>NC_092497.1:54951650-55254983 GCF_047495875.1 Pithys albifrons albifrons
AAAGAAAGAAAGAAAGAAAGAAAGAAAGAAAGAAAGAAAGAAAGAAAGAAAGAAAGAAAGAAAGAAAGAAAGAAAGAAAGAAAGAAAGAAAAGAAAGAAAGAAAGAAAGAAAGAAAGAAAGAAAGAAAGAAAGAAAGAAAGAAAGAAAGAAAGAAAGAAAGAAAGAAAGAAAGAAAGAAAGAAAGAAAGAAAGAAAGAAAGAAAAGAAAGAAAGAAAGAAAGAAAGAAAGAAAGAAAGAAAGAAAGAAAGAAAGAAAGAAGAAGAAAGAAGAAAGAAAGAAAGAAAGAAAAGAAAGAAAGAAAGAAAGAAAGAAAGAAAGAAAGAAAGAAAGAAAGAAGAAAGAAAGAAAGAAAGAAAGAAAGAAAGAAGAAAGAAAGAAAGAAAAGAAAGAAAGAAAGAAAGAAAGAAAGAAGAAAGAAAGAAAGAAAGAAAGAAAGAAAGAAAGAAAGAAAGAAGAAAGAAAGAAAGAAAGAAAGAAAGAAAGAAAGAAAGAAAGAAAGAAAGAAAGAAAGAAAGAAAGAAAGAAAGAAAGAAAGAAAGAAAGAAAGAAAGAAAGAAAGAAAGAAAGAAAGAAAGAAAGAAAGAAAGAAAGAAAGAAAGAAAGAAAGAAAGAAGAAAGAAAGAAAGAAAGAAAGAAAGAAAGAAAGAAAGAAAGAAAGAAAGAAAGAAAGAAAGAAAGAAAGAAAGAAAGAAGAAAGAAAGAAAAGAAAAATGATTCAGTGGCTGTTTCACAGGCTTGGATGGTGGAGGGGAGGGGAAAGAAAGTAAATATGTACAGTACCATGTTGATAAAAAAGAAGCAAATGGCATATGAGGTTCATCCATTCTGTGCAGGCAAGGTGAGGCCAGAATCAATATTGGTATTAGGCAGCCCAACCAGATGTTTCTCACGAAATTGTGTTAGTTGAGGATTGCTGATGTCAGGATGCCTATGAACCTGTGAACACACCAATTGTGACACAATCCTGCATACCTGGAGTTTCTCCATGTGTTTCCAACAGCAAACTGCGTTTTCCCTCTCTTCCCCTGTGCTATTCAAAGTCTTCTCTTCCTTATGATTTATTCTGTCGTAAAAACGCCTTAAAAGACCTATGTGGCTTCTGTTATTTGATGGGCATAGAACTGTAAGGAAAGCAAACAGCACCAGCAGACTTCAGCCAGGCATCAGGAAGGAAATGAGAAAGCAAACGTCATAAATATGTTGTAGAACTATTTGAACACTTCAGTGCTATTGAGGCCACTTGGCCTCCTTCACTATCCCATTGCTATTACATCAGCACCAGTCTGGAAGTGCAGCCTGCCTACACTCTTTTCTGTTCCCAAGCACCACTTACAGCTCAGTGAGATGTGCTTTGTGCTACAAGATCCTGGGCTCACTGACACTTAGAAGAGAATAGGAAATGGCTTCATAAGGCATTTATGAATATTTAGCCCTTCACATAAAGAGAAGAAGTTAGACTATTTCTGTTGGAGAGGATGTGAAGCTCATAGTAGTAATCCTTACTGTCTCCTACAGCAGTTTAGGTCTGAGTAACTCCACAAACAGCATTTGAATTTACACTCTTTTTGTTTTTGCTTTAGAGTAAGTTTTCTTTCACACAATGAAATCCTTAGATGGGTGTTGCAACTCTTCCGGTCCCTCTCCAACAGGATTAAGTGTTCTTCATACAAAACTCAAACTGGGGCCAAAAACAAATGAGAGGAACAACACCCCTACGAACTGCTCATGATGCAGATTTTCAGCTTGGTTTTTGTCATCTCAGAAATCCCTTCCTTTCAGATACATCAGATTCCTCCATGGTGATCTTCCTCCAGTAGATGGATGCAACACAAGCTTCATCCACTAGTCTTGTCCAAGGTGAAGAAACATCTCTGAAGCCAAACACAATGAGTGATCTAGAGTTCAACTAATGAGCAAAGATTTGGCTGTTGGTCATTGATTTTGACTTGCTGAGGCCAACAATTTGGCTGTAGTTTAAAAAACGGTCTCTAGAGATTTCCATTCTCTGGTTCTACGAGCCCTTTCAAACAGCCCAACTTAAAACAAAATAAAACCCAAGGAAGTCATACCTCAGCAGATGAATGAGTGCAAGCTGGTTTCTGTCCAGGGCACTGTATGATTCCTGTGATCACTCTGCTCCCCTTAGGTGAGAGAGTTTAAGGCAGTGGGTTTAAGACATTTTGAGGCAGTGGGTTTAAGAATAAGATTAGCCAAGGGGGCAGTTCTCCACTCTCATCATACCATGAAATACACTGATCCTAGTTTTGGGAAGAAGCAGTAATGAGGCTTTGACACTCACCCACATCACAGTGTGTCAGCCTGCTAAAGTGGCACCTCATCCTTGCTCAGCTGTATGTTGCAACTGTGTCTCTCGCTTCCCCTTCCACACAAAAGCAACAGGCAACTTCGGGGCTAATGAACTTTCCCAAACTGTTCCAATGAGCAATGGAAAACTCATTAAACTCAGTCAGACCATTTTCACTGACTTCATGCAATAAAGCTTTCTATTGCTGTTTGATTAATTAGTCCTTGTGTTTTTCTTTTAATAGCACATACATAGAAACTACTAGGTTATCTTTGCTCTGATTTAATTAAACACATGATTAAAACAAGAATTGAAAGGCAAAATAATCCCCACTGGCAATAAAAAGCCATGCTTGGCTTCCTATCCTCTTATAAAAATAGAGTAATGGTTTCAAGTAACTCTCAAAGGATGTTATGTTTTGGAGGGGAAAAAATTGTCCATCAAAAAATTTCATGTTTGAAACAAAAATATGTTAAGGAAAAGGGCAGTAGTTTCAATAAAACCCTGGATAAATGTGTTTTGTTTTTCAAGGTGTATGGAAAAAACTTTTCTTCAATAACACAAAAAACTCCTCATCTTTTTTTTCCCCCCTTATTGTTTTTGCTTAATTTTACAAGTATGTATTTATCTCAATTTTTACAGAGTAATATTTTGAGCAGAATTCAGAAATTAAATAAATTTATGAAGAAAAATAAATAATTTGACAAGATTTTTTGAGAGAAAAAAATAAGGGAAACAAATGGAAATTTCCTGTAATTTTTATTTTAAAAATATCATGCTGACTTTTCCGAAAGGGCTTGGAAAGCTTTTGATCAGACTCTTTTCAACTTCAGAAGATTTCAGATTTCAGACAAGGAGTAGTGTTCTAGATAAGACTAAAATAACAAGAAAAAAACTTCCAAAACCTGGAAAAAAAACAGCGGCAAAAAGAATGTCACATGACCATTACAAAAAGGAATATGAAAAGTACCCAAAAGTTTGTTAGCTTTTTGTTTTCCTAATCCACAGCTGTTGATGTACAACCCAGTAGGTGAAGATTTGCCCACTAACAAGTTCCTCCATCGCCATACAAGGAGAACACCTCAGGGCTTCAAAGTCAGAGTAGTCATCCCAAATTGAAAGCCCAAACCAAATGAGAGTCAGCAAAAGAAATAATTTAAGAAAAAAACTAAATAAAATAAAACCTCAACCCAGTTGCAGTTGCTCTGATTCTTCATTTGAAGAAATATGCTGTGCCTTAAAAACATACAACAACCTCAAGGTCCTGGAGAGCTTTCAAAGATACTGGATGCTATTTTTAAATTGGTTTCTTCCTTCTACTCCTGAATGCTGTTTCACAGGACTCTTCCACATTGATCACAGTCCTGTAAATATTTTATGAGAAATAACACAACTTTTAAGAAAACCACACACCTAGAGAGAAGCTGAATGCCCTGGATGTCCATTATACTTGTATTCAGGTGGGACATTGAACAATTTTAAGACTCAGCACTTTATCTTCTGCTCACTGCAAAACAGCAAAGGAATTTTTATAGAATGGCGTTGCAAAACAGATTTGGTTTGTTCCTACTTGAACCCTGAATAATTCTGCAAATTGAGAGAGTCATAGTCTTCTGAATGCCCTTGTATTGTTTTGAGGGATTATGGTAGAAGTGCCCCAAAAGTTCAAATAAGTACACGTCAAGCCTCACAGCTTTAGGAAAATAGATTTTATCATATATGCCTCCAAATATTTAATCAGTAAGGCAGTATAAACACATACCTTATTTTCTCAAATTTGCACTGCAGTGCTGGTCTCCTCTTTAGAGAAATGTAAACAGAAACCCTGTTTTCTAGTGTACCTTATCACAATATCATCACTTATGGGAGAAACCATTTAGAGTAACTGCTAAAAATACATGAGATATTCACCTATGAGGAAAAAGGTCTGATTTTCTCCCTCCAGCAGAAGTATTCACCTGCTGACCCCTGTTTTGGTGACAGTCCAATATTTCTGACTCAGATCTGAAGCCAGAGGGATTTTTTGTTGGTTGAATCAGGCATACCTTGCAAAACTACCTTTAGTCACCTCTGTCCTTAAGCTGTAGTCATCTCAGTGTAGAAAAGGCAATTGTTTCCCAGGTTTCAAGACCCTTGGGAACACAAAGCTGCTGTATAGAGGCTGCAGTTTCACCAGAGCACCAAAGACTGCAAGTGAAATAACTTGTAGGACGGAAGGTCTACTGACTTTGCCTTCACTGAATACAGAATTCACTTTCCCAGCACTGTCCAAAGTATAATTTTAAACACTTCCTCACCAAAAGCATACAAAGTTGAAACACTTTTATGAAACTCAAAGGATGAAGGAGAATAGATACAGGGTTTTTTTCATCAAGGTTAACTCTTCAGCTGGGATTTAAGTAGTTACTTTTCTCCCAAGGGTTGACACACATGAAAAAGTTAAACAATTCAGTGAGCTTTGCAAATGACCTTTGTTGTTTCATGTGAAAATCTGCTCCTGTTTCAGTGCGTTTGGATTCCCTGGGTGTAGCAGACCCCCTACCCTACTCTATGAAAAACTGAAAACAAATCTATCCCCAACTGCTGCATAACACACAGGCTCCTTGTGCTCAGTTACAGAGCCATCATCTTCAGGCTTGGACCTTATGATTTCTTTATCATAGCTGTAGTAGACTCTCCATGTGGTTAGTTTGGCAGCACGGCCACTTGGAAAGCAGTGGCATTTATACTTGTGGACCATGTATTTTAACTGGGTTTATAAACAGAATTAAGTTAATAAGCAGAATTAGGTTTGTTAACAAAGCAACTGTGGTGCTTAGGACACACTGCTTTTGTTTAAAATATATTTAGATTGCCTGTTGTTTGTGTTTTTTTTTCCTTTAAATACTAGTTTAAACATTAAGCTTCTGTTATATCCTGGTAAGGAAAAAAATAATGAAAGAGTAAACATTCTGAAACTTTGAACTGTTCCTGATTGTAAGCCAAAGAGAGCCCCAGTTCCATCTCTGCAGAGAAAACATTTGGGAGGTGGAAGACCAGAGCTGTTTGCTGGGAACTGGTGTCTGTAGCAGGGTGATAATCACCTGTGCTAACTCTAAATCCCAGCAGGTGGATGCACACAGTCACAGCACCTTCCAGTAGACAGCTGGCACCTACACTGAATATTTTGTGGCGATACATGAATGCAGAGAAGACCACAAGAATGCACAACACATGCTGTACTGAGATCCAGTTTAACTATCTGAAGCCAAGGGAAGCTCCACAGAGGCTACCGGGGACACTCACAGCACAAAGCAGCTTTTGACTGCTCCATGGCTCAGAGGAAAACCCAGGACACTCGTTACAAACTGTGGTAAGGTAACTTCTAAAAATGGATTTCTCTGTTTCCTCACACTTTTCTCTATTGGTCAGCTTTCTGCAAACTACTCTTTTAAACTCAGGAAAGATTCTTCCTTCATCCCAAGCTCCATACAATGCTGTCACCCCTGTGCCTTCCCAGCCCCATTGGCAGGAGTATTCCCTGACAGGCTGCCCCCAGTAGACCAGGGCTCTGAGAGGAAGGTGATGCACTGACTGCAACTGTACAGTGACCCAAAATGCCTGGGACCCACCAGCAGCTCAGCTGTGGTTTCCATGCTAAGGCCATCTTCATGACGGAGCTGGTCTAGGGCACAAGTTCTTCACTAATCTGAACTGCATGTCCAAGAGAAAGTGCTAAAAGTGCACAAATCAGGATCCAGAGGCATGGCTGTGCCTTTTCCCATTATCAGTTCACTTATTTTTCAACAGGGTCTTTGGAATCCCTGAACACACACTAAGGCATGCCTTTTGGGACTGCAGTTCCTGTCCTATGAAAGTCTGGGTGTGTGGCTTGTGTAATTAAGAAGTTGGCAATGTTACCTTTAGCTTGTGCAAGAAAAAGAAAGAAGCAAAAAGATCTAGACCAACCTCATCATTCTCCTTCTCCAATTTTCCCCTCTTCTAATAAACCTACAGGCTCTGCAGTATTTTTCAGGGCTGCTGTTTTGCATCAAGACACTCAGGGTAATTTGTGTGACAGTAACTACATCCCAAGGAACTGAGGAACTGAGACAGGCAACTGACAAGAAGGCACTCTGAGACGGAGGGGTTGTAACGAGGACCAAAAAAGTGCTTTGGACAGAGTCCTCTTCTCATGCTTATGCTGTAACCAAAGCCACAGCTGTGCTTCAGCCACTCACTCTGAGTGCTATTACTGCATATTCTCTTCTCACACTGAGGTGAGCACAGCTTTTTGATACAGAGATGCACTGGTCTCTTCATGGTAGTTGGATAAATATATACTCTAGACTCTCATGGATGAATACAGAGACAGCAATAGGGGATTAAGGATATCATTGGAAGACTGAAACATGTCCAGTCCTGAGTGCTGATCTGTTCTGTCTAGTGACACAGTTCAAGTGGCTTCAGCCCTGTTGCTTTCTTCCCTTTTTGAGTGCTCATTTGTTCTTATATGTGAGCTGGTTTTGGCTCTGCTGGTGTTGAATTCTGAATCCAGACTACTGAGCAGAAGAGGGAGGGAAGTAAGAAACTGACCTGATTTAATATCTAGATATGTTTGTTCCTTCCACATGATAAAAGAAAGAGAATTTGCCAGAATCAGTGAACATAAACCAACTATATGGGTGACTTTGTTTCCCCTAGACAGACCTTGAATAAAAGATTCCCAGATGTCTCTCATCATTAAAGATCTTGAAGAAATCAACTTACTAGTTAAGACTGAGGAATAAAACATACCAGCTGCAGGGAGCTTTGAAGTCCAAGGGATTGTGCATTGATTTTTTTCAAGGAATTAAACTTTCCACAGGCTGTTTTTGTCTTGAAGTAAGGAGTCATCTGTGTTTAGGTACATTAAAGCACACAGTATAAGCACTATGATCACAATATATGAATGGGGTTTTAACTACGTCTCAGACATAGTTTGCTTTTTCAACATTGTCACACCAGAACAACAGGATATTTTAGAAGTGTTTTTTGCTCACCATGAACTCACTTTATGCCTCCAACTTCATTTTCACCCAGAGAAAGGAAGGGGACTGCTATATACCACTGATAGGTAGACTGTTTTTGTCAGCATCACCAGAATAACTTTCACACCACAACCACCTTACAAGCCTAGCACTCCATTTTAAATAAACTCTCTGAAACCATAAAAAATTACAGAAGACCAGATTGTGAATTCCATGGATTTCCACCAGCTGAAGATGTCATCCAAACTGAACATGTATCACAGTGTGTTTATTTATCTAAGATAGGTTACAGCTTGACATAACTTTGCCAAAACTGTCAAGCAATGGAATTTAAATATTTTGACTGTGATGATTAGACCACTAACATATCCTCAATTTCTAATAGTGTCTTAAATTTCACTTTCTTAAATATGTGCTGCAGGGAATATTACTGCTTTGCTAATGGAAGTGACATGAAGAACTATTTCTTTCAGATCCTCATCATCTCACATTTCCATGATTCCAAAAAGACATTGTTTTAATCTATTGGAGACTTCATATTGTAGTTTGTAATAGTAAACCTTGTGGGGTTTTTTGTGCTGGGACCAGAAATCAAAAACCAAAATTATTCTCAAGCTGGTTTGATAACTTAATTATAAATCTTTGGGGAAAAATGAAGAATTAAGAGAGAAAGAAAAAGGTTTATGAAGTAAAAACTAAAAGCCTCCATATGGGAGCTATGATTCTGCAAATGGACAAGGTTTTACCTAATCAATAAAACTTGTTAAACAGAAATGTTTGCTATGTGTATTTGAGGGAAATTAGCAGTTGCTTAGGTTATCACTGGAGATTCTCCTGCTACACAATAAATATACTAGTTCGTCCTTCTAAATTTCTAGACCTATAAAAAGCATGCATCAGAGAGAGAGAAAGGAATCATGCATTTAGGGACTATTTCACCAGATCAACATAGCTTTGGAAATAGATCTGTTAGAAACACAGTTTTTCATATACTGATAATTATTTATACCTTCTGTATTTAGGCTTTACAAGCAGGGCTTTTCAATTTCTTCTTTTAATTCAGTTATTGCCAATCAGATGCACATATTTTGAACAGTGGGACTTTCTAGGTGCTCAAGCCTCACTTGAATCAGCTCAATATTTGCCATCAAATGAACACTTTTCACCATTAGTGAACATTTCCCCACAGCTAACCCATCTCATGTTGTGCATTTACTTCCCATGAGTAACTCTTTCCAAGCCAGAAGTGTAATTATAGTTGCAGAATTCAAAATGGTCCTCTGTTCATCTTGTCTGAACAAGTGGAGGAAAGATTTAGTCAAAGCTTGCAATTACTGGCTAATTATTATGTCAGTAGTTTGGTTTTGGTTTTTTGTTTTTTAATTTAATCTTGCCATTACACAGAATATCTTCCTGACCTTCGGAGATGATATTAAGAGAACATTTTTAAACTTCAAGGTTCAAAAGACTGTGACTTGATTTCAAATGTGGGCTGATAAGCAACTGGTTATCCCTGGTCATTACCACTGTTTGTCTAACACTATTGGGAATATGGTCTGGTTATTTGGCTATTTTATAGGGAAATAGATGCAAAAATTTATACCTGACTTAGCCAAAATTTTATTAATCAATGAACAACAGTGATATTTCTGCTAAGTCTCCTTTGCAGATGGAAAAAATAAGCTTTGAAAATAATAAGCTTTGGTTTTGGAAAGCAGTTGCTTGGGGATTTTTTGGGGGATGGTGATGGGTTTTTGTGGGGGAGTGGTTGTTTGGGTTTTTTTTGTGTGGTCGTTGTTGTTGGTTTGTTTGACATATGTACAAGAAAACAGGAATGGTGCAGCAGTGTTGGAATAAAGCAGGATCACTGCTATTGGTGTAGTGCCAAACAGTTCAAGAGGTCTTAAGTGAGAGCACTTTATAGACCACAAACAAGAGTGTGCTTCTTCTTGCAAGTTTGCTCTGCCAAAAGTAGGACCTCCAGAGCAAGCTAAGTGGCCATCAAGCAATGTATAGTGGCTTGTTGAAGCTACATGTGGTAGCAACATCTCCCCTTGTGGCATCTGGATCTCTGAAGAGCTCCCCTGGAGACCTGCCACAACAGCGGAACAACATTCCCAATATCTCCCTTTCCAGGATGACTGCCCAGTGTTACAGAGGGAAACTTCCTTCAAAGTAAATTGGAAGTTCATTTACTGTCTTACGGCAAAGTTAATTATTAATAATACCCAGTTATGATTATACCTTGTCTTGCTTTGGGACTGTGTGTGTCTTTTTTTTTTTTTTTACTTTCCATTTGTACACTGGTTTGTTTTTTTCCATTTCCCTCCTGAAATTTCAGCTATGAATGTAGGTGGAAAGGCAAGACAAACCAATTTTATGTCAGACAAAAGAAAAGGGAAAGTAATGCTTTACTTTCTCTTGCCACATATCACATATCAAAGAGAAAGAAAATGCCATAAGAAGAAAATCACAAGAGCACTTTATCCTCAGAGTCACTGGAACCCTTTTTACTTATTTCCATGGAAAGAATGAGGGACATTTGCCAGGATGCAGGCATCCCATGCTGTCAGACTCCACATTTCACACGGGATGAGCCATATTTGTTTCTTTTGGGGACATGCAGGAATGAGATTAAAAAACAGAGATCACTGAGCATCTGTCCAACTTGATCAAGCTAAACATAACACAAAGTTCATGTTATCAGCCAGCTTCCAGTTTAGTAACTAGGCAGAGTGAAGCCCTGCCTTTCTCCCCAGGAGGCGGCCAGGCAGTGCAAGTGCACCCTGTGCCAGACAAGGCTATTCCCCACCAGAAGTTACACAGCATTTTTGATCTTCCCTCTGTGTTAACTGGAGTCTACAATGATTATTTTTGGCAAGTAAAGGAAGCTTGTAGGTTTTGCTGCTCTGCAAGATATCTCATACCCAATACCTCAGTGACCTGTAGACTCTTGGTGCAGACAGTGACAGGCAGAGACCAGTTTTCATGCTGGCTCATTTTGGAGACTTTCTTGCAAAGACCAGAGCTCTGATTGGTTTTGTTTATATTTGCCTTCTCCTCTGTAATCTATTGATCTACTGCTCTTTGCAATGACAGATTGTATCAAATAATGATCACAATGTACCAGCTGTCTAGATTTACAGTAAAAGTGAAAGTACATTCATTCACAGAAAGGGAGGAAGTTCACTGTGACACTGTATTAATGAACATGTTATTTTAAAAATGAGATTCATTTTGGTGAAATATCTCTGCTTTTTCACTTGACCAATCGTGTATGGTTTTATAGTCTGTATAAGACTTGGTTTTAAAGAAGATATCATATATTAAAAGTGTTTGTATCATAATTTCAAGTTTTAAAATAGCGTAACACAATCTTGAAGAGGTGGCAGTTGCTGGTGATAAGCAGAATACTTTTCACTCTTTAAATTAATGGGTTACATCTTTATGCCAGCACAATCACTGGTTTGAAAGGATGTTGAAGAAGCAGCTGTATTAACAGAGTGAAATATAGGATGATTTTTTGGTTTTTCACTTCTGCTGCTTTTGACTATTTTCTTTTACTCGCTTTGGTTATTTAAAGGGGACTATTTTGGTTATAGACTGTTTGAAAACGATTACACATTGAAAGTAGTTATATTAAAAAAAATGAAGAAAAGAAAAGAAAAAAGCTCTTAACACAAATATTGGTTGAAATATATCATGTCTTAAAAAAATTCTCAAAATGTCACTAAAGGAAACATTTCCTATACCTCATCTTATTACAAAGATACTGTTTCCATCTGATAATTGTTTGAGACCTTATTGGAGGAAGGGCAAAGTTCCACCAGCTGTGCTAGGAGACTCTCACAGTCACAGGCAGAAAATAGCTACTAGAAAATAGCTGAGTTGCATAGCTGAACTATGCTTTTCTTGAAGTTGCAAATGTCATACAAACTTGCCCTGTTGTTTTTTTTTTTCATGAAACAAGCAATCTGTGAATACCCTCTGCCTCCCAAGAAATGCTTCGAAGAAAGGTCTATTTATTCCTTCTTTACCACCTGACCACCTTGGCCATGTGTAAAATAAGTTGTTTGTGTTTCCATGAAGGAACAAACATGACAAAACTGGTCTGGAAACTACTTACTTTAGAGAAAGTCAAGAAACAAATTAAGAATAGAAGAAAAAATTCCTTTGAGGGCACAAAGGATACCAACTTGTGTGCACATGGATCAACTTGTCTCTAACAAAAGGGGTAGTTTAGGACATCATGCATCCTGAGCTGCCATGGAGAAGATGCCAAAATTGCAGCAAAGGAGATAGCTGTAGACACCATGGCTGTAGGTCCCACAGGACAAACCCATTTACCTTTGAAAAACATGGAGCAGAAATAGAGGTAAACTCACATTCACTGGTAACGATATGCCTTTTTGGCTTTTTTTTATAATGAGCAAACAGATCAAGACTATTTCGAACAGACTTATCATAGCTGTCTGCCCAGTAGAACACAATTACTGTATCCTTTGCTTTTCCAAGGGCATCATTTTTCAGTTAGTTGTTGTTGAAAACTCATTTGCTGCTCTGTGCATCTTCAGTGTTCTCAGCTTATTTCTGCTGATGGCATCATGGAACAATCTCTGTCTTCATGTCATGTGAGTAAACTGACATAAAAACAGTATAACTTTTAACTCCAGAACACTGAACATATACACAGCTCCCTCCCTCCCTCCCTCCCTCCCTCCCTCCCTCCCTCCCTCCCTCCCTCCCTCCCTCCCTCCCTCCCTCCCTCCCTCCCTCCCTTCCTTCCTTCCTTCCTTCCTTCCTTCCTTCCTTCCTTCCTTCCTTCCTTCCTTCCTTCCTTCCTTCCTTCCTTCCTTCCTTCCTTCCTTCCTTCCTTCCTTCCTTCCTTCCTTCCTTCCTTCCTTCCTTCCTTCCTTCCTTCCTTCCTTCCTTCCTTCCTTCCTTCCTTCCTTCCTTCCTTCCTTCCTTCCTTCCTTCCTTCCTTCCTTCCTTCCTTCCTTCCTTCCTTCCTTCCTTCCTTCCTTCCTTCCTTCCTTCCTTCCTTCCTTCCTTCCTTCCTTCCTTCCTTCCTTCCTTCCTTCCTTCCTTCCTTCCTTCCTTCCTTCCTTCCTTCCTTCCTTCCTTCCTTCCTTCCTTCCTTCCTTCCTTCCTTCCTTCCTTCCTTCCTTCCTTCCCTCCTTCCTTCCCTCCTTCCTTCCCTCCTTCCCTCCTTCCCTCCTTCCCTCCTTCCCTCCTTCCCTCCCTCCTTCCCTCCTTCCCTCCTTCCCTCCTTCCCTCCTTCCCTCCTTCCTTCCTTCCTTCCCTCCCTCCCTCCTTCCCTCCTTCCCTCCTTCCCTCCTTCCTTCCCTCCTTCCTTCCCTCCTTCCTTCTTTTCCTCTCCCTCCTTCTCCACTTCTTCCTACCACTCCCAGACCTACATTCCCTTCATACCTTCCTTCCAGAACTAACCCTGTGCTTTTTCTGCTGTGTTTCTCCTCATCTATATTTGGAGAGAAATATTTACTGATACTCCCCACTCCTTTCTTACCTCTACCCCTCTCCACAATTTACATGGTATTTGCAGCCCACCATCCTGTTTCCCTCACTCCCTGACTCTGCTGTAGTGGGTTTTGAGCTGGTAAGGATTGCACGCCTTTTAGACCTTTCATTCACAACAGTAAGAGTAAAAGGGCTATAAATAAGCACTCACTTCTTAACTTTCCACAGATCTGTCCATTATTTTACCATTAAAATACATCTTGGCTATATGGTAAGGGTGCTCCTCTTCTTTGTATCAGCTTCCTTAAGATGCTTCTCTTCCTTCCATCAACTTCCATTTCAAACTCTCCAAATTACATATTTTTGACTAATGGATTCTCAACAATCATGTCAGGTACTTCAACAAAATGTTTGAGCCATCTGCTCTTTTCAACAACCACAGAGAAGTCCTGAGTGTACTTCAGCATCACATATGTCCTTTCCAGAGGTGCTGGGGCTGCTGGGGGCATCAAACTGTACTTGCCACTGGCTTTGAGCATGGGAAGATCTCTGGGTTGCTGTGTATATGTGCTAAGGGCAGACCAGGCCTGACAGAGCTCAAGAAGCATTTGTATGATACTCTCAGACACAGAGTAAGAGTCTTGGGAATGGTCCTGTGCAGAGCCAGGAGTTGGGCTGGATGATCCTGGTGTGTCCCTTTCAATTCTGCATGTTTTATGATTCTGTGGAAGTAATTCTCTTTGTGAATTTCAGGTGAGTGCTCGCAGAAGACTTACTGTGTGCCAAGTTTGTGGGAGATCCCCAGGCTCACAAGAGAGCTTTTGGAGACAGAGAGTGCTGGACCTCTAGGAGTGACCTCAACCACTCTCAGCCCATCTGTGTGGTGTATCCTTGGGATAACAGAGCAGAAAGGAGGCAAAAACCCACAGACCTGCAGGCACTACATCCCCTGTGTGATAGTGATTTACAAGGCTCCAGATTACCAGGTAATGATTTAAGTCCACAGCATATCAATGTGTTGCCTAACCTCCACCTGTCTTGCTGTGTACACGTGAAGTCTCCACGCAGCATTTTGCTTTCTACTGGTATGATTCTGACATGTCTTTGGATAATGTTCCTAGGAATAGGCACAGAAAATTTGCCAGCTCAGTTCCCACAGAGATATGAGACTGATTTGGAACACATCACTTGCTCTACAGGTTCCTGCATTTTCCATGTATTGAACAACAACTTTGACATCTTATTTCCTCAACACTGCTTGAAATCCTTGCAACCTTCTCACCTGTGAACTGAACAAGGAAAATGGATATTCAGTTCCATAGCTGTATTTTGCAGCACCATGGCAGGGGCCTTTGAACTACGTGATCTTTAAACTCCCTTCAACCCAAACCATTCTATGATTCTGTAACAGAGGGAAGCAAACCAGTACAGAAAAAGAAAGTCATAAACTTTTAAAAAAAACAAAACCAAACCCACCACACATTCACATGTCATAACAACTGAGTGACATTCCTAGTAGGAATAGGTATATGTTGGTGATTTTCCTGCCTGGCTGCTTAAAAGAGCAAAGACCTTTTTTTATCCCACTCAAAGTCCTTTGCAGGTCATGAACTCTAAATATGCCATCAGCAGGCAACATGATCTGGGATTTCCTGAAGGAAAAATGAATACACAGCATTTTTTCAGAGCTGCAATATGTTTCACTTGGTAAATAGTTCAGCTTTACTGAAAATGAGAGTCACCCTCTAGCCTCGAGAAATCTCTTGTTCTTTAGAGGAAGTGTTATTTGGGTTTGTACTTCTTTATCCCTGAGCAATTTTTATTTTTTGTCAAGAGAGTGGAACTAAATTCTTCCCATAGGAATTGAAATACACCTGCAAGCTGTCAAGCCACGGGGATGATTTGATGCTCTTGACTAAAAGATTAAATACTGGGAATAATAAAAGAGTGGATGTTGAGTACCAAACATGCTAGTCAACAAACATAATCTTGATTCATATTTTCCTGTAGTAAAGTTCTAAAAGTTGTCTGTGCTCTTTTAATTACTTGTTGCCATAAATTTTCCCCCTAAAAATGTTAATCAAGCCACATTTCCACTGGGGGGAAAAAATAGTTGAACTTGACACTAAATAAACATATGAAGTTTCATGTACAACAAAATTTGTAAACTAAAAATATTGACATTTTCACCTTTCAGAAAGGACAATGGGGGGGAAAGGCTGAACTTGTCCTTCCATACCTATCAACACATATGAAACATGCATTTAGTAGCATTTTATTATGTTTTAACTAGTTGTTTGACTAGTGGTTAAGCAGGTGTGGCCCAGAACAAAGTGAAGCACAGAAAGCTGTTGGCCTCAGCAAGCAACAATTCTGTGTTAATAATGATGAGATTAACAGCAAGAGAATCAGAGGTGGAAATTTTTGAAAGCTTGTCAGATTTTTTTTCATATAACCAAAACAATGTGTGGGTGGCAGAAAACCATCCCTTGCTATAGGCAAACTTGAGAAATTCACCTCTAGAGTTAGAGATCAGTTACCGACACATTTTTTGTCATATCTGTATTATTGTGATTGACTAAACAAGAACAAGAGGCAGATAACCTGTTTGTGGATAAAGGATCTACTTGTGGCTTTAATCAGCAATGAGGAAATCCCAGGATGTTACAAGTTGGTTTACAATGACCTTCTGATATCTCATCAGCTCTTCTGCAGCTGAACTCCCTGGTGTTTTGCCATAACTTTGGGAAGGTCATGACATCACTGATGTTCATGACATCATTAGTGCTTGTTTAATTAAACAGAAGTAATCTTACCACTACACTGTGGTTTGCTTAATTAATTTTGTAACTCACAAAGGGAGTGCTAGAGGTATTTACTAATATTATGTTCTCTCAACAGATGTACTGATGGTCTTCTGTCTCCCAAACTGTTAATAGTGACCCGTGGGATGGACATAACTAATCCTAAACATAACCAGAACTCTCTAAAGTCAAAGGTTTACATTTTGTTCAAAGCTTCAGGTAAGGATCCATGCTGATTTTTATTTCTACTGAAATTAATGATCCTACTTTAATTCATTTTCTCAACAGCTTTGGTAGAGGTTTTTAAAAAATTAGCTTTGATATCTTTAATTCAGTCATAAATGCAGCTGGTTCCTGACAGCTCTTTCAAATTCCTACATTTCAGTAACTCCTTGGAATTCAACAGCAGTACTAGTGTCTGAACCTTGGCAAGATTCATTCCTGACACACTAAATGATTTTATAAAGAGCCAAGAAATTGATGGTGATTTACTTCACCAAGACAGTGTCAGAAAGACAGACATTGTCCCTAACATCTCCTGCCCCTTCAATAAAAAAAGAATGTGTCCCCAAAAAACTAAACTAAGTGCAGTGTGGCAGCTGTTCCATGCAGAGCTGAGACCTGGGACTTCATCTCTGCTCTCACTGTTCTGCACCCAATACTTGAATAGTTAACTAGAGGGGGATGCATCTGCCAGTGCACACACAGTAGCAGATCAGTTTCTCTCTTTGCATTTGTTATCCCTTTCTCCTTGAATGCAGCACATGTACCAGGAATAAGCAAACTCATCCAAGTCTGTCTTCTAGGGAGCAGAACCAGCTTATTTAAATCATAGCCACCACAATGCCCACTCACAACCCCGCACATAACAGACCTGAATTATCTTACACGTGGCATTTCAGTGTAGAATTTGCCCACGCTGCTCCATGTTCAATACAGCAAAATGCTAATCAACAGATGTAATTAATTAGCATCTATATGTAGGGCCCAAAGCCTTAATTAAAATTCCTCTCTGATTAAATTAGTACTGACGATTCCAAGTCTCAGGTGAAACTGAGTGTCAGAAGTTTTAGTGCTTGATCTTCCACCCCCCTATCTCCCAGGACTTCAAAGTGAATGTCAGGTCCATTTCTCAAATCCAGTGGAGCTTTGCCATGCCCTTTTTCTTCCCTGGCCGTGTCTCCTGCAGCAAAAATCCCACACTTGGATATTTTACCTGTTCCTCAGTCCTTTGGTCTCACCAGGTCACTGCGAGTTAGTTTTATAAAAGACTTAAGATGTTAGTCCATTGTTTTTTAACGGATTTGTATTTGTGATGTTTCACAAACATGAGGACAGAAAATCTCTGTAGCATTTTACAGAAGAGCTTGAAGGCTTGATAGTTCACCTCATACATTAAAGTCTATGTGATTAACTTACTTTTGCTGTGTTATCACCTCCTTCAAAGGGACTGACTTAGGGTAAAACTCTGCCAATTAGGTCCCTAACATCAAATTTTCAGAGACCCTTAAGTAACAGGAACATGCAGAGGTTTCTTACTTTTGTGAGGACATAAATGATACAAAAGTCTAATTTCTGCTACACAAGCTGAAAAGGTTTCCAATACTGATGTTTTCTTTTCTGCAAAATAAAGACAGTAGCATATCTTTATTATTTAGATAAAATACACATTGAGAAATGTGATAGGGTTCTTACAGAGAATTTGTTACTGATATGCAAAGATTTTTGTACAAAATGGTATGTTGATTTACATAGTATGTCATATAAAGAAAACTGATTTGGTCCAGATATTAATTTCTGTTTATTTACGACTTGCTAATGTTGAGATTTTGATTCTAGTCTTTGAAACTCTGAAAAAAAATGAGTGTTTCAAGATCTTAAAAATTTGCATAAGGTGGGGAGATAAATTTCCTCCTCATCTACTTTTCTTATCTTTATCTCTCTGTGAATTGTCATTCACCTTTTAGCTCATCTTTATTCTACATGTATTCATCTTTTCATAAGTCTTTACAGCTATCCAAGCTTAATAAATTCCATCACAGCTTGCTATGGCAGCTCTGTATCAAAAGGAAAACAAATGTATAGATTTAGTAATTAGTAGTTTGCATCAGAGTAATGGAAAGTAGCAGCTTATTGCAAAATCTGGCTGAAAAACAAGACCATACCTCCCACTTGACGTGGTATCAGTGTAGCTTACACTTGGAAAACAACTTCATAAAAGGGTATATTTTATCAGAAAGTATTTTTTTCTGGAAAAAAGAAGGGAAAAAACCCAAGAACTGATAGCATTTGCTACCTTTGAAAATGTACAAGGAAAGGCAGAAGACAATATGTTTTGTCCACTAGCTTAAGTCTTCCTGAGGTATAACAATAGCCTCTGAGCAAGAACTTTCCTACAATTTTGGGTGGACTTTCCACTGCTTATCTCCTGATTACACTTCAGCATAAGAAATACTGTTTGGCAAGCAGATGTGGCAAAGTGGAGGGGGTGTAAAGTGGGTGCCCAAGGCAGGAGGGAAAATATGTGGAACACATGGCAGGTTCCTCACAGCCAGAAAATGCTGACACTGTTTCATGGTCTGAATTTGGAAAGGATTGTGGTGCAAGGAGCAGATGGAGTCATATGCCCCCACACAGCCAGAAACTACTGTGGTACCTCAGCAAACAAAGGCAAGTCTGGATGCTGCTGCCTCCTTAATTGAGACTGAAGATGTTTGACATCTGATATGCAAAAAATGCTGGGCTAAAGAGAGTCAAATGGCATTCTCCAGTTCGTTTGGACTTGTTGCTGCTGCTCAACTCTTGTTTACAAGGGCTCAGCTTTGCCTGCTCAGTTTGGATAATACCCATCTATCAAGTACTTAGTCTGATTTTTGGCGGTACAGTTAGAGCTATTTGTGATGATTATTCAGCAATTTCTAGGGTAGAACGTAGTGAATCACCTTTTACAGTAAATATTTCTTTAAGAGGCTTGAGGTGTAGACTGAGACCTGTTTGACATGTTCAGGTTAAGCGTCTGTGTTGGTAAAGTTGATAGATGAGTCCTCAAAGAAGGGCACAGGTTCCTGCCCCTCCTTTACTAGCACTGCCTACGTGATGGATAATTGAGTCAGTGTTATGTTAAAGAGTCACCGTAGCTACAGACCTTAGCTCAGAGCACTCATCAGTCACTGGCCAGGAGCATTTTACTATCTAGCCCTGATTGTATGAATGCAAAATACTCCTGCTTCATTGCTTCACACAAGATCCCTAATAATTCTGAGTGCAGCCAAAGTCAGGCAGCAAGTCTTATTTATCATAAATTGATTTATGCTTACCTAACAGAGTCATAACTGGCTTAGGGAAGTGTTGGAAAAGTTCCTAATGAGAAAACACCTAAAAAGTAGTGTCAAGAAGATAAATGCAGGACCAGTGGTTAAAGTAGGTGACTGAAAACAACAACAAAAGTATTTTCCAGTCACCTGTGGCTAAGAAAGAACTTGAAAGAAGCCAAAAGATGGCAAACCTCCATCCCTGGCAGTGCTCAAGTCACTGAGCAAGTGGGTGGCATCCCTGTCTGTGGCTTGGTTCTTGGAAGTGGATGATCCATAAGGTCCCTTCCAACACAAGCCATCCTATGATTCCATGATAAGGCCACATATTCTTTATCCTCCTGTTTTGCTGTGAGGGATTGTCCATCAGTTCATAGCTGCCAAACATCAGATAGTCTTATACTATGCCAAAGCTATCATGGTAAATGTGATCCCTCAAGGATGAGGAAAGGCAAAAAATCAAGTTCTGATCCTGAGTTCTTAATCTCCCCTGCTGAGGTTGAAGGTCAAAGGCAGCACACTTTTTATGGAATTACCGCTTGGTTCTGGGCTTTTTTTTTGCATAGCAGATAATCTGTTTGAACCATTTGGCTGTCCTGTTGGTGCTCACTGGCAAACATTTTGGCTTGACAGCAGCAGGCCCTGATGAGACGCTGAAAAACATCCATAAATGCCTCCTTTGCAGAGTAAATATTTCTTTTGGACACTGTGATGCAGCAATATGACAGGTCCCATCTGTGATACCAGCCTTGCCTGTACATGGGTAAGCATGAGTCTAATCCAAGTAATCCAAGCTTTTGACATGGACTCAATCATTTTAAATTCAAACAATGCATGAAAACAAGGAAATGTACGTGCCAGACCAACCAATCTAAAGATTTCTGGAAGTCCCCAGGTTCCAGCATTGAAAAGTTAATTTCTTTTACTCCTTAAACGTCTCTACCATGTTGCAGCATGCATATTCTCTCTGTTTTACTCTTTGGTTTCTCTGTTCCTTTGCCATGTATCTCAGATATTCCCTAATTTATGACCAGGAAACCAACAGGTGTTTGACAGATGGCAATTTTCCTGATATTAATTACTGGGAAACTGCTCACCCAGAGATCTTATCCCTTCATTTTCTACTCCTTATACTAATTGGAATTCATGATAGGTGATAAGAAAGAATAATAATTAGATATAGATGGAGCATTTTGACTGATGCAATCTACACAGCAAATACCTGAGCAGGAACAATTAACAACAACACAGGAGCTGTCAGGAAGCTTTGCACAGACTTTGGTACACAGTATTCAGAGAGGCAGAGAGCTGTTGGATTACTGTAGGTCTTTCCAGAGCAAACTTAGATATCCTTGACAAGTATTGCTTTAGAAGGTATTAATTCACTCCTCCAATGTCCAGTGACCAATTTCACAAGCTCTGCTGCTCATCTGCTAACATGAGTCAGGAGACATCCAATCAGGCAGGTCAACAGAAATGAACAGATGGGGTCATTCAGGAAAAGGAATTTTTCTCAACAGGAGTCTTCGGAAATGTTTATTTTATGAGCAAAGATTAATGTCTTTAATTTGTTATGGAAAAAAAATCAATAAGAAATATTATTGCATTGAGTAACTGTTTCAGGCTTGTCTGTTGTGATAAATGTATGATGGAATAAATACTTGGAATTAGTCTGGCCAGACAAGAGAAGTTTCCTGAATGCTGACCACTGGGATTTTAATGAAAATGGAAGTAACATGTATTCTAAGGTAACAACATTGTGAAAGTGGAACTCCCTCCAGGTCTGCATGCTGAGAGATCTGTGGAAAGGCTGTCCCAGGTTTGTTAATGCTCATTAACAAATAAATGTCTTTTTTGTATATTCAAACACATTTGTTTTGAGTTTCTGTGACTCATTCATTGAGCAGCACTGCTGACAGGAACATCGACCCCAAAAAATTCGGTCAGTTCTGTGGAGTTTCAGTAAAACACCAGTACACATCCAGAAATACTCTCTTGAGAAAGTTGAGAACATTCCTTAGAGCCTTTCAAAAAAGGAATATATCATGTGATTATACATATTCCCATCAAAGTAGCTGACATAGTACACACTATCAGGACATGTTAAAAAGCAATTTACAGACCAACAATCAAACAGAAGGAAAAAGGTGTTTAAATTACATACACAACCATCTGAAATCAAATGAAAAGACAGAGTCCTTCTAGTTATTGCTCTCCAGAGAAATACACACCTAGGGACGCTAAGAACCCATCACCTCTTTCTTTAGCTCTTTTTTTTTTTCCTTTCCCCCTCTGTAACTTGAATCTGATGTCAGGAGTTGGTCTGAAGTCTGTAGCCATGGGCCTTTTGCCAAAAGAAGCAAGCAGTATGTTAACAAGCTGTTATAATCAGCTACAAGAAGCAACTAATTTTTCTTGCAGCAATTGAATGTAACAGAAAACAGGGATATGACCTACTTTGTTCCTTCTTATTTCTTTGTAGTGTTATTTTTCCCTCCTTTTTAATTTTTTCTTCCATGAAAATATATTCCACACATTGCTAAAAACTGTTTCTTTTTCTTGCAAAATTGATCTCTATATAAAGATGATAGTTTAGGAAAAAATGCCTACCCTTCTTGAGACCATATGCTGCAGAAATATCTCTTTGGGTCTATGGCGTCTGCAGAAATCCTTATGAGATGAGGACTTTTCTACTTGATAAATCCTAACTTTGGGTCTTATTTCATGTGGTAGCCTCTGGAGGATTTGTTCACTTCCCAAAGGTGATGACAGAAGGCACAAGGCTACTACTACAAAACCGAACAAAACAAAATAAAAAAAAATCCCAAACCAAAACAGTTTGAAGGATAAACAGTCCATCAGGTAATGAAGTCTTATATCTGCGCATGGTCCTGTGCTATGGAAGAGCCGAAAGTCTGACCTGTGTTATCTTAATGGTTTTAATACTAAAATCAGGCAGAAAGAAAAAATCACAATGAAGCAGAGTTATGGAGATAGGCAGTCTCTTTCAGAGGAAATAAATCCATTTGCTTAATTCCTTGGAACATCTTCCTTTCCTCTCAGGTTTTTTTTACCTTCATCTATCATATGCTTAGCATTTGTCCTCACTTTTTCTGCAGAGAAACATTGACACTGGAGAAGAACCATTACTAGAAATCCTGAGAGATTCATCCCTCCCGTGGCTGTGAGTTCTACTGCATTTGAAGGTTCAGATCTAAGTGCTCTTCCACCTTTTTTTGTGGGCTCCTTGACCCCAGTCTTCATAATAGACTCCAAATCTGCAAGCAGTACACAGGAATCAGCCTGCTTGTGCTTGGCCTTTCTGTAATTCCACTTGTTTGCATGAAAAGAAGGCTATGGGGTGAAAAAAAGTATTTTAGGCTTCTGTCCAGAAGGTTTCTGCTACTCAGGACCTGCTCCCAGTGCCAGAATGCATGTGGCACAACTTGTTCTCCTGACAGCATCAATAGAACCTTGGAAAAACGACTTTTTTTTCCTTCCTGCTCATTCTTTTTTAAATCACTTGTTTGCTTGGACAAGAAACAGCCATTGATCTCTTCATGCTCTGTATGTAGTAGTACAAGGACTTGATTTTATTCCAGACCTCAAGCCACAGAAAAATCTAAACACGAACAGTACCCAAGACCTTACAGAGTGAAAATTTATATATAACCCCATATTTACTATTTCAGACCAGTGCTGCAGAGTTGGTTTCTTCTCCAGTTAGGTTCAGTCTTTAACTTAAACAGAGTTTTCAAAGTGCCTGGCTCCTGGCCTAATGCTAGTCCCGGGGAAATGAGATGATCACAGTGGTAATAATTTGTATGTTGGGCTTTAAGTCAGATGTGGTCGTTCTATTCTCAGTTTATCTGTCCATATGGACTTTCAAAGAGAGGAAAGCAGTGTGGTAACAATTTGCTTGAAAAGGCCCCTGATTTCTTAGTCAGTAGAAGGTTTAAGGTGTCTGTTCAACTTCCAATTAAATGTAAAAAAAAAAAATTGCCAACCACTGTAATACTAATCATCTCTGACTGGATGTTGCATTGCTGGTGTAGTCAGGCACATGCTTGAGTTGTCAGGTTCAGTTTCCTTTCAGTTTGCTTTGATTGCATAAGTCAGGACCAGTTCTCACTATGGCCGTGCTGGCAGCAGCAGGCTTTTTAGGGAAATCCTCCACTCCTGTGAATCAAGGATTATGAAATGGAAATACCTTTGACAGATGAATAGTTAGTCCTCTCCTCTCTCACACAACCATCCCTCACACAACCATCTCCCATTCCACAGCTGGTGCTGGTGTTGAGCCCAACACGATGTGCAGGTGCTGGGCAGGATGAGCCAGGCAGTGGGATGGGGCTGGGACACTGCAGGACCAGCAGAGCCAGGAACTGCAGATTTATTCCTCCCTCACAGCCCCTGCAGGGAGGAGTTTAAAGGAAAAGAAGGATCTTTGTCCTGCACAATTGTGATTTTTCTGATTCAATTTTTTATACTAACACAGCCCCTGCAGGGAGGAGTTTAAAGGAAAAGAAGGATCTTTGTCCTGCACAATTGTGATTTTTCTGATTCAATTTTTTATACTAATGGTATGACTAAGATGCAGTGTAATGTACCTGTGTTTACTTTTCCAGGCATCTCAGTTGCTCCACTTGAATGTCTGAAAGACCTCAAAAAAGAAACTAGGAGCAACTGAAAGCTAAAACCTGACTGTCAAGACACAGTAATTCAGTCCTCTTTACCACTCTTTCAATTTTCAGCTATGAAAATAACTTAAATTGATAGAAATTACCAAACTTTCTCTTAATTTGCCTGATCAAGATATTTAGTGAACAGTAATTCCACATTAATTTATTCCCCAAAAATCTACTTTGTCTTCGTTTCCATGCCTTGGGTGTTCACTTTCCATATGCACTCATGCAGATCATCTTTACAGCTGCCAGCAGGCATGGAGGTTTTTGCAAGGTCACACCTAGTACTGCATGAAGTTTAATAATGCTTAAAAAAGGATCCCAGTGGCATACAGATTTTCACCTTTTTCACAGATAATGTGGATTTCCAGAAGTATTTAATTCTCAGTCTTAGAAACTATTTCATATCTAGAAGCCATTTTACAGTTTGGGGATGATATTTCTAAGGGGGTTGTTCTGACCATTTGTCCTAGTTCAGCAGGTGGGACCAGTTAATCACTGTGTGGGTGTGACCAAAGCTCTGTATTCCACACCCTCTATTCATTTCCCATGAACTGTTACCAATGGACCATTTGCAGCAGCTGCCCAGGGCACACCTGACCCCTCAGGCTGGGAGCTGGCTGGGAAAGAAGCCTGGCAGAGGAGCTGGGAGAACTCCCCTCCAGGGACTCCTTGGCACCTCCACACCCACCTGAGGGCTCAGCATTGTTCATGGGCCAGCAACGATTCCAAAATCCCCCCGACTTACAGAGTCAGATCCCCCAGTGTGGAACTCCCCACCCTGGGGGAAGTACTGAACATTCCCACCTGGACCTGAGGGTACATAATCTTGGGAGGTTTTGTGACTGGGGCACACCTTGTCAGATCCAGAGGAGGACCAGAACCTCAACAGGAGGAGACCACCACTCTTTACCAGACTGTGACCATCACCTGCACCAACAGGTTCTTCACTTCCTTTTACTTTGGACTTGGGGAAACCACGTGGGTCTCAGCACAAGGGCTAACAAACACCATTGTGTTTGTACCCCAGGGTGCTGGGTCATACTTCTGGGTTTTGTGGATTAAAACTAATTTCTCATTGTGCCATTTCATGTATTGTAATATTGTTATTAAATTGTAACTCTGACTTATAATCACTTTCATATTGGGTTTATTTCTCTTGCTGGTTTACCTTTAAACAGCACATCATTCTGATTTGCAACACTTTTTTTAATTTGGATTGCCCTAGAAATAAATAAAACTCAGGGAGTTGGGGGTTTTGTTCTTGTTGTTTGGGGGTTTTTTAAAGATATTCAATTCTATTACTTTTTCTCACAAACATAGATCTTCTCTGAAATTGAAATTGCTGCTTCACACAGATCTCTACTAACTACTATAATTACTTCCTAAAATGTTGCTTACATAAAAATATTAACACACTTCTGACAGCATGAAAATAGTAGTCAAAAAGATTAGCAAAGATATTGTGGTTTCACTGATATCTGTACAATTTGCTGAATATTGGAAAAATCAGAGCCTTGCAATTTGAGATGTGCTTTTCCTCAACCAGGCCCATTGCACCTTAGAGGGAGAAAGAGACAATGCCATTGGCCATAACTGGTTGATCACAGTGGAGGGAAAAACTTGCATTTTACCCTGTAAAGTCATTCTTTCAGCATTTTCCACATCCTTGCAACAAGCTGAATAAGTAGAAGAACTTTGTTCTCTCTGAGGTCTTGCAAAGGCAGAAGACAAGATCAGTGTCACTTGGTGCATTTATTGACCAACTTGCACCTGCTGGTGAGGCTTCATGAGCCTTGAACACCTGTAGACAGAATCTGGGCTGGACCTGCCAGGATCTGGCTGTCAGGATCAGTCTCTGTGGAACGGCTTCACCAGGCTCCTCTTAGCAAGAGTTTAACTTCTTCGCTCTAGTGAGGCTGGAGGTGCAAGCCCAAAGCTCAGCCCTGTGAAGGAACACATGAAATGACTTTGGGAATCCCTCCCCTTAGCACCTTAGGCTCTGACCTAACATGTACCAGCAGTCAGAGAAGCTCATTAGGGCAGGCAATTAATGCAAAACATGTTTTCGCTTTTATGCATGCAACAAAAAAACATATCCATGGTTTCGGAGCACTAAAAATAGTAGGAGCTATTTTTTTTTTTTAATGGATAACATAGTGTTCTGATTTACTTGGTGAAAAACCTGTATGTTTAATGCAAATTCATAGAATATAAAGGAGAGTGGATAAAATCCATACTGCCTGTGAAGTTTATTTATGAGTGCGTAAAATCATAAATATTTTATGCACATACTTCATAAAAATATCTTTCCTCTTCTCTTCTGGCATAACTTTCCCTACCTTTGTCTCCAAGTCTGTGAAGTTTTGTCCAGATCAAAGCAAGTGTGAGATTAAACAGATCTTATACCACAAGAACCTTGGAACCAAAATATGCAGATTGTTCCATTAAAAAAAAAATCATCACTCGAGAGTTCAACACATGTGGAAATCACCAATCTATTGCAATATTAATTCATTTTAGCTAATACAGCTTTTCTGTGAGCTTTGCTGTTTTTTGTCTCTTTCAGTGAAAAAAATTAAGTTGAAGGAATATATTTTCTTCATGTATCAACTGAGAAAGAAGATGATTGCACCTGTTTCTAAGCTTCATGAATAGCTCTTTTTTCTGATTGAATGCTGTTGTTTAAAGAAATTGAATATTAGTCCCTTGAACCACCTTTCTCTTCCCAAACCTTACCTTTTCTTGTAGAAGAAAAATCTGACAGAAGTAGCAAGGTTGGTGCTGATCACTTCCAGGTAGTAAAGACACTGAACTGAAAACCAGTAACAAAAGAGCTTTTCCACTCCCATTCACTGACATTCTCTGACAAAGTTTTACCAAGAAAGCAGCTACCAATCATTTTAACACTGCTACAGTTTTAGTCCAGTATTGGGTTGAATAATTTCAATCTGTGATTGGATTTCATACCTTACACCCAATTTACGTTATATTTGTCACTGTTGACATGTAACTGAACATGTGGGGATGATTCAAATGGGTATTTTTTCAGGGGATCAGAGGACGGACCATTTTAATTTCATTTAGAAAGTTTGGTGGAAGTCATGAAAGGTATTAATGTAAGTGGAACCCTGGGGATTCTTTTGATTTTGAAGAACTCCTGCACCTTTGCAGCAGGAATGGAGGACAGGACAAGAATTCATGTGGTAGCAAACCAAGCACTGCCATTTTTATGTACTTTAAAGGGTTTTTTTCATTTCATCACTACTTAGTAGTGTCTTGTTCATGAAAATTTCAAGCTCATTTTGGAGCTAAAGAAGAGTCCAAAAATTTAGTAAACTGCTTTTGACTGGGAACTAAACTCAAGTCTTCTCCTTTAAGCCAAGTAGACAAGAAGTCTTCTTATTTCATGAGACACCAATGATTGAGAGTATTGCTTTTATCCCAAAACAAAGAAAACAAAAGGAGGGAGGAAGTGTTTTGCTCTTGTACTTGTTTCCTAACCTATCCAAGGGTAGAAAGTATGGAAATAAGCATAGTGACAACAGATGCTCTAACAAGTCTGCCAAAGCTACTCCCTCCTTTTAGGAGCTTTCCCCTCCCTCCATCTCTTGACTCTTGGTGTACCTGGCAAGGTATTCTCTCTCCCCACAGGCCCATTAGTCTTTGCAATACCTGAAATTCATCAAACTTGGCCAGGTCATGGAATTATCTGATGACATAAATTCTCCATGCTGAATTGTGTGAAGAAAAGGCTTCCAGTTTGAGGATTAGAAATATAAGATAATAAAAAAAAGAAAATACACTTATTGGCAAGAATGAGTGGCTGTGACATAGGAAAGGAATGAAGCATTGTAGCTGTCCAGTTTTGTACTGTTTACCAAAATGATAAGCCCTGGACAGACACTTAGCTCTATTGAATGTTCTGGCATGATTTATCAAGTGACCACAATCTGAATAATGTCTTCTTTTATTGCTGCAATGACTTTGAAAATTCATGGCTAATGCCTGTGATTTGTTATCATATGGGTGGATCTGGAAGTTTCCAAGGCTTCTCCTATCTACAATTAATTTTTCCCATTGCAACAATCTAAGTCCTCCTAAACACAAACAGTTTTGCACATAATTAATTTCAAGCCCTTGAGTTTACAGACATGTTGCTCTGCATAAAGTGAAGCACAAATGTAATTGCAGGGCTGGATCTGGGCCACTGAATCTTTGCCTAGAAAATCTCTGACTTGCTGCAGAGCTGCACAGAGCATGACCATTTTGGCCAATGCACAAATATTCTGGCTTGGAATGTGGCTGTGATTTCCCCAGCCTCCTCCTGCTCCCCTCTCCCTCTGCATTGCAGCCTGGTTTGAGGATTTACACACTATGATCTCCTGGTGAGGGGTTGGAGGGCAGTGGTGGTGGTGTCACTCCATCCCCCAGGCCACAGAACATCTGGAAAGCAAAGTCCAAAACTGTTGGAAAGTGCCAGGCATGTGGGAAAGCAACCAACCATTGAGGTATGGCAGCAAGACCAAGCGCAAAAGCAGATATTTTTTAATAACTTATTTTATTTATGTAATCAAACTCTATTTTGGCCCAAAATCTTCAAAACAAACATATAAAAACCCACCAAACACACCACCCAGAAATAAAGTTTCTTTGTCTGGGGCCCTAATTTTGATCTGGTTTCTTAAAAGAGAAGTGAAACAGCAGTAAAAAAAAAAAAAAAAAAAAAAAAAAAAGAAAAACCAAAACAAAACCAAAACAATTTTGGTAAAACTGCGTGCTCAGTCTGAAAACTAAAATGAAAGGGTTTCATTTTGGAAGACTGTTTCAGCATGATTTCTTTTCTAGGCCTGCTAGTTACTACTGTTTGCTCTTCAGTTATTTACCTTGTGTCACTAATCAGAGAATCACAATATTTCATAAGAACAGGGAAGAAGTCTAAGGCTCCACCTAATCCAGACAGGTGATGTCACTGGATGTGGTAATCTCAGGCCATCATCCACCATCCATCTGATAATTCAATTACCAAACCTATTACTTTGTCATCTAGGCTTATGCAATGTGTATCAAAACCTGCTTGGAAAACAGAATCCATATGTGATTCCCAGCTGGAATGTAGAAAAGTGGGGGAGTGGAGAGGTAGAGTGGTGGTGGCTGAGGGAGGTGTGGATGGGGAAGGATACAGGGGGAAGAAGGAGGCAGAAGATAAATGCAGGAGAGTGTGGCAGGGTGTTTTTCTGTGAGTTTGGGTTCCAGGAAAAGTTTAGAGGTTTCTTTGTGTCAGGTAAGTCAGGCAAAGATTTCTGCCAATGGCATGTAATCCAGATGGTATGGCACTGAAAGTCAAGTAGTCACACTCTTGTTTCATATTCAGCAATGATAAGAATCTCATTAGGAGAAATTGAAACTAGTCCAGTCTTCTGCCTATTTGTTATTTCTCAAAAGACAGGTTGTTTACACTTCCAGGGAAGTCTATGTTTTGACTGACTCCTTCTCACCCTTCTTTCTTAACTAAGGAGAGCAAATATTTTATTTGACATGCTAACTTTTATAAGAAAGCCTACATGCTACAGCACAATTTTGTGGCTGATCCTGAATCCTTCTGTTGTGCAGTTGTAGGACATAAGAAGTCCTAGCTGAAGAAGCAGACTGCAAATGACAAAAACAGGCTGGGATTTCTAAGTGAGACAGAAGGAGTAGCAGGAGAAATTGTGGTAATCAGATCCATGATTATTTTAAAGTACCAAATTATTTGAAAAATAAGGTTTAATAGTAATAATTTTCATAAATACAGTGATTTATATCACCATGGCACTGAGCAGAATGAATATCACTAGTAATTTAATTGTATGACTTATATCTCTAACTGACCTGCTTTTCATTCCCTTGGAGGAGACGTGAAAATGAGTAACAGGGACTCCTAAATCTTTTCGGTATTAGGGAAGTCCTACTCCACACAAAGTTATTAAAATCTGTGTATCAGTTAACACTCTTGCTCTCAGGGACCAGACTTCTAATCTTCCTGCACTGCTCACCTATGAGAAATTTACAAAAAGGTATTAACTGACTTGCCAGAATGTAGTGATTTCCCAGTGTGCTCTGCATTGCAGTTTGGGAGTTACTTATTCCCAGTCCATTAGCCAAACTTTAGCTCCATTTTTTCTTATGGAGATTCTCAAAGGAAGAGAACCTGAACCCCTATCCAACAATAAATCAGACTAGATTTATACATTTTAAATGATTAATAGACAAAATGTTTCAGTCCAGCCAAAATTATAATGATTTCTGTTTTATGCTCAGTGATAAAGCTGACTTGAATCTTCTAGCAAAGAAATATTTCTTAGCACTGTTCTTATACTGTACTCTATAGGGAATAATAGAAACCCCAAAATATTTGGCTTAATTCCCAGCAGGAAAAAAAAGGCTAAGCTCTTTTCAAACATTGGAATTATCAGCTGTAAACAAATTATTGGTCTCACTGAAGGCCAATGCAAGGACGGAATCAGTTGTCTCCGCTTATCACTTTGCACAATTTGTTCAGGGAATCCACTTGTCCGCTCACTCTGTTGCATGTTAGGATATTCCAGACCACTCAGAGATCCAAAACTGCCTTGACAGCAGCATGTCTGTGAGTTTGTCAGCTTACCTTGAAACATGTTTAACTGGTGGGTTGATGTTCTCAAAGGAAACTTTGACTTTATATGAAATAACTTGTGAGAGAGGATGGCTTGAAAACATGAGGCCAGTATGAGAATTCAAACATGAAGAGAATCTGCTGCTCTGATTCAGGAGGGCACTCTTAACACAGTAAATCTAGTAGAGATCTTTTGACATTGAAATTATTTCACTGTGCTGAAACTGGCTTCAGTGCCTTACAAAACTCTTAGAGTAGATAGGTCTTGTCTAGCCACAAAAACGTGTGTTGGCTCAACTGAGATAGAAATCCATATTTTCAGATGCTTATTCACATTTCAAACTGGTTTCGCTTTCAGTACCTCTGCAGCCATGCCTCTCAAAATTGTAAAACTTGTGGGAAATAGAAAGAAGGGAAAATGGAAAAATATGGCAACAGCATCAGGCTTTTATTTGCTCAGATGTGTGTTATTTTTTCATCTTTGGTCAGCCTTTACTGTTTTAAACAGAGGAAATTCACAGAATAAACTAAATCCATATCCAGATTGTTAATACACATTTTAAACCAGCATTCACTGAATTTTAATAATAAATAGTTAAATAAAAATGGAATACAGTAAACAAAAATGATACATTAACATTAGATTTTTCTCCCTAACCTAACAATGTTATATGTATTTTTGAGGCATTTCTATTTGGCCTGCCTTTAGACAACTAAATAGTGGAAGACTGTACAAGAATATTACTGCTAAGCAATGTGCTATTAAAATAATAGTAATTATAATATTAATGCATTCCACAGATATGATTACTGTGCTTGTGCTGTTAGGTCTTGATATTTTCAGAAAGGAGGAGGAATGCAAACGAAATATCTGGTGGGGCAGAGCATTCTGGCACTGAAAGCATCTGGAATATCCTGAAATCTGAAGATAAGTAGCTTAAAACAGAAAAGAAACTGAACAATACAGCTGTTTCAGAGAAGTTGTGCTGGTGAATGGAACCCTCAGAACCAGATTTAAAAATTAGTCAGGAACAGTACAATTTCTGTTGTTTTCAGAGAAGGGTGCAGATTTCAGAGATCCAGTGCTTAGATGAGACTTGAAGGGATCTCTGGATGTGATAATCTCAGATCATCCTCCATAAGCCCATAGTCCAAGTCTGGTGCATCTCTGCAGGATGTTCAAAGCCAGGTTCAGGTGGGTTTTGAATATCTCAGTGGATGAAGAATCTACAATCTGTCTGGGAAGTCTGTCCCCCTGTCCCAGTGGGTGCTCAGGGGTTTTTATATGTAAGTAAAATCTTCTGTATTTCAGTTTTATTCATATTTCAGTCCATTGCCTCTTGTCCTTCACTGGACACCACTGAGAAGGATCTGGCTCTGTCATCTTTTACACCCTCCTGCCATGTACTTATGCACATTATTACATGTATTATTTTACATGAATCTCCTACCAAGACACAAAATCCCTCATTGCTTCTTCTTAAATAAACCTCCACCAGAGAAGGAATATTCGAACCCCTGGTAAGTACACTCAGTGAAGTAACACTAGCAAAACCAGATGTTTTTTATCATCCCACTTCTGGCAGTCTTTAGCACTGGGGATTTTATCTCATGCACTATGAACGGTGTCATGCACATGTTAGAATACCCCTGCGGATTGGTTTATGTGGGTATAGTCAGCTGCCAATTCAAACAGTGTGTAACAGAAATGCAGAGGTCTCTTTCACAGGAATTATGAGGAATGTCCTGTGGCAGTCTGTCTGACTTCACCAAGATGTTTCCACTCTCAGAGTTAACTGGGAATTATAAAGTCATGTAATTATGTCGTGAAAACAAAGATGATCCAGGTGCTTTAAAGTACACTTCTGGCAGAGAATTTGGTTCCAATAAAGAGATATGGCTTATCCAATAATTTTTTTGCCTTTTTCTTTTAAAACCACCTTGTTGTTTTTCCTCCCCACAAAAAGGAAAAGAAAAAAGTTAAGGAAACATTTCCCTTCTTTTCCCTGTCTTTCATTTGTCGATTTTTTGGTTGGCTGGTTGGTTTGGTTGGTTTGATTTGGTTTTGTTCATAGGAGGACTTTCACACAGAAAGCTTGATTCAGACCTTACCAAAACTGAGTGGAGAGAGCACATCAGTGAACAGTCCAGCTCTAACTGATGATCTCTTTACTTGTCCAGAGGAAGGATCAGCTATAGCTAAGAACATGATTATTTTCTTAGACTGATTTTCAAGGTCTGCCATCTTGGAGAAACTATAGGGTATTATTATATTTAGCTAGAAAGTTATTCAGTAGCGGCAAAGCTGACACCTGGCCTTCTGTACAAAGTCACACAGCCTTCCTTTCTGTGGCACTGTGCAGTGAGACATCATGATAAAGGACTTTGCACTAGGTTCTGTTTTAAATGTTTGATTTTATCAGCCCCAGCTGTCTCTGGAAGGGGCTGTGTCTTAGTCCCACAGCACTCTTCTGATCCTTCTTTGATCTGAATGTGTAGATCCTGTGTGGTGCCTCCCAAAACTCTAGTGATCCTATAATACACAGTTATTGCAGTGTTGTAATAATATTACAGTTGGAAGATTTCTGGTCTGAGGCTGCTGTTAATGATTTGTATGAAAGAGTGAACACAGTGTTAGAGGAGAAGACTCTGCATGAGCATTCTCACACCAGCCAAGGAGTTGCAGCTTCCTACTTCTCAGGTTTGCCATAGTAGAGTCTCAGGTGTCAGATTTATAAAACAAAATAATTAGAGTAGTACAGGAGGGCAGCTTGAGCTGGGTGCTTTGAGAGAGGGACCCAGAACAAAGGAATCCCCTTGCAGTTAAACCCTGGCAATTTGTGCATCTGCTCCTCCCATGCTCTTGGTCCAGGGGTGATTTTTCATCTGGGGTGCTCTGACACCTCTTTGGGTTCTCCCTCAGCATCCACACAAGCTGTTCATTGTTCACTGTTCTCACCTTGCTGAGTTGCAGTTTCTGGTGACAGCTGTAGCCTCCTTGTCTTCTGGGTTGTGTTTCCAGTGCACCTGCTCGCTGGCAGAGCTTGGGAAACTAAAAGAGCCCCAGACTTGGGGTCAGTGTTACTTAACAACAACCAAAACATCAGGGTGTCACCAGTATTCTTCACATCCTGAGGCCAAACCCAGCCCTGTACCAGCTGATCAAGGGGAATTACTGAGGAAATTAACCCTTTTTCAGCTGAGAACAGATCTTGGTGTGAGTGCACAGCTTGTGGCCCAGGGCTTCAGCCAATCCAACTGCTCAACCTAAGCAAGTCAAACTAAGCAAGCATCATACTAAATCACACAGTATTGTACCTCTGTGTAACTCATACTACTTAAAACTTACTAATCTATGCTAAGCAACTAACATTTCTCAAAACCAGACCACCTCTCAACACCAAATTTCTCCTCTCCTGTAATATGCACTGTCATAAATTATATTTGTCTTCTCCATCTTCACATCTTTGCATTTCCTTTGCCTGTTGCAAGCTAAACTTAGCAACACTAAGAACTATTTTCCTCATCAGCTTGGATGCTCAAACTCTGCTTAGTCTTTGGCTCCAAAGATGTTTTGGCTCCATTATCAATAAGCACTTGAAAGATATGGATTTAAACCAGCAGCGCTCAAACTTTCAGCACCACAAACCACTATCACCCAGAAGGATGTTCACTGAATAACCTTCACACATCTAGTCAAATATCAACTAAAAGCACCACCAAACCAATATGGTCACGTTCACTGTGCTCATGGATGCCAATGGTTGTCTGCAGATCACAAGTATATAACTAAAGAATGAGAAGAATCTCTAGCTTAATTGCAGCTTGTGTGTTTCATCTAATTTTATGTCCACATTATGCAAAACACATCCAACACATGGCATTTGCAGCTCCCAGCCAAGCTGGGCTCAGTTTAAAACAAGCACATTTTTGCTCAGAACTTTTAAAATAGTTGCACAATAGGTTGGGGGTTTTTCTATCTTATTTAATGGGGTTTATTGTCAACAGATTTCCATAGTTTAAAGAAAATAATTTAAGCCCAAGAGACAATTTTCTGATCTTCTATCAGCTTTTGCAAAAGACACCATGATGAAAATCATATCTTGCACAAACATATTTAAAAAAAACAAACACACTCGTGGGATTTGTAATCTCTTCAGTAACGCACTTGCAGTTGCACAGAATAAACTGCAATGTGTAAAGGGAGTAACTATTGCTAAAAGAGCACACCTGCTCTTTGTAAAATCAACCAAGTGGCCCAATATGCTTATTTTATGATGATAAGTTTATTATTAAAACAATAGCCATTATTATGCTGCAGATAGTGGTGTACATTGTTCCTGGTTTAGGCTTGAGAACAACTGTGTTCCCAGAAGAATGAACAAATCTTTTGCTTTAACATTTCTGCTTGGTTTGCTTCTCTTCCAATGATGCAAAACTTACATCTTATTAAGAAAACCCAACAATATATGTGATTTTTCAGAAGCATTCATATCTGACTTTCCTCAACTCTTAGAGGAGTTAATACATCCCTGAAAGGTATCAATTGGGGTAGAAATAAGTGATTTGCTTTTGTAAATTCATCCCAGAAAGAACCATGGTCTCTTCTGCTCCCCTGGCACATTATAAAATTTACACTTCCCAGTATCATCCATATTTTGGGAACAGCCCAATAGTGAGAAACATTGTAGTTTCTCAGAGACTTCTCCTCTGACTGTCTCAAAGTGATGCAACTCCAGTTTACCTCCTGTGATGCTGCTGTGTGGACCTTGTTCTAGGGGGGATTTGTGGGTGCAAGGACTTGCACTGAAGTATTCTCAGGTTAATCTCACTGAATGGGTAAAGATCCATTTTGGGTGCATAAATTTAAACAAGGTAAAGGAACCTGAAACATGAATAAGAATATTTAAGCACGATATTAAGCACTGAAAAAAACACAGGACAATTTGTGGAGAGTTCACATGCAGAAACTAAAATTTCTAGCAAATACTCAAAGTTGAGCAGGACTTTGGTTTTCAAGCAAAAACTTTTACTGCCAAAAATAGCAGAATGGGTGACATCAGAACAGCTCATGATGTCTGGATAGTGTGTCTAAAATAGTACCGAAAATTGTCTAAAATTGGTTATTTGGCTTTTTCTCTGGATTTTAACTTGAGCGTTTGTCATTTGTAGCTGACACATATACACACAGAATTAATAGTAGAAAAAATGGTTATAATTTTTATTGTAAGTACAAGCTAGGTGTGGGTCAAAGATTATTATTTTTTAATAAATGTCAACTGATGTCTTTTATAACTGAGATATAATAAAATTAAGCAGTATTAATTCAGTTACCTGAGAAATTCAATGTTCTTAATGACATAGAGAAAATAAATCTATTCTTTAGCTTTAAGGGAAAAAAATATTTTACTTTGATGTAGTAGTCCCTCTTACCATTGGTATAAGATATTTTCCCTTTCAGAATGCCTCTACAATACTGTGCCCTGGTCCCTAGATATTATCCAGTCCTGTAACAATGATCATCAGAGCAAGAACTCAAATTGGCACTGAAATGAGAGGAGACAGAAAGTGAGAAAAATACAAATGAAACACCTGCACTCTTCAGCATTCACCAAGTGCTATGGTTTTCCACAGACCTTTCAAATTAGTTGAAATGACTATTTGGCCGTCTGTCTTTCCTTCCAGTCCATCAATTCATAGTGTCTCCGCTCACAAATGTATCTCTCTTTTACCTTGGCTAAGCAAGAGCATTTTGGTCCTAGGGAAATAAAACTAATTTGTGCTTCTGAGCTGGAAAGAACCCACCACCTTTAGCATCTGAAGTTCCCCTGGACTGATTAGGTACCATATACATTAACAATCTTACACAGAAAAGCAAATTGCAATGTTGGGGTTTTTTTTCACTGACAAGTGTGTAATTTATACATTAAAGAGGGGTTTGGGGTTTTACATGTTGGAAAAAATAGAGTTTAGGCTAATGTCTGTGTCTCTGCAGAGGGAGAGAAAAGTTGATGTATGACTTACTAGAACAGTTACTCTGCTTTTACCCTTCATAGTCATCAGTTTTATTCTTATTAATTTTATTGTTTTAATATAAAAATTGGAGGGGGTAATAAAAGTAACTTCTCTGTGATGTTTTGTATTTGTTACACTACTTTAAAATTTAGTTGATGAAGCGCTATTTAAACTTGCCCAGTCACTTGGCTTGTACCTCTGATGCATAAAATTTAATTTTTAGTCCTGTGTCTACCACTGAGGGTTTTTTTTCACAGCCAGGCATTCTTTGGGTTTAGTATCTTAATAAACAAGATGCATTTCAAATTAGTCTCATCAATTTTTTACAGTGTAGGAGAAACGGAGGGGGGAGGACTTCATTTCAGTTTGATGTAATGTTTTGAGTCAACACAAAACATTTTTTCTCTGTTTTGCCAAAAGAAAAAATCAAGTTCAGCTGTGAATCAAGGCAAGCCAGAACCTCCCAACTGTTTTAATCTGGCTGTTACACTGAAAAAAAATTCATTAATCACTCAGAGATATGCTGCTATACACCACAGGATGAGTGGCCATTTGATTTTGTGCTTCTTTGGGTAGAGAAGGAGAGTGCATTTCTCCTTCATATACTTTTTTCTCTTTTGTTTCTTTCTTTTTTATTTTTTTGTGATCACATTGCTGTTGACACCTCCCAAAACCAGAGCCATTCCTTGGCAGTACCCCAAGACACTGGCAAAAGAATTGTACATCCTGCCCATCAGTTCCCTGTTCCACCTAAATCTATAAAGGAAATAGTTTTTCAAGGTATTTGCAGTTGTAGTTCAGGGTTTCTGTTTCTCTGTGTTTGAAATCTATATGTTTATGTCTTTGGAACAAGAATGAACTCACCGATACCAAAGTTGTGCTGAGCATCTGACACACACTATAGCAGCATCACTCAAAATACTTTAAAAAAAGTGTTTAACAAGCCTAAGTTCAGAGTATTACACTTAACCCCAATTCTCAATTATTTCTGAGAATTTCTGGAGATTTATAGTGTTGCAGAAATCAAATCTAAAAACCTCTGGGTTTTTTTGCCAAAATTCATTTTCTAGCCTCCGAGCAATAATTGTCATTTCAACTGGTGTGAAGTGATTTTTAACTGCATAGTTCTAGCATTTTATGCCTGTTTTGCACAGGTGTAACTGATGATACTAAATGTGCAGTAGTGATGAAATTTTGCACCATGTCCACAAAAACTGGACAGAAACCCAAGTAATGAATCCTACTTTTTGAATTAGCAAGCATCAAAGAGCTGAGCTACACTCTGATTTCTGGAATGCCAGCATAAAATAAAGGCAATCATACAGCCCTAGAAACACTGTCATGGCATATGTAGCAGATCAAATTCACTATTCTTTATGATGAAGAATAGTTGGCATCCAGGAGAAAATTCAGACTTGATTCGCCATCATCAAACAGCTTCAAATACCAGTGGAAATAAGCTGTATGTCCTACCACAATTAGAAATGGAAAATAATATGTTTGATGAATAAGTATGCAATTTGTTAAATTACTGTGGAATTGAGCCAAGCTTCACATTCATTTAGATTGCACTCATTTTCTCACAAATTTTCCCTTGGCTTTTCTGCTCTGATTTCATTTTCTGGAACCCAAAAACCAATAACCAAACAAAACCTGAGGAAGAAGTTATCTTTTTCTTTTGTTAATTACAACTAAGAGATGTTATGCTGGTATTTCCCCACTAAGGGCAGCCTGGTGTGGTCAGCTAAGAGACAAACTTTAATGACATATTTGTCATAGATTGCTTTCTTTCTTAACTAGTCTAGAGGTTAAACATTGTTGCTTACCAACAATCTCAAAATTAGATAAGGAAATGCAAAGGACTAGGAGCTTGATACATTGCAATATGCTATGCATTTATTTTAGGGGGAAAAAACTAAGATACATGCATTTTAGATTAGGTAAAAATTTCCAAAGCAGTACAGCTTCACAATCAGCTTTCTGTGTTTTCTTCTTGTTCTGGTGGTTGTTTTTTCATTTTTGTTTATTTCTTTCTTTGTTGATTGATCTTATTCAGTTTGGTTTGGGTTTTTTTCAAATTCTGACTTTCCAGAAAACACACAGGAAACTGTATGGACCACTTGGAACACAGAGACAGCTTTTCAGTGGGATGGATCTGTGGCATCTCTCACTTTAGGGGCCTGAAAACACTACCAACATTCCCTGAAGAGAAAACAAACAAAAAACAACAAAAAAATAAACCCAAGAGTCAGAGCTTAAACCTTTTAGATATCAGACATTGCATCCTGTTTCTTTTTAGATTTTTATAACCTTTTCTCCTAACACCACTTCGTTCCAGCACCTGCCCAAATTGCAGTGAGTTTTGTTCATTCTAAAAAGAAATTTAAAACACTTGTTTTGACATAGACACATCAAGACCTCTTGGCACCTTCAAATGTTACCCATGCCTTTTTCCTTTATGGGAAGATTAGACAAATTACCTTCTCTTACATGATCCCATTGCTTGTAAGGCAGTGCTTGTCTTCTCAGTCTCATGTGTTTGGCTTCCTGCACTTGTGTGTATCCAATATCCCATACCCCCATCCCTGTCTGTGCTCTGGTCCTCCTCCACTTAAACCACCAGGCTCTTTGCACCCCTTCTTCTGTGACTTTCAGGACATTGCAGCAAAGGGAAAATGCTGCCTATTAGTGTTTTCCTCATCTCTTCCTTCAAGTGCCATTAGTGTAATGGTGAGAAAATTGGAGGGATGTGAAAGGTTCCAGCTCCACCTCCAGCATCAGAATATGAAGAAAACAGGCTTGGCAACTCATTACAATGCATTTTCTTTTTCCCAGGGGAAGCTGAAATCCTGGAGACCTCAGCTTTACTACGTGGTTTCCAGCACCAGTTCCTGAGAGGTGGCAATGCTGTTTCTCCACTGCTTGCCCAGGGGAGGCAAACTGATATATTCACAAGCTTGCTTTAGCTGGTGCAAGAAAGTCAAGACCAGTTGTATTGATGTGTATTTTGCCATTTTATAGCTCCTACTAAATTCGTCAAATATAGTTCTGCTATCTAAAGACTTGCCATGGTGCCCACACACCAGACAGATGCAAGCTCCTCCAGTCATCACCAGCCTCTAGATCCCAGGAAGGAACAAGAAAGAGATTATTTTTTCATCATACTGTACCAATTTCACAAATAGAAGACTTCAATCAGCACTGTTTTAAACCTGTTTCTTTTTCCAGAGTGATCATTTTTGAGCAAAACAAAAGTAAACCCAAAAGAGAGACCAGGAAAAAAAAGAAACAAAAAAAAAAAGAAACAAACAAACAAACAAACAGAAATAAAAAAAACCAGACAAACAAAAAAAGAAACAAAAAAAGAGACCCATTATCTCACTTGGTTTTGAGTCAGCCTCTCCAGAGTCCTCAGGGAGCAAAAGAGAAAACAAGACTATGTTCAGAATGTTCCCGTTCATGAGCTAGGCTAAAACAAATGCACCAGAGCAAATAAAAACACATTAGAAACAAATTCAAAAGCAAACCTATCCCCTGAAAGCCAGGACACTGACTGGGGCTACGAGGCAGCAAGAAAAAGGCAGTGAATTATATTCTTTTAAACCTACAGGCTGTACCTCTAAGCACAATTAACAGAAATGGATGTCTGCAAGTGCTGCTCTGCTCTTGACAGGTACTGTGCTATTAAAAGCACATGAATTTGGGTGTAGCATCTGCCTTTAGGGATCTGACTGACTCAACAAACAAAGACCACACAACTCAGGGAGCTCGTGAGCTGTAGCCTGCAACCCACACTAAGTTCTACCAGAACTGCCTCCTCAGGTTCAGGTCACCCAAGCAAAGGGCATGCTGGCAATGAGATGAGTGTATATATTTGGTGCTGTATTTGGGTACCAGATGTTCATCTGAGAGTGAAAGGAACACATAGACCTGGTATAGCTCCAGACCAGTTACAGTCTCTCATAATGAAGATCTGGGATAGAGGACATACATTCTGTGAGGTGAAGAACAGCAGAAGGACTTTGATTTTCACCACTGAATTAATGTCATAAATTGTAAGAAAACAGCCTAACTGACATCCTTGCAAATTCTGGGGCTGATTCAAAACCATTTTTCTTTATGCAAGATGAGATAGCCAAGCGTGTTCATCTCTGGGTGTTTCAGTATTTCACAGAGTGGACTTGCAGTCAGTTCAATTCTCACCCATCTATACTTAGTGCATCATCTATGTCCTGAAGAAGCTACTCGGTGAGGTTGGTAGTTGATGTGAAATGGCAGTGGAAGTTTCAGAGAAGCTGACAGAGCTATTTTTGTCTTGCATAGCTAAGGTTATTTCATAGCTAACATGAAGGAGACAGGTGTGGGATTTGTTTCTCACAGTTCAGTCTCCACAGTCACAGCAGTTGCAGTAAATCTTTAAGTAGCTTCCCTTCCATTAGTTAATCTGCTTTCATTTCATTTTATGAAATATCAGTGAGTGGTAATTAATTCTAAGAGGTGTTTTGCTTTCCTCAGAATCATGGCATGTATGCAAATGCAGAAAATGGACTGCAGCAGTCATCCTGACCCACCTCCTGAACATGACACTGTTTGTTATGGAAAAACAATTAACAAGGAGCTACCAAATCATATGTCTTTAATCTGTGCTGTGATGAAAGCTCCCCTGATGTGTGCTTGTCTTTCTGGAAGCACTCAGTGCTGCCACTAATCCTTTGCATTCTTTAGAGAATGCTTATTGATTTAACTACCATCAAATGTAATTATGTTGTCCACAGGTATGTTTGTCATGCACTTACACTGACATACCTTTCAGGCCATTGAGTAATTTGTGCTGAACGTAGACAGATAAGAAGGGATAAGAAGGAATCATTTAAAGCTGTGTTTCTGCAGCTTTCTGGATGCCTTTGACCTTATTTTCTGCTGCACAGGTATTGGACTCCCATGGAAGCAAGGTCAAAACTAACCACTGTCCAAGGTTCTTGCAGGCCCCATATATCAATTTAAAGATGAACACAGTTACACTGAAGGGCTAATGACTTGAAATTTTAATCTTAATTTGGCTTCTTAGACCAAAACTAGCCATTGATAATGTGTATCTGCCATCTACTTTCCATATGGATGTTACACTATACCAGGGTGCTCAAGGTCCCTTGTCCCTGGCCTTGGACACTTCCAGAGATGGAGCATCCAATGCTTTCTCTGGGCAACCTGTTTCAGTGTCTCACTGACCTCACAGCAAAGAAATTCTTCCTAACATCTAATCTAAACCTGTCGTCTTTCTGTTTAAAACCATTTCACCTCATCCTGATGCTATCTGCCTGATAAAGTGTCATTCTCACTCCTTTTTATAATCCCCTTTTAGGTACTGGAAGGTGCTATAAATTCTCCCCAAAGCTTCTCTTCTCCAGGCTGAACAACTCCAGCTGTCTCAGTCTGTCTTCATAGGAGAGGGACTTTAGCATTCTAAGCATGTTCATGTCCTTCTATGGACCCACTTTAACAGGTCCACATCTTCCCTGTGCTGAGGAATCCAGAGCTGGATGCAGCACTCCAGGTGGGGTCTCATGAGGGCAGGGTAAAGGGGCAGAACCCCTCCCTTAACCTGCTGGCCATTCCCCTTTGGATGCAGCCAGGATGCAATTGACTTTCTGGGTTTCCAGCTCACACTGATGGCTCATGTTCCAGATTTAAATCCACCAAAACTCCTGAGTCCTTCTCCAAAGGGCAGCTCTCAATGAAGAATTCTCCCAGTCTCTACTCATGGCTGGGATTTCTCTGGCTCTGGTGCAACACCTTGAACTTGGACTTGTTGAATTTTCTGAGGTTCTCATTCACAGCTTCCATCTTCTTCTTTCATTCCAGCAGCCATATATAAACTGCTTTAATTACATCTCCTGGCACAAGTAAAGAAAGCCTTTCCCACTTCATGTGCACACACACACACACATGTAGAAAACAGTATTTATACTTCTAGCTTCATGCAACCACATAAGGAATAAATCTTGAGAGCCATCATAATAGAGCAGTGAAAAAATATATCCTTTTTCTTTCTAAATGAAGTGGAAAAGATGCCTAGGATTTCAGAAGAGGCTGGAAAACAGCTGTAATCCTAACACTATCTATTTGGAAAGAAAGCTAGGAAATATCTGCAAGAATGCTGAAAATCAGCAACTAGCCTTACTGGCTGAGGTGAGCTCATAGCAACCTTCCCACATGTGGTGGTGCAATTTCTTCACCATCAGCTACTCAGGAACATATGGAATTGAATTCCAGCCTCTTGGTAAGAGGAGACTCTGGTCCCCCTGTTGCTGTGGAAGCACCTGGTTTATGTTGGTGCATCAAAATCAGAACTTGCCTCTGAAGAACCACTACCCAAAGCAAGATTCTCCTACTATTGCTTACCTGACACCCCAAACAGTGGTTCTGGATTTCATTGGGGCTATTTTATACCTGCAAAAGACATCTCTGACTATTTGGGGGACTTGCAATGACTCTCCACTGACATATTATACACAGTGAACACTTTTAATATTGAAAACAAAGCTCAGGATTCAGGATGCCCTGCAAGGAATATCGAAGTTGTATCTCTTTCTCTTTCACCTGCTAGCTGCAGAGTAATTCTTCTGTGCTTCTTAGGATGAATCAGCCGTTGTGTTTGACCACTGACACGTCCAGGAGGGAAATCCAACTGCACCAGTGGTCATGTGAAGAGATCTCATTGCAAAAGGTCACCTACCCTGTGCCTTGGAATAAGGATGACTACCCGAGGCAAAATATTTTTAGGAATCTAGTTGCACATTTTTATGTATCACAACAGGCTCCACATGAATGTTGCAACTCTAAAGCCTGTTCTGATATTCTTTTATAAAAACTGAGGCTACTGCTGTGAGATGAGGGCCCTTGAGGTTGAAACTGAAATTTATTTTTATGAATTTGAGTCTTTGTGAGCCTTTCAAATATTCCTTGAGAGGTCATGATGGTATTTTCGAGGCAACTGAAGCTTGTTTATTTGTTTGTGGCATGATATACCTGTCACACAGGAAAACAAATTATTTTAATAACTGGCCTAGCTACTTCCCTGTACATTGAAGGAAGGAGAAAATTTATTTCTGTAATGAAGTCCATAGTCATAAAGATAGCTATGACTTTATTTACATGTGGACATAACAGTCTGCTTTTTAACATACACTTATCCTATGCTGTTTGTTCTGCCATAAATGCCTCCTTCCCACACTGAAATGTCATTTCACTAGGGTCAAAAGAAATCAAAATTATCCATTAAACCCAGGTATGCTGAATCCTCCTAGTCTACTAACCTGTCTTTCTTATTAGCATAATAAAAACTAATGAAAAACTGACACAAATTATTCTGATAATTCAGTATTTTCAACAGCCCCTTCTTGTTTTAAAACCATCGACATGTCCAGCTGTCACTGACACAAGTTATTCAAGATTTTCTAATTGCCATTTACATTTAACATCAATCCCTCCCTCATCCAGCCTTTTCAAAATGCATTAAAGTAATATTTTGAAAAAATGGGAAGCATCACAAGGGTGATATTGTGGTCAATGAAAGAGCAAACACAAAGAAAGAGGAATATTTGTGTATGGAAACAAACAATTATAGCAAAGAGAAGTGATAAGGGTTATGCTGGTGTTGTTGTTTGGCCAAGAAGAAGGGGGCTGCAGGCACTATTTAAGCAGCAGTGGGGCATGGAGCTTGGGAAGATTGTCTGAAATTCAATTCCCAGCCATGTAGTTTTCTGGTGCCTTCATAATTAAGTTGGGGAACACAGACTAGTGGGACATATACAAGTCACAACATCTTTGAGCAACCCATAATTTGCAACATAATAATAGTAATGCAACTTTATGATGAAAAACTTTTTAGACCCACTGGTAAGAACTGATTCATTACTGAAGTCAGACATTTTTATTAAAGGCTAGACTAGGAAAAAATGTGTAGGTAACTGCTGCACTCAAGAGAAGTAGGAAATGAAACTGTGCTGCAGTGCAACTTGATTGTTAGGTTGCTGCCTAAAACCTTTAGTTCAGCAAGTAAACAACCAAATTATTTGCTCTTTGCTGTTAAGTTTAGGTTTCTGTTAGAAGTAATTTGCTGTCCACACAGAACTGAAAATATTACAGTAGGGAGCAAGTTGTCAGATACGCCTGCAGTTGAAAACTGAACTAACTTCACTGATCCTGATTTAAAGGTGCCAATTTACACCTTCTAAAGATCTAAGTTTTACACAGAAGAAAAGAAAACTAAGACAAAGTGTGCCTTTTTCCAGAGTTGCAGCTCAGCCATACGGTCTGATGCCACTGTGGTTCCTGTGAGGCACTCCAAACATATTTCCAACCCTGATGATCATTTAGCCAAAGTTTTACAGCACTGGATTTTCACAAAGCTGTAAACAAATATTAAATTCACCTAGAACAAAGAAAATAAAAGAGTATAGAGCCACATTACTTTTAAAATTGTTCAGGGGTCCACAACATTCAGAAGGAAACATCTGTAAGATCTGATCTGTACCTTATTCAGTTTCTATGTTGCCTGAGGATGCAATGGGAATTACGAACCTTGGTGTTTCATTAAAAGATTAGCAGCAGCGTCAACTTGTTGCACTGGAGAGCAAACAAAAACTGAGATTCCATGATGCTAAGATAAGAGCACAATTTTCTTGAAGGCCACAAGCAGTTGTGTTCAGTGGTACCTTTCATCAGGAGAGGGAGTGTGATTGCTTTGGAAAACCCAGTGCCTGCTCAATACCTGACACAAGCACCCCTTTTGGGACATGTTGGTGGTGCCACAGGGGTTTAGAACTGCCTGAATTGGCAGTTCCTGCCATGCTGGTGAGCACAGAGCTCTCACTGCCTCAGCAGAGGAGGAGATTCCAGAGGACATGGAGCCACAGGAAGATGAGCTGCACATTGAGAAGCCGATGCTGTGCAAGTTGTCCTTCCAACTGGCATGAGATAAAGCAGTCCCTTTAGCCCTTCTGATTTGCATAGGTGGCTCTGCACCGGGTGTTGGATCTGAAAGCCTGGACTCAACAAGTTGAGTACCAAGCCTATAGCGCTGAAGAGCAAAGTGAAGAAACAATGTTTATCCACTCTTAACACAGAATATTATGCTATAAAATGAGCTCTGTATAACACTTAGTTAAAAGAGAACACCTGAGGGATTTCAAATCTTTTGCCTTCAAGTGCAGCATGTTGACATGGAGAGAAAATGCTATTGTGAATGAGTTATTTCCTTGCATGACAATTGAAATAAATGTTGTGGAAGCATTTACACATGTTTCTTTGGATGTTACCATCCCCTTTACTTTGATAAGATGCAGGCAAAATAGCTTCATAACTTTAAAAATCCCTTTTCAGTCATAATTTATATAAACCCTGTAAAACTGAAAGTACAATATGTTTCCTCACTGCAATCAATCTCTCTTATGCAATGGTTATTGCCAGAAATACGCAGAAACACCTGGTTTGCTATTATGGGATCTCAAAGTCAGGTTAATATCTTGTCACCATTTTCTGTCAGCTTAATATTTTATTTAAAACACACACACATAGGTTTGTATAAATATACTTAAATATATAAAATTATGTGAATTTCAGTATTGGTTTGGAATAAAATAAAAATGCATAAGACACTTTTTTTTTTAATCTGTATGAAGGTTTATTGCAACTAACAATTACATCATAAAAGATTCTTAGGAGTTCAACCATTACCAGAATTAGTACATGCATTTTGTTCAGGCTCTCAGGAATTATCTCATGTACTACCTTATTTACTAAATAAACTAAATTTTATAAATTGTATTGATGAACGTCAATATGTGGCTTGGGAATAAGCTGAAATCCTCTCTCCTTCTTACTTGGCTGGTTTGAAATTTATCTCAAAGAATTTAACCACACTATAAATAGAACTAGTCAAACTTCTTCTGAATAGTTCCCTTGCTGTGAGACAGCTTTTTTTACAGAAAAGATTTTCATAAATATATTTACATTTTTATAAATGAGATAGGGAGTGATTTGGTTAGCAAAAAATATGTTGGAAATAAAAATGAAAACATACTTGCTTTCATCTCCATTTCTCATGATGAAGAGATGATTCTTTCCCACCTAATTCTAATCACAGTATGAAACACAGCTAGAGCCTCGAGGCTCCAGTTCATTCCCAAAGCCCATGAAAACCCTCCAAAAATTAGATACACCAAGAGGGCCTTTCCTCCTTGTCCTCCTCTTCTATCAGTCCACACAATTTGAAACTAAAAAGTATCATTGTTTCTGTTTCTACCTAAAAGTCAACCAATATTTTGCACACAAAAGATTATTCTGTTGGAAAAATTATCTTCTCTGAGAAGAGAAACTTTCATGGGATATAACCAAATCCAGTTCTTCAGCATTTCCCAGAAAACTAGAAACCCCTTTTCTCTAGTGCTCAGATATAGAGTACTCATCCTTCAGTAACCCATTTTTCATTTTTGGATTCCCAGGAGGCCACAAAAAATATCATTCAGTACTACAGGACTGATTTGTCCTTTTAGTTATCCTGATAAGAAAAGATGATGTAGTCCGTATTTTCTTTAATGTGTTATTTTACACCATTTAGAAATTTGTCTTCCCTCTAACACTGAGCTCAAGACAACAAACTTGCATAGGCACCAGGCATTTGGATCATCCAGAAAATTAGTGTAAAGTGAAAAAAAAAAAAGGCACAAACCAAACCAAAAGAAAACAAAGACCAGTTTTAGAGGTACTCTGAGCATAAAAACCATCTGTACATTTAAAGATCAAAGAATCTGACATGACTAATTGAGCTTTAAAACCAGACTTTTCAGGTAAAAAAATGAACCTTATTATAAAATTCTTCTGCAATTAAACATAAGTAAATAAAGGGTAATTTCAAAACTGACAAAACACCAAAATACTCAGCAATTTATAGATCATAATTTTTCTTTTGTTACCCTCAACATTCTGCTGGAAAAAAAACTCAGACATTAAAAACACCATGATACTTCAAGTACTGTTTGTTTGAGAGAAGCAAAATGTGCTCACTATGTTTGACTTTTATTTGGAAGTACAGGTCCTCTCTGAGAACTGGAAAACTACATGTCCTTAAACCATGACTGCAAAACCCATACATGTAAAATATCATGCAATATATAGTGTGAAAGAAAGGTTTCCTTAACTTTGAGGCTTAGTGGCACTTGGAAATGAAATACCAAGCCCAGCTTCTAAACTAGCTTAATACCTTGTCTGAACACAGCAAAGTTGGTGTGGAAGGTAAGTAGCTCCTTGCAGTCAGTAATTTATTGGGTAATTAAGCCTTTTGTTTCCTTCTGTGAAAAGGACATTCAAGCCAACTTCATTTTTAATACATACATTAATCATTATGACCTCATTCCAAGATGAGATTCACTTGGTGCTTGATCTGTGAGCTATTAATTTCAGCAGTTTTCCATCCTACTTCAGATATTCCTGATGTTTAACTGCCCATTGCACTGCAATTCTGTTCCCATACACTCATAGAAAGCAAGACTTTCATAAAGAAGAGCAGGAGGATCAAAAACATTCCTAGAGGAAGAGGTGCATGTACAAAGTGTGAAAGAGTTTGCCTGAGCATTCCCACAGAAACAACAATGAATATAAACAATCAATCGTGTAGACAACAGAAGGTTTCCATCAAAACTGCCTCTGAGAGAAAGATTGGTCTTTACAAAGCTCCTTTGGTTTGGTTTGTTTGTTGAAGAGCTTCAACACAGTGTCATAGTCTTGTGAATCTGCTACAGAACAATGTCACTTTCCAAGAATACAAACTGCCAACAGATTTCATCCCCTTTGATGTACATATGCCTTTTTAAAGAGGGAAGCTCGTGCTGCATCACAGGATTTGTGGAGCATGATGACGGGACAGAAGGGGAGGGGAGGGGAGGGGAGGGAAGGGGAGGGGAGGGGAGGGGAGGGGAGGGGAGGGGAGGGGAGGGGAGGGGAGGGGAGGGGAGGGGAGAGAGGAAGGGAGGGAGGGGAGGGAGAGGAGAGGAGAGGGAGAGGAGAGGGAGAGGGAGAGGAGAGTACTGTGAGGATGGAACAACCATGGCATAAATCCCATGAGGCACTCTAATATAAACTTCCAAGTACCAAGTAACTTGTCTTTCAAAATAATTTGTCCCTAGACAAAAGTGCGATAAATATTATATTTTAATTTAAAAACTGATATGGATCAAGCCCCTTTTTAACATATTTTTTAATTCTCATTTTCCTGTGCTCAAAGAGCATTAAAAAATAGTGTTCCATGTAAAGTCCTTTTTTTTTCAGTTCAACGTCCAAAATAAAAAAGAGCAGAAAACCAAAGATCAGCTTGATCCAAATTTAAAAAAAAAAAGTCCTTGAAATGAATACCTGCCAAAAACACTCTTTACCTAATAAATATTTTTTTGAATTCCAGGAAACAAAAAATTACATTTGGCAAATCTAGCCTTTTTTTCTTCAAAATTAACCCCCCTATTTTATTTCCTATAATGAAACTTTCCTGTAAACGTGAAGAGTTTTATCATGAAATTATCAAAGAATACATTTTGGCCTTCCTGATGAACTTGCCTCCCACTCACAAACAGTTTGCTTGATTTCATCCAATATCATAAAGGTTAATACTGGGAAACCATAATTTTGGAGAATAAAAAAGAAGGTACGAGAAAGAAAGGACAAGGTAATTGGTAATAGAAATATTTACATAATTGTGCAGTATCTTTTGAACCCACCCAGTCACATTTTGCACTGCGCATTATGCTACTTAAGAGAAAAGGAACAATAAGATGTTTCTCCAAAGTCTCTTGAAGTCAACCTAAAGACTCCAAATTACTTCACTAAGCACTGGATCAAGCACTTTGGCATCTGGAGTTGGAAAGATTAGTTGCTCTTTTTGCCAGTTCTGACAAAAGATATTTGAATTGAATGTTGTGCATCCAAATGGACAGCAAATAACAGATCAGGAAAAAAATAAAGGATATGTTTTCATTTAAATTGTATTGCTTAGGTCATCTCTGCAGATTTATATCATTCTTTTTTTGCCAAGTTGGCATTTATATTAGTTCAAATAGTGAGTGCATCCAGTTAAAAGTTCTGAAAGAATTAGAAACAGATTGGGTTTTTTAAATATTTAGAAATTTGCAAATCCAAAGACGTCACCAGCTACCCAATCTCTCTCTACTTTTTCTCTCTTTATTTCCTGTAACACTGTCATGATGACAAACATGATTCTGCCACAACCTCTACTAAAGCACAGAACAAAATCATGGGACTGAACCATAACAGAGAAAATAGCTCCATGTTACCCAGTTTCCAACACATCATTAGCAGTTTTGTTAATAATTAAAGAATGAAAGTGACTACTTTTGCTTGTATTAAACATACTGAGGCCTGTTAGAAGTAGGTAACAAATATCCACTTTCATTTCCAGGACAGCAGTTTTTGCAGTAAAAAAACTCTAAGTGATCTTGGGTGTGAACAGGAAAGCCAAAATTTGCACTTCACCCAAGTCCGCGGGTATATTAAACTACAGCACTTGTGATCACACTAAGCATGCACATGCTGCCAATCAAAGCCAGAAACATTCTGAGGAGTGTCACTGCACCATTTCAACACTCTGGGCTTGATTCCCAGCATCTCACAGAGCTGTTCTGAAGAGCCAAGTGGGCCATGTGGAAGTTTTAAGTAAACATCTAGAAATTAAAAGAGAAACCAAACAAACCACCAAACCAAGCACAAGCTTTCACTGGCTGGAATTGTTTGGGCCACCTGTATAGCTTTTCTCAGGAATGTGTATAGGCTTTGTGTTTGACATGGGTTTGGCCTTGACAGGACTGTAAACTCTGCATGATCATAGGCTGAATTTTTAGCAGTAGTAATGAAATAGAGTAATCTGCTATGAAGCATTAGCAAGTTGATTTGTTTTGTGGGGTTTTTTGTAGGGGAGTTGGGTTGTCTCAGGCATTCTGGAAATTGATGATAACATTTTCCTGGTTTTTTTAACCTTAAATCTTCTCAGCTTCAATCTTACTAATTTAGTAGCTGTTGAAGACCGAGCCTATATCCATGAGCAAATGATGGTGCTGGTGAAGAGAATCACACAGAATGAGGACTTCTGCTCTTGTACACACACTCAAAAAAAACCTAAAAAGAGAAGTTTTCAAAACACTTAGTAATAGTGGCCTCAGTTCCTTCCCTGCATTCATTTTGAAAGATATTTAAACAGCACTAAAATCTATCCAATGCTTTGGAAATGTCTGGACAACAAAGGCAGAACTGCAAGCTGACCCACAGAACAAACAGGGGGTCTGTTCCCACCATGCCAGAAAGCTGCTGAGAAATTTGCTCCAGCTGGCTAGCCTTCATGTACTCCCAAACCCTCTGATCTGCAGATACTCCTTCCCTCTCCCAAGTTCTATTTGTTAGACTTCATACCTTGAAACATTAAATGGATGGGCTCAAAGGCACTTGAATCCTGACTTGCCTTCTGCAGAGCCCTGTCAGCATGGCTCTTTATGGACTCTGCTTCCTCATCATCATCTTCCTCCTACCACACCATAGGCTGGCGCAGTGACCAAGTGCATATACCACTGGAATACCTGTGGAATATCTGAGCTGGAAACAGAAACGGGACTGATGGGATGGCCTGAGAAAGCAGCTCAGGCTTGGATTCCAACCAGAAGGTGGAGCAGCACCAGCACCCAAAAGCAGAAATCACAGCCAAATTGTGTGTCCCCCAGCTAGAGAGATAGAGGGAAAGCAGTCACCTCTCTCGCTTTCCAGTTTTGCTTGGCTGCATCAGAAGAAGAAGGGCTCGGACATACAGTACCCACAGTTTGAATGCTGGCTCCAAAGTGGAGCTGTAGCCCTCTCATGCCATACTGGAAGAGCTGGCTTTGCATCTCTGCCAGAGGAACATCAGCTTTCCCTCACCACCGCGCGCTGTCCCAGAGTTTCCCAGGGGGGAACACCTACAGCTATGGTAGCACCTGCTAGGACAGGAAAATGCTCTTAATCACAGGCTCTAGGGGCTGTCACTAAGTCACCCAAGGAAAGAGAAAGAGCAGGTCAGAAAAACAGCATGCACTGGAAGAAAAACAGACTTGGGCAGGATTAGGGGGCAGGTTTAGCAGGAGGGTTGGTGAATCACTGTGTGATTTCCATGCCAGAGCATGTTTAAACATTAGATAAATATTGCCTGTAGTGCATATGCAGGTTTATTGTTCAGTGCAGTGGAGTGGGAAAGCAGCAACTTAACAGCACCAATGAAAATACAGTCACCAGGGAACAGATTCTGTCTCCCTTTCTCCTGCAGAGCAGAACTCTCTCATGCAAAAAGCCTCTCTGCGTGCACAAAGCCTGCTGTTTGCCCACTGGCACCTGAGGCAGCACTATGGTGCTGAGTTAGTGAAAAACAGGAGAGCAAGCCCTGCTGGTAATCGTGTCCTGCTGTCATGGCATGGGGAATGATTTCCCACTCAGAGATGATAAAACTGCAGAACTGTGGCAGAAGAAGTTCACTCAAAACGGGATGTTCAGACTAAATTCATATTGCACTTGTGACTTTTCTTTTTTCTTTTTTTTTTTTTCCCAGCTTTGTAGGCTGTGCAGGAGGGAAGACAGAGTAAAGGGGAGGGGAGGTCAAGGAAGATCCCAGCAATGGTGAGTCACCAGAGCCTGATACTCCTTTAGCAAAGAGCATGAATCTAATTACTGCAGAGGCAATAGCTGCTGTGAAACAGCATGAGACACCATGCTTTTCATTGAGCTCAGCAGGGTGAGTAGTAAAAGCTCGATGGGGGAATATGGTTATACACTGACTTGCTCCCATCCTGTTGCTTTATGCTGTAGACGGGGAGGAGAAGCATAGCCTGGCACCCAGAGGAGAGTTAGACTTGTTCATGTCTTTTTGCTCATCTGCTTCCCCAAATCCTGACAGGCTGTGATGTCAAGCCTCAAAAAAGAGTGCTTATAATCCAGTCCACTTTAATAACTAAGAATTAAGCTAGTCCTCTTTTGTTTTGACCTGACTTGCTCAGCATCCAGTTGTTCTTGTCCTGAAAGCAAATGCCATCAATCAGTGCCAGCACTGTTTCATGATGAGCCTGCTGCTCTGGAGTATCTCCCAGAGCTGACAGACTGGCGCTGCTGGGAGCCACATGGTAACAGAAACAGCACTGAAACAGCTTTCGAGACCCACAGGTATACAAATCACACATATACAAATCCACAAGTAGAAACACTGTGCTCTGTCAGAACTGGTTAACACTGTTGCCTAGAGCCTAGTTTTCGAATAAAGAGTGTTTGTTTTCCTAGCTGGAAGTGTAAAGTGAGCAACAAAGGATCAAGCATAAGCCTCTCTTTCTTGCTGGGTCACAAAAAATCTGTGCTCTTTGTGAGCTTGGCAGCAGATGCTGACATGGTGACTATCAAATATAGAGAGGTCAGCGCACAATCTCCCCAAGAGGAACAGGAGAAAACCGTTCTACCTCCCTTCTGCTTCTCTCACATCTGTCTACAGCTTTGAGCTCCAAGGAATGCCTGTGTCAGCATCCTTCTTTAAATTATGAGCACCACCACCTCTCCACTTAATGCCAAGACCTGTCAACTTTACAAACAAAATCATTCTGAAAAAAAAGCTTGCTGTTTTGTTACTTCTTCGCCTATTGTGACAGGATATCTCTTCCCATTTACACAGTTTCTCCTAAGCAGGTAGTCAAGATGAGCTGCTGCCCCACTGAAGTTCCTCTGCTCTCTGCATTTTTTACAGTTGCAGACCTCAAGACACATCTTTTGAGAGGTAGCACTCTGATACACAAATGGATATTGGAAAAGTACACTTAGACACTTGTTCTTAATTCTGTCCTATATCCATGGCAGTAAGAACCAGAAACACCTCCTTTTGATCCTTGTGTGTTGTTCACAGGTAAGTCAGAGAAGCATCTCCTGAGGCTCTTCCTAGATTAACTAAGACTAGGTTAACTAGATTAATTTGCCCTTGACAATTATTTCAAACTGAAATAACTCCAGATGTTCAAACTAAGCACAGCATTTATTAAGAGTGTGGTCCAAGGAGTTATGCTTTTAAAATGCTCTTAGGTTTGTATACAAAGACATTAGTATAAAGGCAAAAAAATCAATCTTCATCTTCTTAAAGATCAGTACTATACAGTAGGATATGTGCACACTGCATGCAGACATTACAATTTTTAGCAAGCTTAGAAGAGATCTCCAAGATCACATTGCCTTGCCAAGAGCCTCACCCAACCATTTCTGAATGAGGTGAGAGCTTCTATGTGAGCTATACTATATCTTATTTTAAAAGATACTGATCTTGATTTAAAGATTGGAGAATTCTCCATGCCCGTAGGGTAAGTTATTCTAATAGTTAATTATGTTTTGGTTTTTTGTTTTGGTTTGGTTTTTTCTTAAAAAAAAGAAAAAGGAAAAGAAAGAAAACCAACAAAACCCCACACATACAAAATCAAACCAAACCAAACTAAAGCAAACAAACCCTTTCATTACTTATCTAAATCTGGCTAGCTTCAGCTTCCAAGTGTTGCCTAGCATTCTGCCATTTACAAGTTTAAGACCATTTTGGGTCAGAAATCTCTTCCCCATGTAAGTACTTGCATGTTATAATTATGTCAGCTCTTAATGTTTCTGAAGTAAGTAGATTTAGCTTCTTAATGTTTCTCTCACTGTAAGACAAATAGTTCCCAGCCTCAAATAATTCCTGAAACACTTCCCTGCACCCACTCAGATTTTCCAAAATCCATTGAGGTTGTGGACTGCAGGATTAAAAATAATATTCTCGTGCTACTATTATTTTATTGTCCTAATTCCACCTCCTCAAGCCTCTTGGTTGTAATGGGCATGTAAAGACCATGTTTGTTGTCTTGGTTACACCATCACTCTGAGAACACTTGTTCATGTGCATTGCCCACCATACCTCAGACTTTTTTGAGATCAATCAGTTCCAGATTTCAGCAGTCCATGTTAAAATTCACATATCACTTCCCTGTTTAACTTTTGGCCTTGCAATTGGCTGTATGGAAATGTCCTGTGATTGTGAGAGTTTGTTAGCCCAAAGAAGTCAGGTGGATCTTCAAAGTTAAATTCTCTCACCAGAAGTTCTTGTCACCTGAACGTTATTGAAGGAGTTTTTATTTTTTGTTGCTTTGGTTTTATCTAACGACATTAATCAGGAACATCTGTTTTCTGTTAAATACATATTTCATTGCTGTACTTCTTAGTGGCACTTGTAAATGAGGAACAGAGCTAAAAGTAAATTTAAGGAAAAAATATTTATTTAATTCAAAGCTTCTATCCATTTTTCCTTTTTTTTCCCCACCTCCATAAATACTTTGGTAGTTGTTGTTTAAAGACATTCCAATATTTTACCAAGTATTGTCACATTCTTTTTGCTTGGGGAGTTCAAAATTTTTGCCAGGCTAATAAAAAATAAACTGATTTGGGCAAGATATGAGAAAGAAGAATTGACCATGATTCTTTCTATTTTCTTACAACAGGACTAAATTGAGGATGTTTGTGGACATGAGAACATATGCTTGAAAAACAGTTGTAATCCAATTTTAATGCCATGTATTTGAATCCTCTAAATCTCTTTTTAGGTTATCTCTGAGTTTAATATCTAGATTCATTGACAGTGACGTTAAGAGTTCTAGCACACATTATCATTGTGTTTCGTCATATTGTCTGTTTTGGACTTAAGACTGAACTCAACCCTAGCACAGCTTCAAAAGGCCCTATAAGCCCTCTACCACCAGGAATTATCCTCCAAAGAAAGTAGCCGGAGAACATTTTAATCACAAAAATCATCACTGTTTGTCATCTAGCGGCATTGACCTTCAGAGTGTCACAAACTCTAATGGTTTCAGAGCTTTTGTCCTCAAGAGCAACTCTGACTTCAAGACTTTAGTACTTTCTTTCCCAAATGGTATCAGTGGAAGAGATTTGAAGCCACAGATTTAGGACATCTGAGGATGAAGATACTCAGTGTCCATCAGGTGAAAACAACACAAAATTATGTCATTCTGTTTAAAGGCAGTTAGTTCTTGGTTTTAATGCCTCAGTTTACACAGAGTTGTATAATTGCAATTGTTTGTCCAAAATAAGACTGTAGGAGCTGGTGAACACAACTGGCACATGAAAAGCTCATGAGCAGCTTTCCTGCTTTGTAGTGCCCAGCAGCTTCTATCCCAGAACTCCCATGCAAAATGTTCCTCAAAGAAGAGGGAGAAATACCTGCCAGACTGATCTCAAACTGCAGCATCCACACTCTCTGGGCTCCAAAATAATGTTCTTCTGTCTGAGGTTCCAGACACTGGGTGGCTGAGCAAGATCATTACAGGAATATGGAGAAAGAGGAATACTTGAAAAAATCAACATGGCATGAAGAAAAAGAGCAGACTCCCTCATCTTAGCCAAAATATGGTGGGCTCTGAGTTTCAGTAGCATTTTTTCCCACTTTTATTATTGAAACAATTCTCCTGAAGTTAGGAAAGACTTGCTGGTTTTCTGTCTTGGAAACTAGAGCAGTTATGAACCCCCACATAGCTTTATCTCCAAGATGACCATATGGAAAATGACTGAATAATGGTCAATATAACCTTTATTCATGGAGCTACTTTCAGAAAATATCAATATCAATTAGAAAATATGACACGCATCAAAGCAAGAAAAAACTTCTGCACCTTCTGCACAAAACTGTTAGAAACAAATGGTATTTCATCCTTGAAAACGTGTTACATGCACCTCAATTTGGCAAGAAACCACAGTGGGGAACTTTCCTGTGCTTGGGAGACCTCTGCAGCCGGATATCTGGGATAATCCAAGGTTGTAGGACACTGACAGCCACTCAAGCTGCACTACGGAATACTGTTTCTTTCTCCTGTTGGTCTATATGGTTTTTTATGTCCCTGCTGTGGTCTATATCTGTGTTTCCACAAGTCAGAGAGTATAAATGTGAAATGTAGGGCTAGTTCTGTTTGGATTGAATCTTTTTTGTTGAGCATAGAACATGGCCTGTGTCAGAATTAGAAAGCCAGCTACAGAAATTCTTCACTTCATGGCATGCATTTTCTCACACATAGATATAGTTTGTCACAGATAAGTGAGTAATAAATGAGGATATCCTTCTAAAAACATTCACAAATACTTGATTATATAAATACTAACATGGGTGAGGAGCCCTCTCAAAAATCCCACTAGGTGCAGATCATCTGTAAAATCATGAAGCAAAGAGCTATGTGGGAAATGAAAATAATTAAGGAACAACAGATGATAAAACAAAGTAATTTTTATTTCACCAAGAGAAATAAAAGTGAATAATGGAAAATTAACTACATAAACATACTGAAAATTAGAATGGACAGTGGATTGTTGGACTTTACCATGCAAAGCAAACATTAAGATATATACTGATATAGTTTTTATGTGTGTTTGTATGTATTCATATTTTCATGTATTGTGTGTAAATGCATATGCAAAACCACCTTTTCTTCAAATACATTTCATAAAATTCAATCATGGTATAGCTGTAGTTATTTCCTTTTGTGTTGGTTAAAAAAGAAAATTTTTTTCAGACATGGAATTTTGAAACATTTCAAACATTCAAGACTGTATCTTCAGCCTCAATAAATACACTTGGTGTCTCTGACATTATTTGCAGTATATCTGACAAAGCAGATATTTAAAAACAGTCCTCTTGAGGTGAAAATTAAAATTGGAATATAAAATCTAAAACTAGTGATGAAGAAACTGAAAATCAAGCTTATATAACTGTTCAAATATTTATGAAATTAGAAGCAATTAATTCTATCCTCTCTGTGTCTCTGATAATGTGATTATAGCCAGAAAAACCTATGAAATAATGACTTCAAAAGTATTTATAAACACTCATTTCTGTATGAAGAAAGGATACTTTTTCAAATTCATCTATTTTGAAACTACATTCTCAAAACACAATGGAGAGGTGAACTGTGATCCCATATGGAAGATCAATTTCTTCATTTTGACTTGAACCAGAAGGACTCCTGCAGGTCCATTTGGATAGTACTCCTGGAGCAGAAATTTTTCACTATTGTTCTAATAAAGACAGGAATATTTTACTATTGCAATGCCTTCTGGTTCAGTGGTCTATGTCCTGCCTTAACTAATTCATCATCCCCCTTAAAAGAAGACTAGAAAATATTAAATCTTTGTTTCTTTGTTTCAGAGAGAGTAACTTGGAGTATTCATGCCGTGAGCAAAAAGGACAAAATACATCAGGATTAACTCAAATAATTCACCAAAAGTGACTTTCCAAGTCAGAGGCAGAAGTGGAAACATACCCTGGAACTTCCAGTGCACTGCTCCACTTTGTCAAATGAACAAAAGACACCACACTTACTGGCACAGGGTATTTTCTCTTTATTCACCATTCAGTTGTAGGCATATCTGATGCCCTCCAGTACAAACTTCTGTAAGGTACAAACCAAAATAACTAGGCCTGACAGAGATTCTATGAATGTTACACATTTTATAGGGTTACACGTTGTTTCCCTTGCACATTCTGAGTGAAAAAGAATAATGTACTAAGACTAAACACATAAACATCTTTATCCAATATTCTTAATGGATGCATTTGTATTATGGTTAGTTCAATTAGGCCTGTACTCACTCTTCACAATTTCATCTTGTTTCAGTAATTTTTGATTGTCATAACAAAAAGCCATGTCTTATGACCCAGTTTGATTCAGTGGAATAGCAGATGGCCCTCCCACCCCAATAACTCAAAGCATTAAGCTGCCAGAATACCTTTCCATTTCCTCAGAAGATCTGAGAGCTTCGTTAGTGATTCAAGGCACAAAATAAATGAGTTAAGTCGATTCTGTATGCACATATCTCAGTATGGAAGTCATTCACGTATAATGCTAATAAACATGGTGAATACTGAAAGATAATTGGCAACCTTTTATACTGATGGAACACAAGACAGAAAGCAGGAAACCTGCCACCAGTCAGTCCATACAGAAATACTCTGGTTTTCTACTGTCATTTCTTACCAAAGAAGGTTTGCCTCTAACTCAGGTGGGAGTGAAGGTAGCCCATTGATTTACTCCTGAACATTTTTGGTGGAGCAAGAATGAGACAAAATCCTTTAAAGAAATGTTGGCCACTGAGCTCAACTTACTTTTCTTTAAAGATGCATGTTTATGTAAACAGAAATACGACTTAAAGCAAAAGGACGAGTATTGTACAGATATGAGGATCAGGCATGCCATGAAGCATCTGAAGGAAGATGGCATCACTTGTATTTGAGGAAGAGCTGGTTGTGCACTTGATCCTTGAGATAAAATGGTCTCAAGCATCATCTGCTCTTTCTGTCAGAGAATTTGACAACTGTGCTGTGGCCTGTGCCAGGCCACAGAAGCCAACAGAGTCCAAAGATGAATGTAATCCAGTGTTTCCCAGGAAACAGATGTCAACAAGTTTTCATTCTAAGGTGAACTGATGTTACAGATAACCAAAAGAAGTGTGGCTGACTTGGAAAGTGCAGAAGAGGGAACCAGCACAGTTTGCTGCAACTGTGTTCGTCCAAAGAACTTGCAAAACAATGAATTTAATCCAACATTCATCCATAACTTCACACTCCCATAAATCAATCACCAGGGCTCATTAATAACACTGGGAATATGCCAGGTATTTATGCAAGCTGCACTAAAAAGCAGTATCTCCTCAATGCTGCTTTTTGAATCTATAGACAGCTAGACAAAATTCTCATCTGGGAAAAGTTTTACCTTAAAAATATTTTGAAGATATGAATAGTCTTTCTAAATTTTAATGATTTCAAAACAGAAATTGCTATGCAAATATAATTAAACCAAAAATATTTTTTTTTGGGGGGGGAGGTTGGGGGAGGGGGAGCAAAAATGAGAGTGTCAGAATTTAAAAACATTTTTCCCAATTTGAATTGTATTTCTGTCATGGTTTAGCCTCAGCTAAAACATCCCCCCGTTATCAACACTGCTTTTAGCACAAATCCAAAGCACAGCCTCATACCAGCTACCATGAAGAAAATTAACTCTATCCCAGCCCAAACCAGCACAGTTTATTTGTTTACACACACACGTTATATTTGTATGCACATAAAGAAGCACCTGTGCACATAAATTAATATGTCAATATGTATGTGTTTGTGTATGTGTATGTTTATATATACTTACATATGTACATATACACATCATAGATGCATATGTCTACTGAGACATAATATTAACTATTTTATGGATAAAATATTTGTTTTATCCTGATTTAAAAATAAATGATTGCATTAGTTAATATATTATACTTGTTCTCTGCCTTTTACATATTTTGAGGTATGTAGTTGTACTTTCTTCTTCCTCTCTTGTAAGACTTTCCCTCCTAAGCTTTAAGTGTTTTCAGTTCTTGTAAGTTTTCATAAACATCTTTAAACTTCCATGCTGCTCTCCCTGCTTTTTTTTCTGATTGCTACACACTTTTACCCAAATTTCACTAACCACAGCAAGTATCACACCACCAATGAAAAGAGTGAACAACATTTTGCCAATATTTTTGTGGCTGAAAGTGTATACGTGTTTCTGTACTTTCCTTTTCATTCTTTTCCAAACCCCTGCCTGAGACCAGCTCGTCACTAGCTGTTAGTCCATGCTGTACTTGCATGGTGGTGTCCACCCACCTAAACACAGGGGCAATTTGAAATCATCAGTTTATTTTTTTGTCCTAAACACTCCACTGAAGAAAAGTCCCTCTCTATTTTTATTCTTTTCCCTCTTCTGTGTAGTGGCCATAGAAAGCAGTACTAACAATACAGATTCTAAATTTTTGGGTGGGAGAGGGGAAGGGAAGGTTTGGGAAGGCAAGGCAAGGCACGACAAGGAAGGCAAGGGAAGGAAGGCAAGGGAAGGCAAGTCTGTCATAATATCTGTCTGTCTTAGTCTCCTTCAAGTGGCCATCACAATGTGAAATGAAGGGTTAAGCACTTTGGTTGAGAGCAGGAGATGATTTCCCTGTGTGGATTAGCACTGGCAGAAGGATTGTCAGAGATTACACATCCTTGCCATAAAAATGTCTTTCTGATGCATCAAATCATACCTGTGTGAACTCCCAGAGTTCCAGCTCACAAGTCATTAAGAGCACAGAGCTCTTGCCTTTGCTGGTGTCAGCCCCAGACTCCATCCTTCTCAAAGCAGCTCAACCTCACCAGCTGGTAAGGGAGTAACTCATGAGACACTTTCCTGGCATGTGAAATTACAGATTGAATGAGAACCTTAGCTTGCTCCTGGAGTGAAACAGTGGAGTGGGCATGAAAATATGCAAATAATTTGCATCTGCATCCTGCTGAAGGTCTATACACACCTCACCTTCATGGGCTGAATATGTGAAAGGTTATGTCCATGGACAGGGTAACCAAATGCAAATAAAACTGCAAAGTCCAGTGACAGTCTGGTGAGGAATTCACAAGGAATTAAATCTAGTGTTACTTTTACTGTAGCTCCCATGACAGAGGCAGGATTAATCAGTTGTCACTTATATACATCATTTGCAGCCCATAAATGTTAGGAATATTTATTGTTTCACATACCAATAGCTCTGTGTTGTCTCACAGCCAGCCTGTCACCATTCTGCTTTTACTAGAGGTTTTCCTCAAAATCTACAAACAGTTGAAGTCCTTGAACCCTAAAACACATAGAGAGTGTTAGATTTCAGCTAAAGGAAAAATGAAGGAAGGAAGTCATAGAGCTGAGATGGCAATATTTCCTTGATCCACCCAAATACCCAAACACCCACACATTAAGCAAGAAATGGGAAAACCTCCCTAACCATTAGAATGACTTGGTTTCAAAGGGCTTTCCTTCAGCTGAGGCACTGTTAGAGCTAACTGCAATGTATTTTAAAAAGGATTGAACTGGAGAAAAAGAAACACTCCCTCCAAGCACTGAAATTTCAGCATAATTCTAAATATATAAAGCATTACCATGCATAAAAATAGGACCTTTTGAGCTAGAATTTAAATGTAGGCAGAACTGCGTGGTGGGCTTAGGATCATAAACTAAAAATATCTAAGCTTCTCTCTGGATTTAAATGAGTGTTGTTTAATTTTTTTTTTTTTTAATTTTTTTTTTTTTTTTTTTTTTGTCCTCAGATGACTATCAACTACCTCCACAGATATCAAACCCAGACCTGGACACTTCAATTAAGGCATTCAGTTTTCCCTGGAATTTTCATGAAAGCCATATCTGTGGTACATGTGTGAGGGATCCTCTTTAGAGCATTCATGGAACTTTCAGCTGCCATGTTTCACTCAGTCTGGGAAGGACAATTCTCTTCTCTTGGGTGTAATGTGATTATTTGGTGTGTTACAGAAATATAATTTCTCAAATACAGGAGCAAACTTCTAAAAGTAGGAAGATTGGACTGGTTCAATGGCATTTACCAAGTCCTTTACCTTAAGAATTCTCTATTTGTTATATCAGAGCCTATAATGAATAGGGTGAACTTTACCTTCCTGTGCTTGGCCATTGAGTCAGGTTCATCTCTTCTTTATTTCTTTTCAGAGGGACCAGAAAACCATGTTACCACACTTCCAGTCCGGGGAAAATGACTGTTGCAGTGAAGCTTTCTTTTTTTTTTTTTTTCAGTTTGGAGCACAAAAAGTTAAACACAATCTCCAAAAATAAACAATTATCCATTAGAGATTTAATTAATGATAGCAAAAAATTTCTATTTAATTTCAGTAACATTTATTGAATAAAAAAAAACATGTTGAATCTAAAAAAGAGCAAGAATAATTAAGGTTGATCACTTTGAGTTTGCAACAAAGAGAAAAGTACATAAAGATATACATTATATAAAATTTTTAGTGTCCATCTTTTATACTTTTCATATTTTTATTTCAGTGGGTTTTTATGTTCTGATTTCCACATAATATTTTGGTTTTATTGAGACACTGTAATATTAGAATTGGTTAGCAGGGAATAGCATAACATCAGTCCAGATATAACATGGTGGAATGACAATCAAAAATATGATGTTAGTTTGAAAAGATGGGCCATTAAGGCAAGAAATGCTGAAAAGGACTGAACAAGCTATAAGAAGGTTGGAACAAAAATGTGCAGGAAAAAGACAAGGGGGAGAAGATCCAAAGGTACAAATACTGTTGCACTGAACTAGGTCACAAGTCCAAAAGATTTTCAGAGTTCTTGAAATCTGAATTGAATCAAATCAGTCCTCTGTAGGACAAAAATCACAAAGCACACTGGAAACATGTTTAAGCTGTATATTCCTAAAAGTAAGGCTTGCAATTAGTTCCCCATATTATAGCACATACTCTGTGCTAAAAGGACATCTAGTTTTTCCATCTGCAAGTCACCTACTTCCTTACCTAGCACATGTGCACATTTACCACTAAAAACATCTTCTTGTGACAAAAAAGTCCAGCTAGAAATTTTAAAATTTTGCTGTTTTTCTTTAGGTTTTTGTGGAGAGAAAGAACTGATAAAGAAGAACTAGGAGTTTTATTTCTACCCAATGCAAAAGAATCAGTTGAACTGTTATGAATCAAGGAGAGACAGAAGTGTTTAATCCACATCTTTATGGCATCCTGTTTCATGATAATTCAGATGTCAGCAGCTGCCTAACACCGTATTGTCACGAAGAGTTAAGACCTTTAAGGGCTAATAAATTTCTTTCTAAGACAGAATTTCACTTATCTACAAGAAAACTAGAATGTGCAAGATCTTATTTTCTGGATTATCTCATATCTTTTGACAACAAGTACTATATTAGGCTCTCATATCTTCCAAAATAGGGCAGACCCCTGCAAGCTGTTGATTGACTGAGGTTGCCTCTAGAAATATGTCTGCAAATGTTCTGGGAGCTGGTCCAGATGAAAAATATGGAGGGGACTGTTCACACATTTAGACTATACAGAAAACATTGCTCCACCGCCTGGGTACAACCTCTGGTACCGCCCAGCCTGGTAGCACGAAAATTTGGTTCAAGTCATCTCAGGCTCCTAAATCATATATATTCAAAGTGCTTGGTCATTGATGCTTACCAGAGTCTTTTGACCACCTCATTCAGGATGCAAGATCATCCTAGTCTGCATTCCTTGGGTTTTTTCTCATCTCAAAGTAGGAGGGGGAGGAGAATTTACTTTGGTGCAAGACCCACAGGATTTAATTTCTAACTCAAAAATTTTTGTGACAAGTAATGAAGTCATGTACAAGTGCCTGGAAGAAACCACAGAAATAAGTAAATAACAAACGTGTTAGTCAAGAAACAATCACTGTAGATAACCAAATTTCTTCTGATGATACAATAGTGGCTTTGGTGCATCGAGGAGAAGTAATAGTTATGAAGTGTCTTGTTCCCAAAGAAGGCTTCTGACATAGTTTCACATGACATTTTTACATTCTCCAGGACTGGAACATGAACAGTGAAATGGGGGCAAAACAGCTTGGAAAAAGCTCTCAGAAATCCATTAAGCACTGCTCACTGCCAGAATGAGAGGAGCATGAGAAAACATTCTTTAGGTGACATTATTTAGGTGACCTCACTCTTGGTCCTGTCCAATGCCTTCAAAAACAACTAGGATGGAAAAATACAAAATGTGTTTGTAAAATGTGCAGGTGACAAAGCAGGATGGAATTGAAGCAACCTTGATAAATAACAAAATGTTCTGGAAATGTTCTGAGCTTAATGATACAAGTGTGATACCCTTTCCTTCGGACAGGGATAACCAGCAGTGCAAGGTGGGGAGCAACTGGTACAGCAGCAGCTCCTCAGCTACACACCAAAGCTGAGTAGCTTGAAAAGCTGAACACAAACCAGTAATGTCATGGATTTAGGGTAAAAAAAAAAAGTCCCTGGGAGGTTTGGGTGCAACTTGATTCCACAAGATGTGGAAAGTAACATGCTCTATTTTACCCTGCACATACCTGATGGGTGTGTGTTTCAAGAAACCTATATAATTATTATAAATGTGGAAGGGGGTAATGGGAATAAAAAAAAAATAAAAGAAACACAACCAAAAAACTAAACCTACAGGAAGATTCAAAAGCTGGCATTGTTTAGCCTGAAAAGAAAAGTTAAAAGAGGGAGTTATGGGAAAGTACACATGGGAATCTTCTTTCTGGAAACAAGGAAAGTGCATCTCATAGGTAATGTATGCAATATCTCCATCCCTTGAGATCTTAAAAACTAGATTAAACTAATAACTTGCTGAAATGACACAGTTATAGATGATTTGACTCTGGCGTAGGGATTGAATTATACATCTAGAAGTCCTTTCCAGACCTATTTTTCAATGACTATATGAAGCATTTGAGCACTATCCAAGAGAAATAGTGGATTGTTTACAGAGCCATCCTTATTCTGTAAAAGTTGGTGAAACTCTATAACTGGAAGAACTTCCAAAAATTAATGGACTCATAATGATTTTTGTGTGGGAAATGAGTGAGGATAAAGTATGTTATTCAAGTCAGAGGTGTGTATGCCTTGTAATGCTTGTACATTGAGCCTTTCACTAAATAGTTTTCTAGAAGGACACAAGATTTCCTGGAAAAAATTCATGTACGATTTACTGACATCTAATCCAAGTTTGTCTTCATTGCCTGCCCTTATCCACATGTTTTTACTCCATTTCTCTAACATAATTTCAAATGCAACATTATGCCAATCCCCTAAAGCTCTTCATCAGTTCCCAACTGCACTTACTCCATGCCAAAGAAAACCATAACAATGTACCTACGATAACTTTTAAAACACCATCCCTTCCCTTTAATCAAAAGAAATTAATGGAGACTTCTTATTTAAGCCTTTTCTCAAACATGATGGAATCTACAGGTAGATCTGTGCAAAACCTTTCAAAAACTATTTCTACAGTTCATTTCATACTATTAAAAATGTTTTAATCTTCCAGAGTAATATAGCTAAAATTTAGAGGTGAAAATGAAAATTCAAAGACAGTAACTACTAACAAATTTATAAAAAGGAAGTAAAAGCAATGTCAAATAATGGGAAGACATTGCCAGATATCAAAATTTCCTTAGGAATTTCTTTAGAAACCAATCTTCGCTCTACAGTTACAAATCTTTAAATCCCTTTTAACAACTTCAGGTGTCACTTTGAGTTATGTGCAATGTTAATGAACCATTTTTATGGAGAGCTGAGCAAATAGAAGACAATTTTGAAAGCTCTACATGGCAAAATGTGATGCCTGTCCTGAAATACTGGAAAAAATAATAAGTCCAGTGCAAAGACTCATTCCACATCCTTTAGACAGCTGAATGTACTTTGCTTCAGTAGAAAAATTAAAACTAACATAGACCACTGCAAAAATAACAGGCACAGTGACAGATGTATGTAATCTTGCAATATCAGAGATAAGGGAAGTTGCAAAGTAATACTCCTCATGATTACTTTTGAAACAGAATTCTCTATGTATGCACAACATAAAGCAAAGGTGTTCTTTTCATATCTTTACTATCTCTAGAATTAAAATCTGTAAGAAGGCAACTTTCAAAGTACCATGATACCCATTGTGAAATTAAAGAATGATGACTTACAATAAATGTTAACCGAAATAAACAGAAACAAGAAAGGATTTTGGATGCTGAAAAGTTCCATAAAATCAAGCATAATTACAGTATTACTTTTGCCAGTCACATTTGTGGCTAACTCTGAACTGTCCTTAATTCTTCATGTTGTATTTGCAGATAGAGGCAAAGTAATACTTGTTTTGGATAAATTTACTATAATAGTGACAAGAAAAGTGTCATCTAAATTATTCCGAGTTGTTTCACAGGAAAGTGAATTTCAAGTTGGATGGTTGGAAGAGGTTATGGAAATGTGTAAACCCTGTGCTCTGTTTTTATTCTGCCATGCATTTATATGAAATGATAGATAGATGAAAACATTGCCGTTGTGAGAAGGATGGATGTTGTCACCATCTCATGACACCACCTCTGCATGTAAGAACATGAGGGCTTACATGCTGGTTTGCCAGGTAGACATTGCTCCATTTATGCTTGGAAAAAATGCTGCCGCACCAGGAATATAACAACACAATAACACAACAACGGGATCATGTCACACAGGCAGGCACATCCATCTGAGCTTTCTTTCAGCCAACATCACTAAATGTGACAATGACAATCTGTTGACAACATGACTGTCAACCTTCCCATGGGCTCTTTTTTGGGTCTTGTTGGTTAACACCAAAACTTACACTGGCAGTTATTTCACCTGTGCCAGCTTGATTAAAACTAATAGAGGTGATTTTGCTAACTTTAATCACATTTTTATTTTGTTGTGCAAAAATGTTTCAGGGAACACCATTACTGATGAATGCTCAGAGTATTCAAAGCAGCAGAGCTTTTGTTAGCAGAAGTTTCCCATTTTGCACTCAGACTTTGAAATTAGCTGAAAGATTCATGGGACTGGAGTGACTGGACATCTGCTCTCTGTCAGTTACACATCTGAGAGAGCTAAGTAGTATAAATTAATCTATCCAGAATTGTTTGTAATTTATGATTTCTTAACTCTCCAACCATTTCAAAAGGCAACATGTAACTAATTTATGAGTTCTTTCATTTTCTTTGTCCTTTTCCCTAACAATATCCATTCTTCTTCCAACTGCATGCCATAATCTTCCTGGTGGGAGACCTGCCATTGATAGCTGGTGGCAGTCAGATATGGTGAAGTTCCTGGTGGTCTGGTGGTACATGCAGAGAAGTGAGCTAATCAGAGCTCAAACCTCACTTCAGCTGAAGACATATTTTCCTCATTTGAAAAGCATTGCTTCAAAACATTTAAAATAATTTCAGGGTCCTCCTCTCCACTGTCACCAGAAGGTAACTTCGGTGTGTGTGCAAACACACTGAAAGCATGAGTTCATCAGATGAACTTAGGTAAAACCAGAACATCACAAAGGCATGGATTTCAAAACTTGGGCTTTATATCATCTGCGCCAAATCTTTGCTGCTATTTTGGTCTGGAATTGTTTCACATCTCGACCTTATGCTAAATTCTTGAAGCAGCAGAATCCTAACTCATATATTTTGCACTAAGCACTCATGATTAAGAACTAGGATCACATTTTGAAATGTGCATTATATCCCAATCAAACGGATGCCCAGCTAAGGTATTCTTAAAGTCTTGTCTATAAAGTGCTATACATGCATACTGCTGTCACCATCAAAAATTCCTAAAGAGTGTCAGAGTGTCATCCAACTAATGCAGAGTTATAGAGTCTCCTGCCAAAGTTTTCAGAACTTTGTATCAGTACATAAGCATATATACAGAAATAAAGTTATTTTTGCATGAATATATACAGGACTGACTACCATCCAATGCTAGAGCACCCTGAGCACAGAGTGCTCACCAGAATACCCTCGCCACTCCTCCCGACTACCTCAGTGAAGGAACGCAGTCAGTGCAAGGGAAACACCATCCTGTGCTCACCCACAGAGTATCACTCCGCATTTCTGGCCACTTTATCCAAAGTGCTGCCTTATCCCTGGACCAAAGCTCAGCAAAGCAGTAAGTGGCTCAAATGGTTGTTTTAAACATAAACTAGTCTAGTCTCTGGTATCCTTGATCTGCCCACAAACTGGGCCAAACTTCTTTCTTTATTAAATAACTTAATTCCCAAATTTGCAGCCCCTCAACTCCATCAATACCTTGGGCTTACACCAATGCAAGGAAGAGAAGAATATACATCTCTCCTGCCTCCCTCCACCCAGATACACCCTACATTTGAAGTGGAAAACTAGACTTTCATTCAAATCTTCATCTACTTGTTGCTATTGACTCAGGAGAAGGGAGTAAACTGTCTGGTCTTCCAAGCAGCTGTAAGGCTTAATTGGGGTCACCAAGCAGTAATTTACATAGTTTGCTTATTTAAATTGCAAAAAACGTTCAGACACTCCGTCCAATACCAAGGGGGGCAACAGAGAGGGAATGTCTCCTAAACAAATCACAATGCAGTGCAAGAAGGAGTTTTTTGAAACCTGTTTGGAAAGAGTGCTAATAGCCACACATTCAAAAATGTGTTGACATCACTCACAGCAATGGGCAGTGGCCCAAAGCTTACCCCAGGGACAGCAGCTTGTTCCAATCAAGAGCAGAAGAGCAGTGCAGAAAACAATGAAAAACATTCCCTTCTGTAGGATACAGATCCAAGCTGGCTTATGAGCCATAACCACTGTGCGGGAATATTCACTGTGAGATGAACTGTTGTGAAGTGACCTGCAGGGAAGGTGTTTTCTACAGAGAACAAAACAGAACAAAATGCCATTTTAAATAGGTCTAACAGGATTCATCTCGCCCACAGCTCTGTTTTACAAGCAGACTGACTTCAGGCCTGCTGCACATGCTGTATAAGTAGTGTGCAAAGGATTTTTTTGCGTAGGGATGGTCTTTTATTTCACCTGTATTTTACAATATATGCTACAATGGAGACCTAATGATTTGGAGATATCACTATGTAAAATAAGTCATGCAGTGTAAACTCTCACTTAAGTCTTTATAACTTGGAAACACTCCTGGGTACACCTTGAGTTCATCTGCTGGGTGAATTTTCTCTGAATTTCAGTGTATCATATACAGTAACAATCCATTTTTACCTCAAAAATGAATTGTATTTATAATCTCAGCAAGTAAAAATGTCTCTGTGTAAGAGCAGGTTGGAAGATTACAACAATACAGTCTAACCTGAGAAAGCCAAAGGTCAGGAGAAGGTATATATCACTTTACAATAAAAACAGTTGAAGTGGTCGACTTTTTGGCTCCTTCATTTCTTTCAAAATTTCACCATTGTGTGATCTCAAAGCTTGCTAGATTCTGGCAAAACTGTGGAGAGAAAAATGAGGAAGTAAAGTAGAGGAAAAGAAACGGAGGGAAGGTTTGGGAAGGTTTGGGAAGGTTTGGGAAGGTTTGGGAAGGTTTGGGAAGGTTTGGGAAGGGAAGGTTTGGGAAGGCAAGGTTTGGGAAGGTTTGGGAAGGTTTGGGAAGGTTTGGGAAGGTTTGGGAAGGTTTGGGAAGGGAAGGTTTGGGAAGGGAAGGTTTGGGAAGGGAAGGGAAGGTTTGGGAAGGGAAGGGAAGGTTTGGGAAGGGAAGGTTTGGGAAGGTTTGGGAAGGTTTGGGAAGGTTTGGGAAGGGAAGGGAAGGTTTGGGAAGGGAAGGGAAGGTTTGGGAAGGGAAGGGAAGGTTTGGGAAGGTTTGGGAAGGGAAGGTTTGGGAAGGGAAGGGAAGGGAAGGTTTGGGAAGGGAAGGGAAGGTTTGGGAAGGGAAGGGAAGGTTTGGGAAGGTTTGGGAAGGTTTGGGAAGGGAAGGTTTGGGAAGGGAAGGGAAGGGAAGGTTTGGGAAGGGAAGGGAAGGGAAGGTTTGGGAAGGGAAGGTTTGGGAAGGTTTGGGAAGGGAAGGGAAGGGAAGGGAAGGGAAGGGAAGGGAAGGGAAGGGAAGGGAAGGGAAGGGAAGGGAAGGGAAGGGAAGGGAAGGGAAGGGAAGGTTTGGGAAGGGAAGGTTTGGGAAGGGAAGGGAAGGTTTGGGAAGGGAAGGGAAGGGAAGGGAAGGGAAGGGAAGGTTTGGGAAGGGAAGGTTTGGGAAGGGAAGGGAAGGTTTGGGAAGGTTTGGGAAGGGAAGGTTTGGGAAGGGAAGGTTTGGGAAGGGAAGGGAAGGGAAGGTTTGGGAAGGTTTGGGAAGGTTTGGGAAGGGAAGGGAAGGTTTGGGAAGGGAAGGGAAGGTTTGGGAAGGGAAGGTTTGGGAAGGGAAGGTTTGGGAAGGGAAGGTTTGGGAAGGTTTGGGAAGGTTTGGGAAGGTTTGGGAAGGTTTGGGAAGGTTTGGGAAGGGAAGGGAAGGTTTGGGAAGGGAAGGGAAGGTTTGGGAAGGGAAGGGAAGGGAAGGTTTGGGAAGGGAAGGTTTGGGAAGGGAAGGGAAGGGAAGGTTTGGGAAGGGAAGGGAAGGGAAGGTTTGGGAAGGGAAGAGAAGGGAAGGTTTGGGAAGGGAAGGGAAGGGAAGGGAAGGTTTGGGAAGGGAAGGGAAGGGAAGGGAAGGGAAGGAAAGGGAAGGGAAGGGAAGGGAAGGGAAGGGAAGGGAAGGGAAGGGAAGGGAAGGGAAGGGAAGGGAAGGGAAGGGAAGGGAAGGGAAGGGAAGGGAAGGGAAGGGAAGGGAAGGGAAGGGAAGGGAAGGGAAGGGAAGGGAAGGGAAGGGAAGGGAAGGGAAGGGAAGGGAAGGGAAGGGAAGGGAAGGGTTGGGAAGGGAAGGTTTGGGAAGGTTTGGGAAGGTTTGGGAAGGTTTGGGAAGGTTTGGGAAGGGAAGGTTTGGGAAGGGAAGGTTTGGGAAGGTTTGGGAAGGTTTGGGAAGGTTTGGGAAGGTTTGGGAAGGTTTGGGAAGGTTTGGGAAGGGAAGGGAAGGGAAGGGAAGGTTTGGGAAGGGAAGGGAAGGTTTGGGAAGGGAAGGGAAGGTTTGGGAAGGTTTGGGAAGGGAAGGTTTGGGAAGGGAAGGTTTGGGAAGGGAAGGTTTGGGAAGGGAAGGGAAGGGAAGGTTTGGGAAGGGAAGGGAAGGTTTGGGAAGGGAAGGGAAGGTTTGGGAAGGTTTGGGAAGGGAAGGTTTGGGAAGGTTTGGGAAGGTTTGGGAAGGTTTGGGAAGGGAAGGGAAGGTTTGGGAAGGGAAGGGAAGGGAAGGGAAGGTTTGGGAAGGTTTGGGAAGGTTTGGGAAGGGAAGGGAAGGGAAGGGAAGGGAAGGGAAGGGAAGGGAAGGGAAGGGAAGGGAAGGGAAGGGAAGGGAAGGGAAGGGAAGGGAAGGGAAGGGAAGGGAAGGGAAGGGAAGGGAAGGGAAGGGAAGGGAAGGGAAGGGAAGGGAAGGGAAGGGAAGGGAAGGGAAGGGAAGGGAAGGGAAGGGAAGGGAAGGGAAGGGAAGGGAAGGGAAGGGAAGGGAAGGGAAGGTTTGGGAAGGGAAGGGAAGGTTTGGGAAGGGAAGGTTTGGGAAGGGAAGGGAAGGGAAGGGAAGGGAAGGGAAGGGAAGGGAAGGGAAGGGAAGGGAAGGGAAGGGAAGGGAAGGGAAGGGAAGGGAAGGGAAGGGAAGGGAAGGGAAGGGAAGGGAAGGGAAGGGAAGGGAAGGGAAGGGAAGGGAAGGGAAGGGAAGGGAAGGGAAGGGAAGGGAAGGGAAGGGAAGGGAAGGGAAGGGAAGGGAAGGGAAGGTTTGGGAAGGGAAGGTTTGGGAAGGGAAGGGAAGGGAAGGTTTGGGAAGGGAAGGGAAGGGAAGGTTTGGGAAGGGAAGGGAAGGGAAGGTTTGGGAAGGGAAGGTTTGGGAAGGGAAGGGAAGGTTTGGGAAGGGAAGGGAAGGTTTGGGAAGGGAAGGTTTGGGAAGGGAAGGGAAGCGAAGGGAAGGGAAGGGAAGGGAAGGGAAGGGAAGGGAAGGGAAGGGAAGGGAAGGGAAGGGAAGGGAAGGGAAGGGAAGGGAAGGGAAGGGAAGGGAAGGGAAGGGAAGGGAAGGGAAGGGAAGGGAAGGGAAGGGAAGGGAAGGGAAGGGAAGGGAAGGGAAGGGAAGGGAAGGGAAGGGAAGGGAAGGGAAGGGAAGGGAAGGGAAGGGAAGGGAAGGGAAGGGAAGGGAAGGGAAGGGAAGGGAAGGGAAGGTTTGGGAAGGGAAGGGAAGGTTTGGGAAGGTTTGGGAAGGTTTGGGAAGGGAAGGGAAGGTTTGGGAAGGTTTGGGAAGGGAAGGGAAGGGAAGGGAAGGTTTGGGAAGGGAAGGGAAGGGAAGGGAAGGGAAGGGAAGGGAAGGGAAGGGAAGGGAAGGGAAGGGAAGGGAAGGGAAGGGAAGGGAAGGGAAGGGAAGGGAAGGGAAGGGAAGGGAAGGGAAGGGAAGGGAAGGGAAGGGAAGGGAAGGGAAGGGAAGGGAAGGGAAGGGAAGGGAAGGGAAGGGAAGGGAAGGTTTGGAAGGGAAGGGAAGGGAAGGGAAGGTTTGGGAAGGGAAGGGAAGGGAAGGGAAGGGAAGGGAAGGTTTGGGAAGGGAAGGGAAGGGAAGGGAAGGGAAGGGAAGGGAAGGGAAGGGAAGGTTTGGGAAGGGAAGGGAAGGGAAGGGAAGGGAAGGGAAGGGAAGGGAAGGGAAGGGAAGGGAAGGGAAGGGAAGGGAAGGGAAGGGAAGGGAAGGGAAGGGAAGGGAAGGGAAGGGAAGGGAAGGGAAGGGAAGGGAAGGGAAGGGAAGGGAAGGGAAGGGAAGGGAAGGGAAGGGAAGGGAAGGGAAGGGAAGGGAAGGGAAGGGAAGGGAAGGGAAGGTTTCGGAAGGTTTGGGAAGGGAAGGGAAGGTTTGGGAAGGGAAGGTTTGGGAAGGGAAGGTTTGGGAAGGGAAGGTTTGGGAAGGGAAGGGAAGGTTTGGGAAGGTTTGGGAAGGTTTGGGAAGGTTTGGGAAGGGAAGGGAAGGGAAGGTTTGGGAAGGGAAGGTTTGGGAAGGGAAGGTTTGGGAAGGGAAGGTTTGGGAAGGGAAGGGAAGGGAAGGTTTGGGAAGGGAAGGGAAGGGAAGGTTTGGGAAGGGAAGGGAAGGTTTGGGAAGGGAAGGGAAGGTTTGGGAAGGGAAGGTTTGGGAAGGGAAGGTTTGGGAAGGGAAGGTTTGGGAAGGGAAGGGAAGGGAAGGTTTGGGAAGGGAAGGGAAGGGAAGGGAAGGGAAGGGAAGGGAAGGGAAGGGAAGGGAAGGGAAGGGAAGGGAAGGGAAGGGAAGGGAAGGGAAGGGAAGGGAAGGGAAGGGAAGGGAAGGGAAGGGAAGGGAAGGGAAGGGAAGGGAAGGGAAGGGAAGGGAAGGGAAGGGAAGGGAAGGGAAGGGAAGGGAAGGGAAGGGAAGGGAAGGGAAGGTAAGGTTTGGGAAGGGAAGGTTTGGGAAGGTTTGGGAAGGTTTGGGAAGGTTTGGGAAGGTTTGGGAAGGTTTGGGAAGGGAAGGGAAGGGAAGGGAAGGGAAGGGAAGGGAAGGGAAGGGAAGGGAAGGGAAGGGAAGGGAAGGGAAGGGAAGGGAAGGGAAGGGAAGGGAAGGGAAGGGAAGGGAAGGGAAGGGAAGGGAAGGGAAGGGAAGGGAAGGGAAGGGAAGGGAAGGGAAGGGAAGGGAAGGGAAGGGAAGGTTTGGGAAGGGAAGGGAAGGGAAGGTTTGGGAAGGGAAGGGAAGAGGAAGGGAAGGGAAGGGAAGGGAAGGGAAGGGAAGGGAAGGGAAGGGAAGGGAAGGGAAGGGAAGGGAAGGGAAGGGAAGGGAAGGGAAGGGAAGGGAAGGGAAGGGAAGGGAAGGGAAGGGAAGGGAAGGGAAGGGAAGGGAAGGGAAGGGAAGGGAAGGGAAGGGAAGGGAAGGGAAGGGAAGGGAAGGGAAGGGAAGGGAAGGGAAGGGAAGGGAAGGGAAGGGAAGGGAAGGGAAGGGGAGAAAGGGGAGAGAATGGGAGAGAAGGCGAGAGGAGGGGAGAGAAGGGGAGAGGAGGGGAGAGGAGGGGAGAGGAGGGGAGAGGAGGGGAGAGGAGGGGAGGAAGGAAAAAGAAGGAGAAGGAAGGGAGGGAGAGAGATAAGGAAGAAGGGAGGGAGGGAGGGAGGAAGGAAGGGAATGAAGGAAAATGATGGAACAGGAAGGGAGGTATAGAGGGAAGGAAGAAGTGAGGGAGGGAGGAAGGAAGGGCATGAAGGAAAGGACAGAAAGAAAGAAAGAACGGAAAAAAAGGAAGGAAGAAAAGGAAGGAAGAAAGCCACAGCTGAACAGATTGTAGCAGGCTGTGGTAGACAGGGGTTTCATCTGTGAATTCTACTTTTTTGCCCTTGATTCTTTATGTTGTCCATGGACTTTTTCATCCACTGGTGGACCAGCACAGACCAATTACAAATAAATACCAACACCTGCATTGATGTGTATGCCAGCTGCAGAGGACATTATGCCACTCAGTACTGGAGTTACCTGTACTCCTCCAGGTCACTAAGAAAAACCTCTACTGTGAGACTTGTCCTCACCCCTTGCCTACTTAGGGACATGATCTTGAGTTTATCAATGATATTTTCAGGGAAAGAGTTGAGCTGGAATCCCTCCACAGCAGTAGGGGCATAAACCAAAATCACCAAGGTTGACAGCTGCAGAGTGGGGTGAGTCCTCATTAATAACTCATTAAGTTACCAACTCCTTGGCAGCAGATGGATGAGGAAACATATCCCTATTTAGCAGGAAAATACACAGGAATGGTCTCTGGGTTGGAAAGTCTTGAGGCATAAATGTTTGAGAGCTGGCAGATGACTAGACAGAGATGTAACTTTAAATTCCCCTGCTTTTTTGTTATCCTCCTGGACATCTTCTGTTGGCATAAAAACAGTGTGTGTTTTCTTGTTTCTGATCAAACCAAGGAGACTACTGTGTGTGATATTAAAACAAACAAACAAACAAAAACCACAAAACAAATGAAAACCTAAACCATTCCTCGCTTCATCAGAGAGAAGCAAACACATCCCTGACTGGGTGCCAGGATCTGAGTGTGACAGCACAACTCAGCATAGCTGTGTATCCTCTAGCACCAGGAAAGCAGCCAGTGTTGTAGGCAGGGATTTTCCTCAAGGGATGGAAACATTCAGCCTCACCTGCGCTGGCAAGAGGCCTGGGTGGAGCAAAGAGGTCTAGGTCAGGACTGCAGATGAAGGAAGAAGACATGCCAGTGGAGAGGAACTTGATCTGGTTTCTCAAGCTGTATAGTACAAGCCACAGGATTGTGGTCCAGTTGGTAAATGTACTAGTGATACTGGGTGTGGACCAACACCAATGTTTTACTTAGCTTGAAAGGGATTTCCCTGACTTCTAGAAATAGCCATAACCCTTTATTGCAAAACAATAAAACAGCTCAGTGTGTGCTGAGACCACAGGTTGAGTCAGTCAGATGCCAGTGAAGAGACTCACCCTGAAATGAAATTAAATGAAATTAAATGAAATGGAATGCTTCTCACAGCAACATCACTGAGGGCCTAAGGTATTCTCACACTAAAAAGGCTTTGAGAGGAATATGAAAAAAAAAAAGGAAAAAGAAAGGCACCTGAAATCTCCCAGGGGAAGCACTGAAAACCAGCAACTTCCAAAACAAGGCAAGCATTTAATTAAAAGAAGGAGGAAAGAAGGAAACAATAAAGTACTTGTGACCTTTCAAAACATTGATTTGGAACAGAACATCTTGTTTGCCAGTACTGAATAAAAACATTTATTTTCTCAGATGAAGATACACAACGAGGAAAAAGCACTACAAACTTTTAAATTTGCACTGGTGCTACAAGTAAAAATGATCTTTTTCTTGCAGCCTTATTTTGCCAAAAGTCCTCATTAAACAATCTTCTGAAAGGGACTCAGTATAGGTTTGGAAAAGTCTGAAGCTGTTTGTCATAGTTTTCATAGTACCTTACCTAACTGTAATAGCCACTCACCAAAAGGTGTTCCTAGAATACCCATCTTCCTCAGTTGTCTTCAGTTCATTTTTTAAATCACAGGCTTTGCTATGCTGGGCTCCTCAAAGTGTTGATTTGAATGTGTCAGTAAGGATACAAGCATTTCATTTCATAAATGAAAGCTAGGGAAAATCCAACTAATTTGTAGACAGCAGGGTGAAATATTCCCGTATTTCTCCACTCAGCTACAAAATGAAAACTCCTAGCTATGATTCTGATGACCATTGGTCTCTCTCTTTTAAAGTTTTCAGGGAAAAAAGGCAAAAGCAAATTCATTTTCATATTTTGCTAAAGAAGTTTTTGAACCAGGTTTGTCTTTGCTGAAGTAAATGTAAAACTACCCTTTTCATTTCTGAGAGTGTCACTTTTTTTCACCAGAGAGACTGGAAGCCCCAATCTCTGTAGTTGCATCATGTACTTAAATCACTACACATTAATCTGACAGATATTTGTTGCTTGTATGTAATTTTTATACAGCCATATAGGAAGCAATGAATATTTTACTTAGAGCGGACTCTGGCCTGCACCTATATAGAATCCTAAAAAACTTAAACTGGAATTTACTTGCCATACCACATCTTATTCTTCCTGAGTGTAATTTCTTCTAATTGCTTCATTGTAGTACATGCAACAGGATACAGTTCCCAGGAGAAACTAAAATCAGCTGAATTAAACTTAACAAAACAGGTGATTTTGAAAATAAACTACAACCTACTAAATTAAGTAGAACTTTGGTGTCTTGGTTTTCCATAACTGTGCTTTGCAAGGTGCAATGTTGCCTGTACACATGACCATAGTCCTTTGGGGTAGAATATTGAAGAGACTTATTTGAATTAACTGAGCTTTGGATGTGTGTGAGAGAAATGGGGTGTTTGTGTTTTTTCTGCACAAGTTGATGTGGACTTTTCCAGGCATATTAGATAGCTGATGATAAAATGCAATGATGGCTTAAAAAATGACATAGTGTTGCACCTTGCTTAAAAAGGACAACACATCTTTTCACTGAGCATGGCAAAATTAAATAATTGGCTTTCACATGGATTTTGCTGAGCCATTTAATCTTCAAGCATCAGAACACCAAAAAACACAAAGTCTGGGGATCTGGTCGAGAAAAGTGTTGTCAGTTCTCCACTCAGCTCATCTGTTTGTCCCTGCATTGGAGTTTTGCAATGGGTTTTGTGGAAGCCTGACTTCATCCTGCATCAGTTGTATGGTGCCTGACATATGGAGCTGGATAGTGCAAGGGATTTCTAGAAATTAACATTGGTTTGCAACTGGAGAAGAAAAATTAACTTCAGATCAGGGCAAATACTGCAAAAGCATTTGCATGCTTTGTGCTGATTAAACTTGACAAGCCTATCTGCAGTGCTGCAGTTTAATCTCAGCTAGCGTTTGCATTTCAAAGAGAAAGATGGGCTGGAAGAGGAAGGAAAGAACTGATTCAGCACAGCACTCAACCAGCTGCAATTACACTGATCACAAACATTAGGTTAAGCTTGCACTAAGTATTTTGCTGATGGGGGTAGAAGACTCACAAATACCCTTTTATTGTAAAGAGAGGTTTCCACTTGCATCTCCTGAATCAGATGACTAAGGAAAATTGTGTGCTGATGTGGTCTCATGTACTGAAGCACAGACCTTCAGCTGGCATAAATTGCCATATGACAATTGTACCAATTATCTGAATGAAGAGCAGTTTATAACCACTGAAAGTCTGCCCATAACTGCAACAAAGTAGTTTGCCATCATTTCTCCTGTAAGAAACATACAGAAACCTTATGTGCTCTACTCCGCAAAAAAGTGGGATACAAGCAGAAAAATATCCAAACTGTTGATATCCATGTGGCATGATGCCAAAACCTACCATGCCAGCTGCATCTTAGCAATGTGTGAAAAGATTCCCATACTAAAACACTTTGCAGACATTGTAGTGAAAAATGAGGCACAAAATGCAATGACTCTGGTAGACAGGAAGGTACTAAATTTGAGCACTGCTTCTAAAAGAGATCTTAGCAAGACACCTGGCTCTTTGTAGCTCTGTGAGCTCAACTTCCAGAATTTATTTCTCCCCTTAGAGTGGGAAGTACCTTGTTTCCTTTGCTCACATCAAATTTTTGACCTTAGGTACTCTCCTATCTACAGGAGATTGCATGACACTTGGTGTCTTGATTGGTGGAGGCAAATAAAACCTCAGTTTGTGATCACTCATGTCCTTGGAGTAATTTTCTGGTCAGTAATAATTTAATGATTGCTTGTATCTTGTAAATGCCTTTCTTAGACAAATGACCAGGACATCTTCACTAGCTGGGGTAACTCTTCTGAAATCCCACTTCACAAACTAATGATCACTGTAATTACCACTTAAATTCTGAATACTGGAGTACCTGTGGATAATGGACAAAAAGTGCACGCCTGTCAACTACCTTCATTATAGAATTCTAATAACTATTTGACTGGATTTATGGCTGGTCCTGTCCTCACTGAGGTCAGTGGGAGATTCTCTGTACTGATTTCCATCTTTTCAAGGCAAAACTAAGCTTATGTGTAGAAGTGCTGAGTCTGTAGCCACTTTCATTTCATTGAAAGAAAGAAAAGTGGAGCTGGGTTCACTGAAAAAATTATGAAATGTAAACAGAGGTATGGAATAAGTAATCACATTTTATTTATACATAGATGAAGATTAAAGGTGAATCATTGAAAGGGAACATTTGTAAAACAGATAAAATTGTCCCTTACATTTTTTTGAACAAAAGTATTTGAGTAATAAAATGGGTGGCACTATGCTGAATGGAAGAACTGGTCCATCACCTGTGGCAGTGCATACATTAGGGTTCCCAGCTTTGCATCAGTCAACATGCATTACTTTCCAATTTGCACAGTCCCAAAGAGATCTCACAATCAGGTTGAGACCCATTTGGCTTCAGTTAGATTGTCCTAGCAGACACCAGATCTTCTCTAGTGGTGCTTGCCAAAGTAAATGGCTTTCCACAAATTTAAGTGTTGAAAGAATAACATATTTGTGGCCAAAATCCATGTAGTCCATTAAGGGCATGAGTCATGATTAGTTCAAAGGGACAATAGAAAGCCTCAGAGTGCCTAAGAGTCGGTGTCATTTTTATTACCTTCAGGTCTGCAGCTCCTTCCATACCTTTAGCAATACTGAAAATTCCTGGTTTTATAAAAGGTGGGTCATGAACACAAAGATGTGAATATTGAATCTGCTTAATTGTACTTGTAATAATTGGAGACTGCCCTGTTATGCAGAGGAAAAATCAGTATCTGAACTCATTTTGAAGAGTTCAACATTTCATACTTGATATATCTGACCCCAGAAATCTCATCTCCATTAAAAATAAAAACCTGCCAGGCTTTGATCTGTTAACAAAACATATCCCATGCACACAATTTACCCATAGTCATACACACATGTTTGACCAAAAATTGCATCATGTTTATCTTACTTATACAGATTGAAAATTAGGGACCAAAAAATTAGTTGCCTAAAAACTGTTTCACAAGGAAACAAAACTTGTCCAGCCTTCATACTCAAGTGAGACCTGAAATCTCCATCCTGATCCCCAGGGATTGCCAAACCTTTCCTTATGCCATGACACAAATTTGCAGCCATTTGAAGCCAGTGGTCCTGTACCTCCATGACATTCTCTTAAAGTTCATCACCTCAGTTCCACAGATGCAAGACCAGGCAAGCTAAGCTTATCCATTTCAATGCTGATCTCTCTTTAAGCAGCATCTAGCACACAATTGTGCAATAACTCGCCTCCAGCTGTCATTGCAGAGCAGGAACAGGAACACACACGTGGATCAGTTCCTTGCTGAACAGGGCTTGAGCCAGGAGCAAATTCTCATACATGGGAATGTTTCTATCCAATTCCTGTTGCCAGCACCAAGACAGCCCTGCTTCAATTTGTTAGAGTACATTTGGCTGCTTTCACTCCCCTGGTGCCTGTAGTAGTGACAGAAATAGGAAATAACCGATTAGAAAGGACCATAGAGAAGAGCCCTTCTGTACCTTGGGACACAATATTCTACAAGATCATTGTGCTGCTGGGGAAGTTCTGAGAGTTTGATTTGGCCCACAAACCTCCAGTAGGTGACATTCCCTTCATACAGACTACTGGCATGAAACAATGGGTTGCATTGTCCTCAGTGCTGTAAAATTGTTTATACAGAAAGAAGAAAAATCAAAGATACAGGAAGAAAAAGAGCAAAGGAAACAATAGCTGTTGAAATAGCAAGGGTTAACAGGTTAGTGAAGGTATTGTACTATAATTGCTCAAGAGCCCTAGCACTGAAAACTACCATAGATGGGCTGTAGACTTTGTCTTGGTGTCTTGACCAAGAAACACACAAAGGTTTTTTGTCTTGATGCAAAATTTTATGTCTATAGATCAAGTTGAAAAACAAGCTCTATGTTTTATACTGCATGGCCCTTTGTAGTGGATCAACACAGACCAGTGCTGGAGTGACTGTCGCACTGATCTTCAAATTCCAGCATGATGAGCTCACTTGTTGGCATGGAGCAAGGTGGTGTCACCTGCCAAGGAGGACAGCAAATAGCACAGCGGTGATTCAACCAAACAAAGGTAACAGCGCTTGGTCATGAGGACTCTCACACCAGACAATGCACCGAACAAAATCACATATTGTGTGTCTCTCAGGTCAAGGACCAAACTAAGGGGAGTTGAAAGCAGCCAAATAAAGGAAAACAGAAAAACAAAAGTATCACTAGGTGAAAGACAGAGATAAATAAATAAATTAGTCCACACATTCTGTCTTGAGTTTACAGTGATGTCAAAAAGTTTTGCCTTTGAAGATCATCAGTTAGAAACTGGTAATCACAAGGAGGACTTTACCTCAGTAAAACAGGCTATATACAGTCTCAGTTATTCACACAACCTGTACAGTAAATTTCAGAGAATACTAGGCACAAAGCTTTAAAGAGTAAGAGGTTCTTCTTAGGGATCTGTAGTTACTGTTGAGTGCTGACAGGTTCTTCAGTGCTGTGTCTGTGTTCCTGTGTCTGAGAGAAAGTTCAAGCTGTTTTGGATTCTCCATTAATAAAGCTTTCCCAGGTGTGTGGAAACCAGGAGAGACTCTGTTACCTTGTTTGACATTGTTATGCAATTGACTGTGTTACATCACCAAGGTTTGAAAGGTCTTCTTTTAGAAACAAACTATTTCCCTGACAAGTACATAAATCTCCCTTTATTTAATTATTTGTCCCAGATGTTTCTTTTGGGAAGCTTTCCTTCTTTTATGTTATTCTCCAGGAAAACCTGAATCTGAGAGCCCCTACCAACCAAGGGAGCCAAGCAGATGGAGATCAGTCAGACACAGCCAGGTGCAGCAGAAAGAGCTGGTTTCTGATGCAGCAGACCTCTCCAGGCATCCTGTCCATCCTTGCAGAGATGGGACTACAGGGTCATCCTTCAGCCATGCACAGAATCACAGAATCAGCTAGGTTGGAAAAGTCCAACCTGTGTCTCAGCAACACCTTGTCAACAAGATCATGGCACTGAGTGTCACATCCAGTCTCAAATACCTCCAGGGAGGGTGACTCAACGACCACACTGTGCAGGCCATTCCTATGCTCAATCATTCTTTCTGTAAAGAACTTCTTCCTAATGTCCAACCTAAACCTCTCCTAGGGCAGCTTGAGGGTGTGTCCTCTTGTGCTACTGCTGTTTCCTGGGAGGAGATCCTGAACCCCACTTGTCTCCACCCTCCTTTCAGGGAGTTGTAGAGTGAAAAGGTCTCCCCTGAGCCTCCCCTTCTCCAGGCTTAACACCCCCAGCTCGCTCAGCCTCTCCCTACAGCACTTGTGCTCCAGTCCCTTCATCAGCCTTGTTGCTCTTCTCTGGCCCTGCTCCAGCCCCTCAATGTCCTTTCTAAACTGAGGGGCCCAGAACTGAACACAACACTCAAGGTGTGGCCTCACCAGTGCCAAGTGCAGAGGAAGAATCACTTCCCTGGTTCTGCTGGCCACGCTATTCCGCATCCAGCCCAGGATGCCATGGGCCTTCGTGGCCACCTGGGCACACATGGGCTCATGTTCACTTTCCTGTCAATCAGAACCCCCAGGTCCCTTTCTTCCTGGCCCCTCTCCAGCCACTCTGACCCTAGCCTGTGGTGCTCCATGGGATTTGTTGTGGCCAAAAGGCAGGACTTGGCATTTGGTGTTGTTAAAACTCATCCCATTGGAATTAGCCCATCTCTCCAGCCTGTCCAGGTCCCTTTGCAGAGCCCTCCTGCCCTCCAGTACAACAACATGCCCCTCAGCTTGGTGTCATCTGCGAATTTGCTGATGGTGGACTCAATCTGCTCATCCAGATCATGACCAGAGATATTAAACAGGACTGGGCCCAACACTGATCCCTGGGAACATCATTACTGACCAGATGCCATCTGGATGCAGCTCCATTCCCTGCCACTCTGGCCCAGCCATCAGCCAGATCCTAACCTAGCAGAGAGTTCTGCTGTCCAAGCCACGGGCTGCAGCTTTTCCAGGAGTGTGCCATGGGAGACAGTGTGTCACATGAAAAGGAGGCACAGAAATGCAAGAATTTCTCGTCTCATCTGTATTAATATAAAATTATTAGCTATAAACACCCTCAAAAGAATCAAAGCTTTATGAACCCAACACTACCTGTTCAACAATGGACAGAACAGAGGCTGGAAAGATTTTCGACCTTCCTGTGAGGACAACACTTTAGCCAGGGAGAACTTGTTAGTTTAAACATCTCCAGAAAATCAAAGTCTTATGAACCCAACACTACCTACCCAACACTGGGCAGCACACAGGCTGGAAGAATTTTCGACACTCTGCTGTGAGGACCACACTAAATAGCAAGAAAAGAACTTCCCCTACAGCAGCTCCCAAAATAACTTTTATTAATACAAGTATGTGACAGTTACTGTAGGTTTTGCATTGCTGGTGACAATGTTTAGCTGCAAGATTGTACTTAATTGATGACCAAAAACCCCAAAAGAAACCAGCACAAAACACATTCTACAGAGACAAGCACATCAAATTTACGTTTCAATACAGCAATGCAGCCCCCACAACAGACTTAACCAGCAACAGAAAACTACTAACCAGAAATACAATAAACTAAAACACATATCTAGAACCCCCTCCGTAACACAGAGCAACAAAATTACCTGCAAACAATCCTATTACACAAAGTAAAAGAATATAGCTGTTTCCCATTAACACACATGTTAAAAAAGGGAACTACACACCTTAAAGGAACACACTGACCAATATAAAGTAAGATATATACCTAGTAAGTTACAAGGTGTAAGGCAAGTGATAATTATTAGTATTAAAATAGCAAAACACAGTTAGTAAATAAGGTGCCTTTAGAGTAAAGATATATCCCAGTGAAATTAGCATCAAAGTAGCTGTGAGGTAAAAGTTAAAGCATATTATAAGAATATAAGGTACTGAATAAGATACAATAGGCATAGTATAAGATAGAATGTATGAAGTAATAAGCCTTATAAGAGAGTAAGGTATAAAATATAAAATACAGACTATTGAGAGTACATAGTTTCTCACCCCTACATTGTCCGAAGAGGTGGGAGAAGGCAGGGCAGCTTCTCTCATCTACCCTGGCAGAGACAATGGCATTTCTCCCCAGTTTTTGCTCATGTCCCATTGCTTTTATTGGCTGTGGTTTTGGTTTTTTTTTCTTTTAGGTGGTTTGGGTGGCTTCAGTCAATAATTGATTTTGGGATGATAGAGAGCATGGGCCTGAAGGGCTCCCTGTATTCCTAGAAGATATAACAGAGTGCCGTGTCAGCTTCACAACACTCCACCCTTTGTTAATCTTATCAGTCTGGCTTTAGCACTTTGGAAAGCCAGTGGGATGTCTTTGACCTCTGACAGTGGTTCTCCGTGCTCCTCCAGGGAGCTGAGCCATTTCCCTCAACTCATCAAGAGTTTATCAGGGCTATGACCCCACATAGTGTCAAAGGCTTTGCTGAAGTCCAGGTAGACACACCCACAGCCTTCCCCTCACCACCAGGCAGATGACATCATCTACCAGGTGGGACCCTGCTGGCCTTCCTCTCCTCTTCTCCTCCAGCCCCTGTGTCCCTGTGCACCCAGTACCTGAGTTTCAGTTCTATTTTGCCAGTTCTGGGGTAACCGCTTGAATTTTCCTTTGGGGACAAACAAAAGTCCTTTGTGAAACCACTAGGAAATATTTGGCACTTACAGAGTACCCTTGCACTCACTGGTTTGGTTTTTTTTGCTTTCTAAAGAGAGTTGTGACACTGCTATTACTTTTTGCTAGTAATGGAAGCAAACATTTATTAATTATTAATTGATAACATTATTCCCAAAGGGTGGGAAAAAAATGGTTCCTTGGCAGCTCTGGGAACTCTAAAGGAATCAGTGTCCAGAAAACACAACTGATTAACACTGATCTAAAGCTGGAACAATAACCCAGGCTGTCAAATGGCTCTGGAGGACGCCCTGTGTAGCAACTGGATGCATCCAGTGACTGCTTGTTTTACTGTACTTTTCAGAATTATTTGTATATATAACCTCCTCCTCAGAGCCTACTTTGAGATGGGAAGGGATTAATCTTTTTCACCTCTGCCATCTCATAGGTCTCAGTCTTATGTATCCTGTCATGATCTTTTCACACCAGGCCACATCTCCGCTATCATCTTTTCACCCCTAAAAGACAGTTTCACCAATAAAAATGTACAGTCTTTTTTATTTTTGCCTTATTGCAGTAAAATGATCCCACAAAGAGGATCCTTCACAATAGTATAAAAGAGCTGTCAGGCAAATGAAGAAAGGGTCTACATAAAACTATATCCTGAGGAGCAGTGAAAGCCTGACTAGAAAGGTCTGTGCCTTAATTATGATGAGCACAATTTGTGTCAAAGGAAACATGGAAATTCTTTCCCACTGTTGGTGTTTTTTGGTTGGGTTTTGGATTTTGCTTGGGGTTTTGTTGTTGTTGTGTTTTGGTCTTTTTTTAACTCCAGGACTAACTCTTCATTTAACTGTGATTTGCTGACAGCATAATGTGCCCTATGTCACCACACCTGCCCACTGTTGTGAACCCAAAGCAGCTCAAGTGCTGTATGATGGCAGCAACTGAAATAGCATTGGCCCTGGAGGCAGTTTCAAAGCAGAAACTCACTGCCGCAAATGTAGGAACATGCAAAACTATTGCCTGGCTTTATTCTCTTGTTTGCTGCTTTCTGAAAATCATTCTCTGAGGACAAAACTGACATGTTGAATATGGGCCAGCAACTGCGTGGGAGGTTTCACGTTGAGACTGTGTGGAATGGAGTGCAAGTGAGAACCCATAGTCTGATTGAAAACTAGCTAAAGTCTATGACACAGGGACATGCAATACTGGGCTAATAATACACAATATTGCATTTATTTCTGAAATTAACAGGCTTGCCTTGCTAGAGTCTGAAAATTCACATGTTCTGGACATCTGGGGAAGAATTTTCAAAGCTAAAACTTGTTGCTAGTGTACATAAAACCTGATAACTTGCTGTTTATTACTTCTGGTCAGCATTCAAAGTGAAGATAACAGTTTCATAGCAAAACAATGAATGCTTATAAAAATATAAATATTATAAACACAGTAAATAAATATTTAGGATGCTGCAAGCAATTCCACAAGAAGTAGCAAAACACTGGGTTTGCTGAAATGCCTCATGCAAAATTCTCCAATCAAGTTTCTGTGAAGTTCAGATAAACCTGATAATAATCATCTTGATAGATGATTAGAGCCAGATACAAACAAATTGTCCTCTGATTTCTGGTCAGTGCTCATGACAGTAAGCCTCAGATCATTGTTATTTTCTTTCTCCACACTCTTGTTTGTTTGTTTGTTTGCTTGTTTGCGGTTTTGATTTTTGTGGGGGTTTTTTGTTGGGTTTTTGTTGGGTTTTGGTTCTTTGTTTTGTTTTTTTAAATAAGGGCAGTGATGGAAGGAAAGAGAGTCATTTCTGAGACCAGCTTGACACTCTGCTTTAGTTTACATATTTTTCTCTTTGCATTCCATCCCAGCTCTGAAGGAAGAGACTTGGCAGGTTATCTCCCTTTGATACACTGCTACTCTCCACCTCTCTGGGAATCACTTTCCCAGAACTAAGACTTGCTTTGTTCTCAGGAGTCCTTAGGAGCAGCAAGCTTCAGCCTGTACTAATCCCTCCTCTACCTAAACCTTTGCAGATTCCACAGACTTTTTCTGCCTCATGGCATTCATGACCATTTGGAAAGGTCCATGGAAGAAGAAACACAGAACCAAAGTGGGTCAAGAAGCTTCTGTGCTGCAAATAAGCAGTGAAGGGGGGGGCATTCAGAGTATTACCATGTGCATCCTTCCCTATACATCCATCACTGGACATTGTTAGGTGCAAAATACTGGGTGGAAGGATCTTTTTTTCAGTCCCAGTGCAATCAACCTATCACTGACTGGGAGAGCTAGTCAATCTTCAGGCTCCCAGCCTGTCTCCACCTCCTCCAACCTGGTTCTTCTGCTGGCTCATATATGTGGGAGTTTTTCGGTAACCATGTTCACAGTGCATGCACCCTTTTCACATCCAAGAGAATCTGAGGATCGCCTGGTCACATTGCTGGATTTTTCTATTACTTTTTAGTGATGTTTTTCCATTCTTTCCATGAAAATCAGTAAAAAATCTCCAAGATCCTGCTCTTTTTTGCATTTTCTAGAAGCAATTTCCAGTAACAGTTTCTGGACAAGGAGTAGAAGTGACAACTTGGTAAAAGGTTCAGCTAATGTTTATACTTGGTGCTGTGAGGAAAGCTGGGGTGAAGATGCTGACAGCATGAGTCACAACCACATCAAGTGACAAAGCCTTCAGCAGATTCATATTTTGGGTTGTTCTAAAAACTGACCACACAACATGTATGTCTGGGTGACCAGGATGCCCTCTGTCACTTCAGAAAGACCTGCCACGAGCACTAAAGAGGTCAGCCCAGCCGCTGAGTTTGCCCATGAGTCATGGCAACTCAGAAACCTTTCTGGAATGCAACTGCTTTACTGCCTTTAGGGTTTGAGAGGATTTAAGAAAGGGCAAAGAAAGAAAAAGAACGAAAAAGTCTAGTTCACTCTAGATCTCTGTAGTCACACTGATCATCAGAATATATTGTTTATTTTGGCATTGTGATAGCTTTTCATGAGGTCACTTGAAAGATAACTGTTTCAGGAGAATAAAATTCCTCCTGATTAGTCTTGTGCAGAGGAAACTTGTGAACTTCAGGGAAGGAGATAGAAACAAACCAGAAGATCTGAGCACCTTCAGAAGTCATCACCTCTTCTCCGGTTTCTGCTGAGTTTCACTGTCTGTCTTGGAAGGTGACTGAACCTCCATGGGGCATAAAGGAATGGGGAACTGATGTGACATTGCCCTGAATAAAGGGATGTTGCATCAGAAATTCGATTTGGGCTGGCCTGTCAGTGACCCCAGCTTTGGTCTGAAACAGGAATCCTTAGTGGTTCAGGAGCAAAATCTGATTCATTGTGTGTTTGGACAGTTTGCTAATTCCCTTCCCAATCTCTTCCATGTAGAGAATGACCAGGTTGTCATAGGGCTGTTTATCACACACACACTGGTTATCCAATTAAACCAATTTATGGTGAAGGGGACATTCAGCGCAGTGGGTGAATGGAGGGAGTAGGGTTTCCCTGTGATGAAAAGCACTTACTTTCATTCAAAGGTTCTTTATGAAGTGATTTTGAGCAAGCAAGCAATAAATAAGAAACAGTTACCCATCAGTGAGACTCAGATTAGTGTTTTATTTTCTTGCCTACCTTTACCTGTGACTGCATCTCTGAAGGCATATCCATGGCACAGAAATCCTTTATAACCTCCTGGATAGGAAAGGAGCATGATCCGGCATCCTGTGTGCATATGAAAGCTCAGACACCCTGAGGAATGCACAGTGAAGCCTTTTGTCTGACTTACAGTCACCAGGGCTCTTGAACTAGGAAACTTTCTGTTCCTCAGTTTCTACATTTGTCACTAGAGTTCAGCAACACCAATGTCATTACCACTAAACCTTTGAGATCCCTGGAAAAAAAGCTTTCATCAAAGGACATAATTATGTTATTAAACAGTGACTGCACAGTCTAAATTATTATTAATAATAATATTTATCTCTTGCAAAAGAGTTTTACTTTAGAACAACATTTTTGATCTGCTAGATGTAATTACTAAACAAGAGCCTACAAGTCCTCATTCCCCCCAAACTGACCTTCCTCCTGCAAAGCTGCAATCTAATTTCAGGCATAATTCCCCTGAAGGGGAGGATGGAGCATAGAGAGTCAAAACAGTGCATGGAGTAAGAGCAGAATTAGTTTGAGAAATCCTGCTGACAAGAACAGGACCACATTGTCCTGTGTTTGTTTGTCATCAATCCATCTGGACACAAGCTGTGAATTTCAGCCCAGAGGTCAGGAAAACTTAGTCCAGTCCTAAACGTATATGAAGTAAACATGGAAATGGCCACAGGACCCGACTGTCCTCAAAAGTTCTCACCTTATTTCCCCACTGAACAGGATCTTGCAGCCCTCTTTATCTTTCCACTGCTCAGCAGCTCAGCGGTTCTTGCTTTCCTCACTGTCAGCCACAGCTCATCCTTGCTGTAATGAAAGACTTAGCTTAAGTTCTGTTTGGGGCAGTCTGCAGCCCCACACTCCTGCATAAATCCTGTCCTGGAAGCTCTTTGGAATAAAGAAACTAAACCAAAACGGGTTTAATGATGAATGAAGTGCTGTGCACAGATACACAAAGGTGAGGAATCTGCGCATAGCTGTTCAAAATTGTTTATTTATGAGAGCTTCGCAATCCACCCTGCCCATAATAATGGACCTGGCAAAGGTTTGCATCACGAGCCCAAAGTCTCTGAGAAGTTTTATGCCTTGGTTATTAGTAAATAACAAGTAACCTGGCTGTACTCTCTGCCCTTTGCCTCTGGGTTGAGACACAGGGACTGTTTGGAAGCTGCAAGAGGACTCTTTGTCCAGAAATGTAGTGACAGGATAATGAGTAACACATACAAAGTGAAAAAGGGGAAATATAGGTTAGATATTATGAAGCAATTCTTTACTGCAAGGGCAGTAAGAGACTGCAACAAGTTGCCCAGGGATGCTGTGGATGTCCTCAGCCCTGGCAGTGTTCAAAAACCCAGGTTGGATAAAGCCTTGAGCAATGTGGAAAATGTCCCTGCCCAGGGAATGAGGATGTTGGGAAGAGATGACCTTTAAGGTCCATTCAAGGCCCTGAACATTCCACAATTCTATAAAACCCAAGGAGATCTGCCTCACTTTTCCTCAGCTTTTCAGTAATTAGGGCATTGGTTTTGTTCCCTTTCTTTTTTTTTTTTTTTAAATAATCTTTGAGAATTTGGATTGAGATGGGCACAACTCATAAGTAGAACTTTTACTTCAGCAGCATTTAATTACTCAAATTAGTTACTAATTTTTATAAATCTTGATAAAGCAACAGAGCTTACAGCAAGCATTTTAACCCCTGTAACTATTTTTTTTTTATTTCTCAACACTGCCTATCCATCTAAGATTGAAATATTTTATTTCCACACAGTGGAAATGAGGTTAGTTGAAGTAATTCACATCCTGTCTAGATGAAAAAGATGAGAGGCCACCAGCTCAGGTGACAAATCTAGTGCTAACTAGTGGGAACTTATTGCCTGCTATGGCAAATAAGTATTTTCCAATTTAACGTGTTCGTCTCATGTTTGAACAGGAAGCAAAGGTGGGAAATCATGTGCTTATAGTGTCACAGGCTGGAGAAGAATATGACTGCAAGGGTAAAATTCAGAGAGGTGAAGACCAGGGTCTGAAAGAAGGCATTTGGTTGCACTGGAATACTCCACCTTCCAGCTGTCCATCTAGGAGATATCATGTCCAGCACTTTATTCCTTGTCTCTATGCCTTTGAGCCCATGAAGACCATTCTGTGTCCAGACTCTATTTGTGTTGTGTGCAGAGTGTGGGGAGAAAAGACATGTCACATCCACAGGGAGGGCAAGAAAAGGATGTCATATATTTTCCGTCTTTCCAAAGCATCTGCTTTGATGGTCTGAACAATGGTGCTCCAAATCAGCCTCCTGATGGAAGGCAAAATTATCTCTCATGAGAATCCTTGCCCAGCTACGATGGTGCAAGTCTGGTGCTTCACTCCCAACGATGGCATAAGAAGAAAATGTGGCAAATGGGGCTATTGTTCTGTTTTCTCTCTGACAGAGAAGTCAGAGCTGAGGTGAGCTGTATTTTTTAAGAGACCAAGTAACCCAAAACCCATGTCAGAGTTGCAATCTGCAAAATGTTATGCCAGCTCATATTTATCCATGAAATTTAATCAGTTAAAAGGCCAGAAGCAACATTTTTATGTGCATTTTATATCTGTTATATTTTATGTCTATTGTATGCAGAAAGACTAGGATGGTGCTTGGGCCTAGAGTAGACAAAACTTTAAAACAAACATGGTATGAATTCTGTTATATTAAAAAAAAAAACCAAACAAACAAAAAACACCCAAAACCAAAAAAACCCAGCCAAGACCAAAAACAAGGAAGAAGAAATTATAAACTTAGAATGAACATTTTTGGTTCTTTCCAGTATTACTTCTCTGATTTGAAAGTAGGGAGTTGGTTAAACATTACAGTTAATCAAATCTCAAACAGTGATGCTTGCCAAACCAAAGATGATTGTGTGAGTTCATTACTATTGGTTTTTTTCTCTTTCCTCAGAGGCAAAGCAGTCACAATGATATATTTGCACTCTCTAGAATAAATATCCACATTTTACAGATATTAGATACAGGCTGTTCCTGAGTCTTAATGTTGTAGCTCTTGTATAGTAACTCTCGCTGCATGCTCTATGGAAAAAGAGGGCTGTGTCACTCCAAGAGCAGCAATCAGGAGTCTGTACCAAGGAGATGGGAGTTTGGCATTTCTTAGAGAGCTCCACAACACACCTGAGGAAAAAAAATGGTCTACCCTAGAAATAAATTTCATTTAGATTATCTCAAGGGAAAGGCAGCTCCAGGAAGACACACATATGGTAATTTTTCCATCTGAAAATTCCTTCTGCAGGTTGAGTATAAAACAAGAATACAGTGCATGTACAAGTAACATGATATACAAGAGAAGAAACAACAACAAAAAAACCCAAACCAAACCAAAACAAAAAGAGTTGCAGTTATATCAATCAGAACAAAAAACGAGGCTGTGGTTCCCTGAGGATGGAGTCAGCATTGTTCTTGCAAGCAGCAGACCCTCCTGGTGCCCTTACCCTCTTACCTCCACCCCAGGTTGCCCCACATTGGCCATCAGCCAACCCAACAAAAGCAATGACAGAAACATTTTGTTTCAAGCAGAAACAGCTCTGTGTTTTGGCTTACCATGTAAGCACATAAACAGCTGGAATAGCATCCTTTGTCAGTGGTGCCAATTTAAACTGTGCACAGAATTACGCAGGTTCACAGAGAGCAGCTCTGGGAAGGATTAACAGAAACTCTGCAGTGCCTTGTGCTGTGAGGGGGCTGATTTGGTCACTGGTGTCCAGGCTGCCAAAGCAGATGCTGCTTCCGTGCTGAGGAAAGGAATCCCTGTAGATTTCTACACATACAGTTTCCACCACGTGTCTCTAGTACGGGAATGGGGATGACTTTCCTTGCACTCCTGTGGAGGTATGAGGGTGTTTTCCCATCAGTCCACATTTAGCATGAGCGACATGAGATTAGAAGATGAGCTAATGGGGATGAGTCAGGAAGCAGAGCTTACAGCTCAGTTCATTCCATGTGGGTATCAAAATATCATTTCTTCAAACACGGCACACTGGGTATTTGCTCTGGGGTCTAGAGAACACACAATACATGCTAGCACCTGTCTTCCTCATTTAGCTCCTCTAACTTTTCCTTCAAGTCCAGAGGAAACTGTTTTGAAACCTCAAGTCAGAGTTGTACCTCACTTCAGGGCAAACCACTGCAGGTTTAGCACTCACAAGCCCTGCCCAGCTGCACTCCTGTTCCAAGGCTGAGACAGCAGCACCCAGAGGGAGCAACTGCCCTTCCCTTTCCTGGGCATCATCCTGAATTGATGAGGTCAGTTCAGCTTCTCCACAGCCAGGAGTGAGGATGCAATGAACTGTCCGACATGAGAGACCCTGCCAACACACAGCTCCACACCGTATGATGTCAGAGTTTGACTCATCTCAGTCTCAGAGGTACTGAATGCCATCTTTGGTGGAAGGGGAACAGGTGATCTGACGTCACTGACATCTGATATCCCACTCATCCATTTTGGGACTTTGGATACTATGAAAACCAAGCACGATTTTATTTTTATCACTTCAGAACAAGGAATGAAAATAGTGTCCTTGGATGGCTAAAACCAAAACAACACTTCCTGTACATCCTGTTTGGGTAATGAGAATCCAGTGCAACCAGTGATAGACTAGTACCATCCTCTGCACTGATGTCTGCAGAGTAAAGCTTGTTCTGATGTAATGGGTTTTGTTGCTCACTTTCTCATGAATCTAAAAATTTTTTACCAAACAACTAAATGAACAACAAAATTTAGACGTATTTTCACAGGAGTTCTGAGCCCAGTTTTCTTTCCCACCTTTTAAAAACATTTATAATGACTTTTGCTTCCAGTGTAATGGTCATTTTACCTTCTCTCTAGACTTTTGCAAGCAAAGTCTACACGGAATTATTTTTAGTGGAACAACTGATTTTCATTTAAGCAAAGACTAACGGAGGGATACAGAGGCCAGATGGAGGCTGTGAGTTTGTCATCAAAATCTGAATGGATGAATAGGGAGAAGGAGGATCAGGGTTGGACAGATATGGAGACTCAGGAAAGTGTTTTTCAGTGGGAGAGGTTCAACCATGACCTGAAGATCCAGTTCTGCTACCCCTTGTCTCACTTTTGAGGGCTTTCCTATTAAATGATTTTTCTTGCCAACACTTCCTGGACCAAAATTCCAGGTACTTAGGAACTGCAGTAAGACACAGAAGATCAACTACTAGTTTTCTGAGATCCCACTTTTGTGGCTGGTCTTATCAGTCCACGTCACTGTCCACTTATTTCATCGTCACTTCACCTGTGTGTCATGGGAAACAGTGCTGGAAGTCTTGCCAAAGTCAAGATAGACAACAGTCCCCTCTTCCATCAAGTCAGCTATCTCATCCTAGAAGGCAAACTTCAGGCATTGTTTCCCTTTGGCATATCCATAAATTGATAGTAAATGCTCTCAATCAGCTTTCTTCATAAGTTTTGGAAAGTCTTCCAAGATGGTTCTCTCCATCCTGTCTGTATGAGTTCAAGAATTATTTAGACAATGCCCTGGGGCATGTGATATGACTCTTAGCGTGTCCTGTCCAGGGCCAGGAGCTGGACTCAATGACCCTGATGGGTCCCTTCCAACTCAGTATATTCTATGATTCTGTGATTTTGTGTGAGACTGACCAGCTTGTATTTTCCCAGATCCTCCTTCTCGCCCCTCTTGCAAACAAGGGCGATATATGCTTTCTTCCAGTCTTCAGGAACCTTCCCCAGCTGCCAAGACCTTTTGAAGTAACTGCAAACAATCTCGCATTTACATCAGCCAGCTCCCTTAGCACCTCTGGGTGTGCCCCATCAGGATATTGGATACATGCACTGGGATATCAGAGTATATGTATTAGATTCAGATTTTAGTACATATTTTTTTCTGACACATATCATTTTTAAACTAGACTATGTTTGGAGAAGGTGCTGTAATGCTCAACTAAGTGAAAACAGAACTGCTTTAATGACACTGACCTTTCAATATACTGAGTCATCATGACTCTTGTGTCAGCCTCAAATATGTCCTTTCCAAGTAACTTTCTTGGAACGATGGTGTCAGATGAGGAAAGAGAAATAGGCCAAAAGCTATTGGAAAAATCTTGCTGTTGTGTAAACAGAGGTGTTTGGACAAATGAGGTGTGTGAGTACCAAATGAGAAAAAGAAAGCAAGCAAAAAAGAGCCCTGCAGGGGTCTAAAGGGAATACATAATTTTAAATTTTTCTCTGGAATTTTCTTTTCATAATCATTTTCCCTGATAACAGAGCCTCCCAGCTTTTGATGGATCTGTTGCTATCACATTCGACTCTGAAAATTGCAGGGGGAACCCGGGGAAGTAGAAGCTGAGATTTCAAAGGAACCCATAGCCACACGTTCCAGCTGGGCTGCAGCCAGGATTTCAAAATCAAGCTGAGCAGCAAAAAAGAATAATTCTTAAAAATGAGGAAATGTGGGGTGCCTTTTGGGGGGCTTTAACAGAAGTGGAGTACTTTTGACACAAATCCAGTATGCAATTACAAAATACCTCATAAAATCACCTGTCCACTTAAGCCCCTTTGGTCACTTCACACAAGAGGGAAAATGCTTTAAATTATGCGCTGCAGTTTGCAGGCATTCATGCTGTAAATTTCTGAGGAGGAATACAAAAGTTTGTTTCCTTGTTTCTCCCAATGGTAAAGAGTTCAATAAAGTTGCAGGTGACTTCTAACAGATTCCACAAATTGGGATTTGTAGTTGCTGACCTCCACCAGGTCTGTACCACATTGTTCTGTATTCAAAGCATCTCTAACAAGCTGCATCTCAGCTGTTTCTCTCAAATTAACCTGGTCCCAGTAGGTCAAAGTATATATGTCCAAATTTTGCTGTGACTATGATTTTTCCTAAGCTAGCTACAATTTTATGGGTTTTAAACTTTTATCAGGATATAGTTATAACTAAAATAGCCTAGCACTAGAAGGAGGTTGGAAACAAAGATCCACCCAGCTGGGAGCAGTTTGATTGCTTCCTAAAATAAAGACCAAAGCAAGAATAAGAGAAATTCCTCCGTTTTTCTCAGACAGATTTCCAAATCACTATTCCAGCATCCGCTGGATTAGTAACAGTGCATATCCAGTTGTAATAGCAGTTTCTCAGGATCCACACTAATAAAAATATATAAAAGATTATTTTATCAGGCCTATTCAGAATTTTCCAAGTTTGTTAAGCACTCTCACATCCTACAGCGGAAAAATTAATGCAATTTTTATGTTGTGAAAGTGGAAACTGATTCAAAGCGCTAATCCAAAAGATCATCAAGATGGCCTGAAATACATGTAGAGTCTAAGTAGAATAGGACACCTTGGAAAACGATAAATGTAGGAGAGAAATGACAGACATGTACAAAATAACAAATGATGCAATGAAACTGAAAGGGTAAGGATTTGATCTATATAACACAGTGAAGGAGCTGTGGGACACACACTGATCTCAGGCAGCCCACAAAATGTATAAGGCAGCATTTTTAAAATAATGACTGAAATAGAAAATGAAGTGTGCTTTCATCTATCTCCTGTAAGGCAAGAAATGTGGAATTCATTGCCATGCAAGGTAGTCGAGACTGAAAGAATAAATGGCTTCAAAAAGGACTTTTACAAGTTTATAGATGTTTGCATGAGGGTTGCTCTGGAGATTTCCAGATTTGTTAAACTTTCAGACAATCACCTGGAAGATTACTGGATACAACAGGGTAAGGACTACATAGTGTGTTCACAAAAAAAAAGTGCTTTCTTGTACAAGACAGACCTTCTGTCTGATCCAGTTAAACAACTCCGAAAGGTAGGAACCAAACAGTAATAAGCAATAGTAGCCGCAAGTTTCTCTTTATAATTCATATTTCCTCAGCATGACTGTCCCCACTCCTAAAGACATAGCAATTCTATCAGAACCATCACCATCAGTGTTCAGGGTATTCTCCTTCCATCCCATGTTTGCACCCACTTTGTGCCATGAAAAAATGTCTGTCCCAGGCCTGTGGGGCAAGAAAGAATCTGGCCCTGTGTTCTTTTTTCCTCTGAGGTCTGAAACAGATATCAGCCTACATGCACAAATAACTGGCACAGACAGAAAAATCCTGATGTCTTCCTGCCAGGTTTAAATGTCAAAATTGTTTTCAAAGGGCTGATCCAAAACTTACTAAGATCAACAGCAAAAAGTCCATCACTTTCAAGGGGGCTCATGATGAGTTTGTACTAGAGAGGAAATCTCAGAAGACTTCTTCCACAGACAGATGAACAGGAGAACATGAGATGATTAGTAAGAATGTTTCAGTTTCCCCTGTTAAGCAATGGTTTAATAAAAGCAGTTTTCACAAATATTTCACAATAACTAGAGGATGTTACACTGGTGGTTACACATTCTAAACAGCTCCACAGGCATCAGCAGATGAAACTATTTGGCCAAATGAATGGAGTTACAAACCAAAACAAACAGACTCTGGCTTCAAGAGGCAGTAATAGTCTTGCCATTAATTCGTGCTTTTTCGTAATAAAATAACACCAGGCAACCCCAGAACCCATGTGAAGTCACTTGTTAGCTTCATCAGCAAATATCCTTCCAGAATGTGATTGCAGGGCAGGGCTTTCCCTGTGGGACACCGCACTGTGTGTATGCAGTGGCTTCCCATGTGTGTCTGTTCACGCAGGTCACACCTTGGACTGCCTCAGTGCAAGGTACGGGATGATGCAAGGTTACAGTCCCTCATTTGGGCTCATAGACTTCAAGAATTAAGAGAAATATGGGGAGTTTTCTGCTTTGCAGAGGTAGCAGGTGGAACAGCCTATGTAAGTCTGGCAGGGAGTCTGTGAGGAGAAGAGGCACCATGAGAACTGTAGGGATGCTGGAGACTTCTCGCTGAGGGTCTGGGCACTGGCATGCAGCACTTCTGAAGACAGCAGTAAACATGTAGAAACAATAATGCTCACTGCTGATCCTCACTTGCGGATCTGAGATGTTCTTAGCATCACAAAATAGTCAGAGCAAAGGTTGAGGGTCAGGGCTGCCGCCCCTTGCTTCTTAAATGTTACATCTGGAGGTGTTCAGACCTCAATCACTTTCAAAAAATCACAACATAAAATAAATTTTGTCTCTGCCAGACAAAGGATATTTTTTTGGGTTTTGTTTGTATGTTTTTGAAACCCAGGACTCATGAAATGCTCCAGTCTGCATAACAAGAGGATTCGTTACCAGGGTTTATTTTCTTCTTATTTTCTTCTTTTATTTGTTTTCTTCTCCTTCCTCCCCCCCCCCCCCTTTAATTTTACTTTTATGGAGCATTCATGTTTCTTTCTATGCCTTCGGGGGAAACTCAAGCCATTTGGCTCTTTAAGATAGCCATAGTCAAACTGAACAGTGCTGCATCTGTGATGGGGGAAAGAGGCATCTATTTACAGTGCTGGGGATGCTAAACTTGGAAATATGCTTTTAATTTTTATTTTTAACCTGGAATGGCTGCAGACATTTCTCCATTTAGACTGTGGGTCTTTCCTATAATTATGGCCCAAACCCAAGTCCCACTGACGTCAATGGGATTCTGTCCATTGACTTCAAGGGGAGCTAGACCAGGCTTTGCCTTGAGGAACACAGCCAAGGCAAGAGAAAGCCTGCCACTTTCCCACCCAAGGAAAAACACTAGGAACTTACCAGCACTTAAGGATCACCCTCAGCTATTTCTTCTCCTCCTACCTGCTGCTTTTGCATACATTCTGTATCTATCTGCTCCTGCTTAAATTCTCTCGTAACTTCCACTAATGCGTCTCACCTGTAGCACCATCCCTCTTGTCCTCAAAACCTATTTGTCAAACCCTTGGTTGTGAAACCCCTGGAGCTGTGCTAAAATGAGGCAGGATGTTGCCTGCCCTTCTGAGGCCAAGACAGAAAAATAAAAGAGACCAAATACTTATTGTCACACTTACTAGTGCTTATATTTTTCACAAGTGTTCCACATAAAGTAGATTTATCTTACAGATAACTGGTACCTTTGCTTGTTTCTTCTCTGTTGACATCAGGTGAGTTTTCCCAACAGCCTCGGCAGGTTGCAAGGATCTGCAGCAGGGCAAGGCAAGGGAGAAGGGGTAATAGAAGTAATTCACTTCCCTCTCACTAGTTAACAGCCCAACCCAATTAGCCCTGAGCCACTGCACTAATTACCCTGGGCAAGCTGCCACGCTTACCTGGCTATTCAGCTCCCAGGAGCCACCGTGTGTCACTGTGTGCTGCTCTGTGAGCAAACACCTCCCCCAGTCCTGGCATTGAAACTTCTAATACAGAGTGACAGTAAAGGCATGTGCTGACTCTGGAGGCAACATGTAGGCTTGACAACTCTAAGCTTCAGCTCAGTGGAGATGAAAGTTTGGGGGTATGAGGGGAAAGCAGAAGGGGTGGGGGAGAGGAGAAAGGCTAGAAGACAAGAGGGAGTTGAGACCAGCCTTGGGTTTTATAGGAGTTGTGTCTCCTGCCCTCACAGCCTCTCATTCCTGTGTTTTCCCATTACCACTGTCCTTTGTGTGTGTCAACCTCCCAGAATCCTGCTGCAAGAAATGGAGTGTGAGGTGAGAGGATTGCTTCTGTCTCTACCCCTAGATGCAAGAGCAGTTTGAGGAGCATGACAGAGCTCTGGGAAGCCATCTAGGCTTTCCAGACATCTTCTACCCCCAAATTCTGAATGCTGCTTTTCAGAGGTAGCAATTAACCTCCTGACACAACCAAAATAAGCAATTCTTCTGTCCAGCCTAGTCAAAACCAGTTAGAGGCACACCCTGTTGTCCTTAGGACTTTAAAGACATGCTGATCTTCAAATTTGCTGAGAAGAAGACTGCAAGGAAACGCCATATCCAGCAAGTGACACAAGGGGATTCCAGATCTTTCTTGTAAAATTCTTTACAGCAGTAGTATAAGCCTGAGAAATTTCCATACATAATAAGCCCATGCCTCCCTTTTCACATTTGGTAGAATTAGAAGTGGAACCATCTGATGATCATGAGACAGGCAGTGGTCAACAGATCTGTGTTATTCCACCAAACATTTAGCCAAAGATAAGCCAAAATTAGAAAAATTGCACTATTCTAAGCTATTTTTTCTTTCTCCCTTTTCTGTCTGAGAAAGTCATCATCTCCAGAGAGGCGACCACAATATTCTGGAATTAAGAAGAGAAAAAAAATTACTTTTTACCATTTATGGGACTCATTGACTTTCGGCACTGAAGAGCCCTGAAGAAGTTCAACTCCATAAGCAGTAGAAGCTACAACAGGTGATCTGGAAAGAGTACAGAGGCAAAGTTCTTTATGATGTTGTATGAGGCTACTGTGAAGAAGGTCAAGATGAAGCTGGAACTGAACTTGACAAGGGGGAAAGAATAACAGGACATTCTGCAGGTCTGTTATCCAGAAAATAAAAAGGTCAAAGAAGATGTTTCTCCCCTCAATAAGCAATTCTAGCAAGCTGATAACAACAGATGAGGAAAAGGCTGAGGTATCCCATTGCTTTTTTAACTCAGTTCTCAATGGTATCCTCGCTCCCCACACCTCTTGAGTGGATGGACAGCAGGATGGGAACTAAGGGAATAAAGTTCCTCTCACTGTAAGCAAAGATCAGATTCATGACCACCTTAGAAACCTGAAAGTTCACAAGTCTGAGGGACTGACAAGATGCATCCCAGAATCCTGAGAGAATTGGCTGATGGAGTTGCCAAGTCATTCTTCTTGATATTTGAAAACTCATAACAATCAAGTGAAGTCCCAGGTGACTGGATAAAGGCAAATGCTATACCCATCTTTATAAAGGGTTAAAAGAAAGACCCTGGGAATACCAACCTGCCATCCCTGCCTTTGCCTGGGAAGATCATGGAACAAATCCTCCTGGAAATTCTACTAAGAACATGGAGGACTTGGAGGTGATTCAGGACAACCAACACAGTTTCACCAAGGACAAGTCCTGCCCAACCAACCCAGCAGCCTTCTGTGATGGAGTGACTCCATCAATAGACAAGAGAAGGGCTACAGATGTCCTTTACCTGGACTCCTGTAATGCCTTTGACATGGTCCCCAACTGCATCCTTCTCTCTAAATTGGAAAGAGATGGATTTGATGGATGGACTCTTTAGTTGGATAAGAAGAACAGTCATATCCAATGGTCAGTGGCTCAGAGTCCCATGTGACAAGGGGTGACAGCTCAATGGCCAGTGGTGTCCCTCAGAGATCCACAATGGGACCAGTGCTATTTAATATCTTCATCAATTATAAAGACAAAGGGATTGAGGGCACCCTCAGCAAATTTGATTACACTGAGATGAGGGTGCAGTGACACACCTACAGGACAGGGCCATCCAGAGGGACCTAGACAAGCTCCAGAAGTTGCCACTGGGAATCTCTCAACGCCCAGGATCAGTCCAGGCTGGGGATGAGTAGATGGAGCAGACCTGGGAGAAGGACCTGGAGGAGCTGGTGGGGGAGAGGCTAGATATGGCCTGGTTATGTGTTCTGACAGTCCAGAAATCCAAACATGACCTGGGCTGCATCAAAAGCAGTGTGGCAGTAGGGCAGGGGATTCTGCCCACCTACCTTGCTCAGGTGAGAACCCACCTGCAGAGCTGCCTCCAGCCCTGGGGGATAGCACAGGAAGGACATGGAGCTGCTGGAGAGTCCAGAGAAGATAACAAGATGATCACAGGGATGAAGTAGCTCTGCTGGGAGGAAAGGCTGAGAGAGTTGGGATTGTGCAGCCTGGAGAAGAGAAGCTTCAGGATGATGTAATTGTGGCCTTCCAGGACCTGAAAGGAGCCTACAAGAAACATGGAGAGAGATCACTTACAAAGGTCTGAAGGGACAGAACAGAACAATCTGAAAGAGAGTAGGTTTAACTTACATATTAAAAAAAGAACTCTTGACTGTTAGGGTGGTGAGTCCCCGGCATAGGTTGCCCAGAGAAGCTGTGGCTGCCCCACCCCTGGAAGTGTCCAAGGCCAGGTTGGACAGGGCTTGGAGCAACTTGGGATAGTGGAAGGTGTCCCTGCCCTTGGTAAGGTGGTGGAAATGAGATGGTCTTTAAGGTCCCTTCCAAACCAAGCAACTCTATGACTCTATGACAAATTTTCCCTTGCACAGTCCCCAAGTCATGTAGCATTTCTATGGGGAAATAATGATTTGGGTGCCCGCTTGAGCAAACAGATAGGACAAGGCAATGTAGTGACATTTTCTGACTGAAGGTTCATTTTGGTGAAAAACTCCTTACCTTGAACATATGCAATATTGCAAGTCCCTATCCAGCTTACATCAGTGTCCCGAGACCCTAAATTAATCCAAAGTCCTCTGACTCTACAAAAATGGAAAGGAATTTTTTTTTCTGCAGAAATCCTCTTTTATAAGTGAATAACATCAGGAGCAGGAGAAACAGGGAGAGGTGCAGTGACTTGTACAGTGATACAATGAGAAGGAAAAGTATTTCTAGGTGCAGACTGATGGTATTTCCATGACAGTGAAGATCACTACAATCTATACTCCATGAGGATTTGACTCACTGCTGTCCTTTTAGCTGGTACTATGGATGCATCTTCCAAATATATTTTTATTTTTAATTACTTCCATCGTAAGCCAATAAAAGGGTGAGAATTTAGGATCCTAGGTATTATTGGTCACACCATGGCCAGGACAAAGAGAAAACGGGGAAAAGAATTTTCATTACAGCTTCCTCTAACATGGGATAAATTTGTGCTCAATGTACACGTCATCAAGAAGAGGATTAGAAAACAGATGTAGATAACAATGTTGAGAGCAGCAAAGACACACTGATTTCTGGCAACATTCTCACTCATAAATCCTGAAGGAGGTCAAGTGGAAGGTGATAAAGAATCATATAATATCAAATGAGAAAAAGGTACACTAGCCTTTTCACCTGATAGTGTAATACTGCTTTGTCTAATGCATCCTCTATGCATCAAGTAATAAAGGGTGGAATCATTGTGCAGCACAGTTCAGCTGGCAATGTTGGTGTTTGTGGAATTTTCCTTAGCATACAGCCCAGCAAAGGACAAGTAGGGTTGTTTGAAGGGTTTCCAGACTGCACGTCATCAGTATCAAACACCATCAGGGTACCTCTCCTTCTCCAGCTCTATTACCTTTCTGCTGGTAATAGAGGAGTTACTTTCATTCTTACAGGTTGTGACAGAAGGGAAAGGAAAGCGAGGAAAAAAACACAAGACAAAGCAACACTGAGAAGCCCAGAGAGGAGTGTGGCTAAATTAGTGTCTGAAATCTGTATTGCACTCTTAATCACTTGCTGTCCTTCTTCATTGACAAATCCTCTCTCCCAGTTTGTTTTCTCCTCTTCCTAGGAATTATGTGGACTTTTGGTAGCACCTGGAAAAAGCTGAAAGGAATATTTTGCTGCCAACGAAGTGGTGTCTTCCAAGAGAGAAAGATGCCATTGAGAAACACTGTCGCAGTCTTGGTCTCTTTGGGAAGGGACCAGACCAGCGACGGGGTTCGCAGACTGCCAGCTGAGTTGTCGTTCGCTGCTATTCCTTGACCCTAGGTATGGTTTGCCTCGCGAGCTGAGAACAAACACCCAGGAGCCAAGGATGGTCTGACCTGATCCGAAGATCCAGGCTGATCCAACTTTATTGGGGGGAACAGGGGTTTATATAACTTGGGATAGGGAAGGTTCTGGAAAAGGGGAGGAACTAAGGCGGAGCATGCAAATCCGCTAACAACTATAGGGTAGGAGAACTGAGGGGGAGTGAACTGGGGAGTGGACTAATGACAGGCAGGGCAAGGCCCGCCCCCTAGAGGGAGCCGACCAATGGTAGCTGCACCCTTGGTGACAGCCTTGGTGACAGCCCCTGCCTGCCTGGGGGAAGGTTCTGGAACTGGGAGAGCAGTAAACATCTTTAATTTAATAAAAAATGGGGAAATAACTAATAACTGAGAAAGTCCTTGTTGTCAGGTCACTGTCCGGGTTCATGGGGGTCTTCCTGGACATTCCACACGTCGAACTCCGTACGGCGATCCCTTGCCCTCCTCCATTCTTGCATGTCCATATAGTCCCCATCTCCAACAAAACACCTTGCTCTATCTGTGTGTGTGGCTCGGCTTCGCGAACGAAGATTTGAGAAGGGCTGTCCCCACATGGGTGTGCCCTTCCAGCCTGCGCAGTGGATTTTAGGTGAGGCTCAGCGTGCGCAGAACTGGCCCCACCGTTTAAGTCCTGAGGTCCATCTGCCATGGCCGAGCGAGCTTGGACAGTGACAGTGAAGTCCTCAGGACTAGAACCTATAGCACCCGGCATTTCCCAGGAGGTCTCCCATCCAAGTACTAATCCGGGGCTGACCCTGCTTAGCTTTCGAGATCTGATGGGATTGAATGTCAGGGAGGCATTTAACTGCCACCTTGCTCTATCTATATAAGCCACAAACAGCTCCCTGGATTTTTTTGTCCCCCTGAAGTAGCAGGATTAAAAATAGGATTCTAAAGAGATTACAATTTATATCGACTGTCACCACATGTGACACAGAGGGGCTGCAGAAACTGTGTATTTATAAACTGGGCAATTTGAAAACAGTCTGGTAGATAAGACAAAATTCTTTGTTATTCCTATGGTTGTTCACTTTGAGTAAATCCTTTGGTCAGTCAGGGTTAAGTCTGCTATATTTTTTCACATATTCTTGTCCTGCTCTGGATTTGCTCCTGTTTAATAGAGAGGCAAAGATCAGAATCTGGCCCTGGGTAGCTGTCAATATAGGCTGATGTGCTCATTTCATTGTGAACAAACTGTTTGCAGAATGAAGGCCAAGCTGTGTTTTCAATTATGCCATAATATAACTGGATTATTGTCACTGCCTTCATGGGTTGCATCGGTCCAGAGAAACTCAGATCAAAATCCAGAGTGAGGTCCAATGGGTATTTTGGGAGAGGCCTGTTCTTCATTGGCTTTCAGAGAAAGCAGTAGTCAGGCTTAGAGTGGTAGAAGTAAACAAACATACAAACACCCACCATTGCTTCTCCAGTTCAGAGACTGTCCTTGGAATCCCAGACATCTGGAGCTCATTACCCTGCTGGCCTCATTGAAATAATTGTTTAATTAGCTTCCTTTTCACTTTCTCTTTCTCTTCTCCCTTCTGTTTTCTTCACCACCCAAATCCCAGATGCCAAACTCAGTTTGAAAAACCCCACTAGAACCGAGATTCATCCATGGGAATTTGGTCTCTAGGAAAGTATTTCTATTCAACCTCAAACAAACATTGTCAATACTTATAGCATCCCATCATTAACAAGTTTCCCCGCCCTACAGTAACTAAAGCTCTCATTTTTTCCCTGTTATTTTCCATTAGCTGCTCACAAATTTTGAAGCAAGCAAGCCAAGAAAGGTACAATTATTTGGTTTATAAATACTTATAGTGGTGAATACTTATAGGAACTTCAAAACCTAAATCCATGGTAAAACTACTTTCCTTCTTAACTGAGAACTGAGAGTCCAGATCTGAAGCCTTTTATCAGCACCTCATTAAAGATGACAACATCCTTCTCCAGTGGAAGATGGAGGCCATTCCCAGAAAAACAGAAACTGAATAATCCTGCCCAGAGGTGAAAACTGGAACAGTTAAAAATACCACATAAGCACCACCAGAGCTCCAAACAATACATGTATCAGAAGGACCAAATGGAACATAACAATTTTTTTTTTCATTTTGACCATCCTACAACAGATTTAAGGGAACAAGCTTAAAATCTTTTTGTTGCATTATGACAGATCCTTCTGTAACAGAGGGATGACACAGGTTCTGCCTGGAGTAGCAGCCCAGAGCTGAGCAAAACCTCAGCAATGTAAACAGAGACCTGGTGAAAAGCATATGGTTTCATATACCTATACAAAGCCAAGTCTCAAACTATAGCACTTTTTGAGTCTTCATTTTCATCTCTCACCATGGCAGATGGATGGTGTCTATCTGTACCTCTGGGATCCTCTGTTTGCTTAAGATCCCCAGCTGCTACACAAAACTAAGAGCCAAATGTGTGCATGTCTGTGCTGATCCATGCCCCATCCCCACTGTCTCCTGACACTCTCACACTGTCTCCTCTGCTCTTGTCAAAGATGAAATTCCTGAAACAGGAAAATATGAAAAATCTGGCAATTCTCTACATCATTCTCCAGGTGCATATGGTTTTTACTCTTAAAATTCATACACACATACATGCAAATGGATTGTGCTACTTGTCATAGTTTTTTAGGTGGGAACAAAGTATATCATTTGCTCTATGCATTGCAGAAGCACAGAAAACTACTTTTCTTGAATTTTGTTTCTTTGAAATTCCTCTTTACATCAGTAGCCAAAAGGTTGGTTGCGGGGCCTGAAAATCCAGAAATCCACCACTCAGGTTTGAGTTGCATCATCAAGCACTTTAGAACTTGCCACTTCAAAGTGAACTCCCTCAACACAGGGCTAGGGCCATGTCTTTGGTGAAGGAACATCTCCCCAGCACCTATCACACAACTCCCACCTGGAGAGATTTAGTCTCTGTTACTTTTCCTGAAGACCAACCCTGTCTTCTGACCCTTCACTCTACAGAGAAGACAAATTGCTTATCAGACCAGGGAGGTTTTCAAGCATCAGACTTCGGAGCTGCCCTCAAAATTTCCCCTGTACTCAGCACTGGTGAGGTCACACCTTGAGTGTTGTGTTCAGTTCTGAGCCCCTCAGTTCAGGAAAGAGATTGAGGGGCTGGAGCAGGTCCAGAGAGGGGCAACAAGGCTGGAGAAGGGACTGGAGCACAAGTGCTGTGGGGAGAGGCTGAGGGAGCTGGGGGTGTTTAGTCTGGAGAAGAGGAGGTTCAGAGGTGACCTCAGCACTGTGTGGAACTCCCTGAAGGGAAGTTCTGGCCAGGTGGGTGTTGGTCTCTTCTCCTAGGCACTCAGCAATAGGACAAAGGGGCACGATGGGCTCAAGCTCTGCCAGGAGAGGTTTAGGTTGGATATCAGGAAGAAGTTCTTTACAGAGACAGTGGTCAGTCATTGGAATGGCCTGCCCATGGAGGTGGTGGATTCTCTGACCCTGGAGGTTTTGAAGGTAAGACTGGATGTAGCACTGAGTGCCATGATCTGGTAATCAAAGTGGGGTTAGATTAAGGGTTGGACTTGATGATCTCGGAGGTCTCTTCCAACCCAACTGATTCTATGATTCTATAAAAACTTGATTTTTCTTTTCAAGACAGGGTTTTTATTGTCATATGATGAAATACATCCTTCAGGAGGTGCTAAGACTGAATAAGTAAAGTCTGTTTATACTGTGGAACTAGAACTCAGCCCTTGAGGGCAAAAGTTGCAATGTAAACAAGTACAGAAATATCATCCAGCCGCCACAATGCGGCTTATGAGAGAGCAGATGAAAAACTGTCATTTGTCTTGTTAACTTTCATTTATGACTCTGAGAGGACTAATTTATTTCAGGCCTACTATATCTATAGAAATTGCTATCATCAAATTTTGATGTTATTATTACTTTCATTCCAGAAAAGAATTTGGAAGAATCCCAAGGAACAGTCTGGCCAGATGTAAAACACCTGGGTTACTTACATGGCAGAAGTTCCCCCAGCAGGAATTAAGACAGTTAAACTGACAGGTGGACAGTCACCTGATGGCTTATCTTTGTTAAAACAGAGCAAGTAAGCTGAGAAGAGGAAAGTCTTCTGAAGCTTCACGCACTCCCTTCACACACTCCACAGGACAGTGAAGTGTGTGCTTCCCAGCTTCCCTGACAGCCATATATCCGTGGTGCTGTTCAAAGGTTTGGCATGGCATCTGTTAGAGGGATAAGCAATCTTATTCTTCAGCCCATGAAAAAGCAAGCAGCAGGTGTGGATAAACCTGACTGGCGTGGAAAGGTATCTAGAAACTCACACTTTCTCCCCAGTGAGATGATTTGTAGGTAAATTAATGTTGGAAAAATACAAATCTTCCAGCACCAAACACCACAGACACAACTATTTGTTTAATATAAATAGATTGTAACTTCTTTGGAATAAGAAATCACTGGTAAAGTTGCCTGGAAAATAATCCCTTGCTTCACCTGCTTCTTTTATGGTCTCCTGGGCTAGCAGACAGGGTATCAGACTGGATAGACCCTTCATATGCTACATTTGAGTTTGTCTTTGAGTCCGCAATGAAATTAGACAACAGAGTTGGGAACGAGGTCCAGGCTTTCCACATGCAACAAACAAGTGTATGCTACCCCTTGACTGTGAAGGAAGAAAAAAAAAAGGTAGTTTTAGGCCCCCCAAAATGCTTTGTGCTAGTTATCATCTAGTACAGATGATGTCAGTATGAGTAGCTGTTCTTAACACACTTTAGCTGGAGGTCCTGAGGAAATTAAGTTTTCCTCTCATGGGCATAATATCAACATTGCACATCTGAGAGGTGATTTTGTTGTCCATTTGCAAAATGAACTTTCTTTAGCAACCTCAAAGAAATATTTTGGCATTATACATTATGATGTTTCATTCATTCTTCAAAAAGAAGGTACTAAACTAAAGGCCTCAGTGTGCATCTGCATCTCAGAATGATGTTAACCTTGATAACTTAGATATTTGAGAAAATAACACCTCCACTGAAGTGTTAATAAAACTTTTAAATACAACAAGGCACATGTGCATCTGGCATATTGAAGAATTAAAGAACATGATTACTGTCCCTTGATCTCCTGGCGAATCATAATGCCCTTCACCCAGACCTTTTGTGTTGGTCTGTTTCCATTGCTGGGTGTAACTCCAAGACTTTTCTGAGTTTAGGTGAGACACTCTCTAAAAGCATTATCTTCCCTTCTATATCTGTAAAGTACAATCAAGTTCTGATCCTAACTAGGGCCTTAGTCACTGTTATCATCTTAGGTAAATAAATTCTAATACCATTATGGTGATGGGGCAATAAATTATATGTATTCAGAATAAATATCTGAGGATTTGAAATAAGGGTGTTTCCTAAGAAAGGGGAATTCTTGGCTGCCGAGCTATTTCCAGAGAGAGTTCTGATGCATCACTGCCTTGAAATATCTTTTACTGCTCAAGACTCCTGATTTGTACTTTGGAAGCACTTATATTTCAGTTGAAAGATAAAACATTGTGCTACAGGGTTGGGTTTTTTCCTGAGTTTTGGGAGGGTTTGCTTGATTTTTTTGTTGTTGTTGTTGTGGTTTCTTTCTTTTTAAATCATGCTTTCTCAGTGTACTTGTTTTGTGTTTTTCCTTTCTTTTCCCTTCTTTCTGGACTCAAACAGTCCTGTTTTTCAAGTTTTCATTCATTCTAAAAATCATTAAACAAACCACACATATTAGCCTGCCAAAAAGTGGTATCTTAACACTGCTTCAGTAAATGTATCCAAATAAAATAATTTCCTTTTCAGAAGTTTTGAAGAACCAATTGCTTTTGTAAATGTTGTCAGGAGAAACAGAGTTGTACAACCTCCAGGTGCCTGACTTATGTTTGGATTTATTTATGCAAAAGTACAGGCTGGAATAGACACTGCAACATATTTAACAGAAAGCCATTTAAAAGAAACCCCAAACCAAACAACAAAAAGAAAGTGTATGCGTATTTATAAACAATATGCTTTTCATGGAAAACACTGATATTTTGTCAAGAAGAAAGGAAATATGACTATTATTTTTTGATGAAAACTGGAAATTCTTCCATTGAATATGAAACAAAAAACCAACACTGCTCCACAGCTCAGTGGAAGTAGTAATTCAGAATTTCTATGTTCTCATTTTGGGTTATATGCTGCACTCTCCAAGTAGCTTTCATCCTCAGGGTGTCTAATAGACAATTATTTTGGTCATGCCCATAGACCATTAGAAAACTGGGAAAAAAATGTATTTAGACATAGTTTGGCTAAAGGGACAAGAAAAACAAAAGGTAGAGACACACAGACCTGAGATCCTGTAAGAACTTCACCTCTTCTCAGAATATGAAATGGGACCAATATGAACTTGATGCTAAATGTCATTGATGTTTTCCATTGCTGACAGCTTTGTTCACTGTAGTTGGAGTTTCTGAACAGAAAAAAAGAACTGGAATGCCAGTAAATGTTGACAGATTATCACAATGGCAATCACACAGAGCCTGTGAAAATTCATTTCCTATTCCTGTCTGTATGTCTGACTTGCTTAAAGCCTTTGTCTTCCTGTCCTTGTTCTTCTAGTTGCAGTATCTCCATAGACATGCAAAGGAGTTTCAGAAAGCTCTGGAAGAACAGTTACTGCCACAGTAAACGTGGTAAAGTATTTCATGGAGATCCTCTATGTGGATGAAAGAACCAGACCTTGCTTTGTACATAATGGAGTGTGATTTATCATTGGGCTTATATCAGTGCATCTCCAAAGGAATTTCTAGCTGTACATCCATATTCTAAGTGCATTTCAGACTTATTTCAAATGCAGACTTGTCTGAGCAGAGATATCCCCCTGATCCTTTAATTCAGGTAAGAAGTGTTTCAAATTTGAGAGAGGTCTAGAAATTATTGCTACTCTGATGAAAAACTAGAAGAAATATTTGTCAACATATAATTTTGTTTCTCTCTTAAAATTAAGCCTATAGTATGAAAAATCAATTTAAGGTGGATTTTTTTTAATTTTTAAATATATTTTCTGCAAGTATGCCAGGAATAGTTTATGGCTCTAAACTCCACCAATACCAGGCTGTTGTGGTATCATCTACATCATAAAGCTGATCTTTTTCACCTGGAAGACGCTGCTGTGTGGGAACAGATTATCCAGACAAACTGCAAAACCTCCATTCCAGGTGGCTTTCCAGACTCAGACAAAATTGGGATGCTCTTAGGTAGTATTTTTGATAATCTTATTTCAAAAGGTGATTTGGACTCAAGATATCCAGACCAACTTCTTTATGGTTATGTGAAATCCTCATAGAAGAAAGGGTGGCAACAGGTTCTGAATGACTGTCAGTGACTAAGACTAAATGCACTAGTGATGTTTAGATACTGAAATTACTCTGCAGTTTGTTAAGTGCCAGGTTAAAGGAATTTACTTCCATTTAAGCCTTTTGTGCAAAATAGGGACTGTTATTATCAACACAGCAGATGTAAAAACCTTTGTCAATTACTTGAAAAGTCTCTCTGCTCGTCTTCTCTAGCACCCATTTTCGACAGCAGGCTTTGAATGCAAACTTCGACAGACAAAACATCTCCCTGGCAGCTGTTGCAACATCTCAGTTGCATTGTCCTGAATGTAATGCTTTCCGTGGCTTTATTCCTTTATCCTGATATAGCTATAAATCTCTCCTGCTAGGTCAGTCCCTCTTTTTGGTTTGGATTTGCAAGTCTTCATATTTTCCCAGAGAAAGGCAAACCTGTCAATGTCATTCAGAAAGGTCTTCTGATCTTCCACAATCGTCAGACCCTGAGGCTGAAAACTGTGTGTCCATCTCCACTTACAACACACAAAGGAAAGGATTTGTCCCTCTTGGCCTCATCATTCAGTAGCAATCTAGGCAAAGTGCTTTCATGAAGGAGGCCACATGCAAGAAGAGCAAAAGAGGAGCAGCCCAGTGATAAAACTGGTTTGAACAGTTTTGTTCTCTCCTTTTACAGCTTCTTGTGCTTGAAACTATGGATTCTGGATCTATGGTGGGACTTTTAGATGCCTTCATAAGATAAGCAATAACAGATGCTTTTACTAATGAAAGCAATTTATTAACAGGACTAGTCTGATTCTTTCAAGTTGATTTTAAGACTGCATGTTTTCCTGATTACTTCTTTAGGAAGAAGTAGGACTGTAAGTCAAAATACCAAATATCTACCTATAATGAGACAATTTAACAGCAACAGGACAGTGATTTTTTGACAGAAAGAGAAAACGATTTCACACTCAGATTGAGCAAGGAAGCTGTCACAATGACCAGTGATAAATGGCTAAGGAAAAATGGCTGTACTTGGGAGAAAATTCCCTCTTTTCTGCAGAGATTGGTCTCTGAAGTGCATTGGAGCCTGTTCTTAATCTCAAAGTGCCAGTAGCACTTTCAGGCAGCAAAAAAATCACTGAAGACTTACTGTTTATACAAACAGTAACATTTAAAAAAGCCCATTCACACAGAGATTGCGGTCAAAACTGATGAGACAAGACAGTCCAAGCAAGAGAGATGGGATGAGATGAAAGGAGTTGACTAGATCTCCTAACATGCAATAGACGTCAGTTTACAAGTCCTGTTTGCTTTCTTCTGCTCTCATTTATGTGCATCTCAGTTTCTGTGAGTCTTATGTTTGAGGAACTCCTGGAACATCTTCAGCTGGCCTAAGCAAAGAAAGAGAAGTTCTTAAGGAGTAAATAAATTATCTCATAATAAGGGAAATGATAAATTCTTCAAAAAGCTGACTGTTCAGTTAAATACTCGGCAGAATATATATGTAACTCTTTTTTTGTTCTAAAATCTTGCATTTCTTTTCAGCTGGATACAAGATAGCAGGAACCCTAATAGTCTGCTTCATAGTGAGACCTGGTTAATACCAATCAGAAAAATGCAGGGATAGGCTTTGAGTAGGCAAAATAGTTAGAGTTCATAAGGCACTTCAGTATTTGATCAGATATTCTACAGATATAGTGCATTTCCAGCAGCGAAAAGGCACATGTTCAGGGAATTCATGTGAAAACAATGTGAATTTTTTTGTAATTCCTGTCTCCAGTGTATATTTTACTTTGTGGATTCTCTCAGCATACACAGCATGATGTGATTCAGTCCTCAACAAATTTTTTTTCTAATTTCATTTTGAACTCACTCTTTTATTAGTGTCTTTCTAGTGTCCTGTAGCAGGAGTTTCACACCTTAACTGTGTATCAGAAGAAAAGCAGCTGATTTTGTTCATCAGTGTTGCTTCCATGTTTGAACTGCCTAAATGTTGTAAGGAATCTTTGGTTTGACAAGAAAAACAGATAAAGGGAAGGTGAAAAAAATGAAACAAAACACCAGATTTAACATTTACAGGGGCACCTTTTGTAATAACTCAGAAGAGTAAATGAGAATCTCACCCTCTCTGTTGGTAGCTCACATTGCTGTGGTGTGATGCCCTTTTTGGTTTAACAGCACAGAAGGTGACTCTCTTGCACCACTGAGGTGAGCCTTCTCCTCCCACCAACAAAGTCAAACAGTTGAAGGCAGTCAGAGTCCCATCTGGTGTGATGTGGACACCACTGCATCTGGTTTTGGTCGAGGGGAAGGGGTGAGAGAGGTTGGTTAACCTTTCTGTAATTGCTTTATTTTGATATGCCTCTTCACTTCCTGTCTTGGTATTGGAATGGAAAGAAAGTTTATAAAAAAAAAAAAAGAAATTGCTCTGAGGTGAGTTGCCACAAGAGGAAGTCTGGTTCTGCTGTTATTTTAGTGTTGAATGCCAAGGAGGGAATGCTGCAAATTCTGTTTTCTCCCTGATCAGTTCAGATTTTCTACCTAAGTCAGCACAGATAGCCAGTGAGACAAAATAATCCATCCTTGAATGTGCCCATGGCCACAGAGGATTGGAAGAAGCAAATCTTGGTTATCACTGCATTCACTAGGTCAGAGTTAAAGACTGAGAATTATCAGCCCAACCATTATACAGATGCAAATTAATACTTAGAAATTATTCAGACAATGTGCACATGTTAGTCTACTGAGATGCCACTGTTCACAACAGAAACCAAAGGGGATTCACTGAACTGATAATCACGGTAATTCCATCAGTCTTACAACAAAATGGAAAGTATCAGTAATTGAGACAGAGATAAGTTATACAGAGACAAGATCAGAGAAGTCACACTGAATGGGGTTGTCTGTGTCACAGAAACTGACACCTGCAGCCCGCTAATCACTACACATGGTAGTAGCAACACACTTGACTAAATAGCCCGCTGAGTGTGTGACCTTGCTGCATTTTCAGAGTTAGGCCATGTTACTCTCCAACATTGTTTCTGCACTTGTGCTCTGTGTTTTTCATTCCTTGTCCCTCTCTAAGGGCTATGACATTGTAGGTAACCGATATATTAAAAGAATATTCTCCTGTGCTATAGATAGGCCAGAGGCTGCCTGTGCATAGATAACAAACCATCTTTGTTCCTTCTGAACAGAAACTGACTTTGTTCTTCTGGCTAGTCTGTTACCATAATAAGGGTTTATTCTTTCACTACAGAGAGAGTTCTTTAAACTGTGATTTCATCTTCCCTCTACACCTCTGGGTCCCCCAGTCCCTCAATAAACCCTGCACCATTTGTGTTCCACTCTTCATTCTCAGAGCCTCAAGTCAAGGTTGGAGGAGCCTTGGTGTCATGAAGGGAACATGGGAGACTGAAATACTTTGTACCTGCTTGACCTTTCATCACTGAGAGGGTGGGTGGTCACTAGAACACTTCCCAAGGAAGAGGTCAAGACTTCAAACCTGACAGAGTTCAAGGAGCATCTCCATGCTCTTAGTCATATGGCTCAGTTTTATGTAGTCCTGTTGAAGAGCAGGGAGTCAGACTTGATGATTCTCACACACATTTTCCCACTTTAGATATTCTATGATTCTACGAACTGGAACACAAAAAGTTCTGTGGTGAACAAGGTATACTCTGATCAGACGATGTGGTGGTGGGGTTCATGTAGCTGTGTCCACATGCCTGTCTCAGAGCAAACTGCCCAATGGTCTTCATATAGACCGCAGAGAAAAGCAGGAACCTGGATTACTATGTGAGGCAACAGCAAGTTCAAGCAACAGATACACAGTTTTTTACCACCAATCCTTTCATAAAGGAACACAGATGAAAGAAGAGTTAAGAAGGCAGCTCCTTAAGAACTCTTTTACACTGAATGGTGAGAGATTTGGGACACCCAGGCCCCATGCCCCAGGCTGCCTCTCAGGGTCCTGCTTCGTATCACCCTCCATGTCACACATATTCTAGGGGAGACTTCCACCCATGGCTTGGGGTCAGCAGCCCTGAAGTACATCACTGGTTACTCCCTGGAATTCAAAGCACCTCCAGAGTTGCTGTATCATCCTGAAATCAGTCTGCATGCAAGCAAGATTTGGGTGAACAGTAAAACAAGTTTTAGCCTGTACAAGACAAAATTAAGAAACTAATTACTAGATCTAAAAATGCATAGAAGGAGGCAAAGCCATAATACACCTTTATATCTGCCTGTGCCTGGCCCTGTTCCCAGTCTTTTCTTGGATTTGCATGGGGAAGAGCTGGTGAGATATATTTGCAGCTTGTTAGCATGGGGGCTGGTTCCTAAGATAAGGCTCATCCCTCTGGCAGCATTTCCTTGCACTGGAACTGTTCACTTGGGGCAAAACCTCTCTGTAGACAGATGTCTCTTCTGGATCCCACTCCATAAAAAGCAACTCCACGGGAGTTTCCCATAACCCAAACCCTGCGTTATTAGTTCAGTTTGGGTAACAACTTGGTAAGAGGGACACTGAAGGGAATTTTTATGCTGTATTTGTTCATGGAATTCAATTTCATGCTGGGTGGCCAAGGCTATTACCACCCTGGCAGTCAATAGATCAGCCAGTCACATGCTGTAGACAAGTATCTGTTTGGCAGAGTTACCGCAGAACAGGAGTTGAATTGAATCCGAGTTGGCAAGTGGCATTGTCTGCAGCCTGTGGCTCTAAAACCACTGCAGTGGTGACAGTGAACTTCTTTGTGTAAGGAACTGCAATAAGACCACCTGACTCTTGGTGCTTTCAGTTTTTGCCTCTGGTCATGTAGTGAAGATTAATAATGTTAACTCCACTTTGCAGATGGTAACAGTCAGTTCCTATGAGGAAAACACAAGTACCTTGTCCTGATGTTCTACTGTCATCTCAGTACAGATTTGGAACGTTTTTCTCAACTTCTGTATCTAATCTACATGATTAGATGGCTGAAGATGTCTTAAAAAAAAGTCTTAAATAATCATTGTGTCCTCTTATCTGCCCTAGTATATGTGTAAGGAAGGAAGAGATGTATAAAGAAGGAAGAGATCTTCTTTGATTTGAGATTCCTCACATCTTACCTAACTCTTTAAAAAAAAAAAAAACCAAGCAAATCTTCCCTGAACTCTCACACATCTGCCTTGTGTCTTCGTGATGCAGGCTTTTGTTCAGGATGTGAATGTGATGCAGGTGTTCCATGCTCCTCCTGCCACCTGTGTTGACCCTGGGAATGGCATCCTGATCCTTCAAAATACTACAATAAATGCCACAGATGCATCTGTTGTACAAGTGCAAAATGCAACCTCTGGTTCCAGTGCATTTCCATGTGGTCCAGGTGAGCCTGCAATGAGAGACTTGGAGACTTAAACCACCTCTTAATTCTTCTTCCAGTATTTCAATAGCCTTGTTTTTGACCAGGGAGAGGAAGGTATCAGGCACTGACAGACAAGGCCACCACTTGCTGCTGGGGAATTCCCCTCCTGGCAGAGTTCCTCAGGCGCAGGGTCCCATCTAAGCTCAAGGTGCAAGCCAGTGAGTTACCATCAGCAAGAATTGCAGGCTTTGTTGTGACTTATGCAATTATTTATATCCTCTCTAAGCTTACATGACCTCTATAAAAACAATAGCACAATTCTTGAGAAGTACTTCATAACAAACAAGAAGGTGCTGTGTCACTGTTTGGAGATAGGTGATAGGTCCGTATTTCCAAAGTGCTTAATAAAGAAATCTCTAAACTGTATTTCCATAAGAGTAGGATGTCTAGGAATCAGCTTTTATGAGAAATAAGTCACATCTGGAAGAAAGTCCAAAGAAAGCCAAAAAACGCCCATGTAGCAAGCATTTTATATTCTCAGTGAAGTCCCACACCTGATAAAGCAAACACCGAGAACCCCACCTTTCATTCTCTCCATCAGAGGAAGAGATCATCGTGAATTTGTTCATAGCCACCCATACCTTTAAAATAAGTGCTGTTGCTTTGGAGTTTTAGCTCCTGAAAGGCTCCAGCTGAGGCCTTCTAAACAAAAGAAAAACAAAAAAAAGGACAGAGTAAAACCTCTGAACCTGAAAAGTCACAGTGAAAGAATCATCTCCTAAATGAGGCAAATGGATTTATTGGGTTTTTCCCTTACTTTAGACTTGTAAAACTTTTCAGGTTGGTACTCTTAGTCATCATGGTTAATACAGTGGGAGTGAACAGCAGTGCTTGTCAAGGTGCAAAGTATGTGAACTTGTTCATGGTGCAGGCATTATGCACCAACTCTACTTAAAAAAAAATATAAACCTTTTCTCTTTCAGACAGATGTTTTTTGATGTCAAATGAAACTGTATCCACTTACTTTTCCTTGTGTACACTCAGTGGCAAGACTTCCTGCTCTAAAGGATAGTGGTACCCCATGTCATAGATGGGGAACTGAAGTGGCAGGCAGCACTTGTCCAGAATCACCAAAGAAGTGTGTGAGAGACACCGCAGTTTTGTGTCTTTTCGGGGTCTTAGACAATGTTTCTGGTCCAGATTTCAGCTATGAGTAAATTCTAGCTCCAGCTCCTTCAAACAGGATGTTTTGCACATTTCAGTGAGAAATATTAATTTTCTTACCATTCCTTTGGTCTATTGGGATGCCATTATTTAGTTTTTTTGTGTTGCTGCACGATCTCAATGTCATGAAGTAGTCAGTGAAGTTCAGAGAAAGAAAAGCTACATTGCCTGCTATGAGACATCCTTTCTGGCTGCCAGATTACCTACTGCTGCATTCCTGCTCCCCTCCCCCTGACAACAGAAACTTTAGTAGCTTGTTGGAAACATTTGGAGCCAGAGTTGATCCATCATTTCACTCATCCTATTCTATTTCCTTTCAACACAAACGCTGAACGTACGTAACATGCAGCTTTGACTCACGTATTTTGTGAGAGTGGTTATGTCTTGCTTTTATATAGATTGGAACAAGACACTGTATGTAAATGTGTCCACCAGACCCTTGAAAGGACATCATGCCTGTGACAGAAGGAATAATACAAGTGAACAGGTTATTAAGATGCTGTAAAAAACATGTGGGAAGTTATTGGAAGAAGATAGTAACATCCAGTCACTTCCTTATTCAGATATCATAGTTTTCATTCTTTACAAAAAAAGACTGAACACTAGCAGCCTTGGAGAGAAAAGGGCATTTTCTCATACAGCAACACTGTTTTAGAGGTGTCTTACAAGATTCAAGTGTAATCTGACAGCATGCTTCAGCCAGAGAATGCTTTCTTAATCCTGGGATCCTGAGTGGAATTTTTAGGTTGTCATCATCTACTCAGTGTAGAAGGCACAGAGTGTTAGCTGTGGCAACTTTCACTTGCAGAGCAACAACATTCAGCTCTTCACCAGGCTCATCAGCAAAAGCAAGAGACCTCAGAGCAGGGCAGAATATCTTCACATTTGCTGGGATAGCACATGTTTCTTCCATTTTGCTTTTGGGACACATGGAGCTGTGATGTTTATTATGACAGCAACTGTGTTTATCTTACCAGGATTATGCTGAAGCAAGTTTAATTGTATTAGCATAAAACACATCAGTGTTGGGAGTGATGCAATGTGTTTAGCATCAATATAAAGGTTGCTAAGTTTTATGCTTTCAGATGGAATTAGGGCAGCAACAGGACACTGGAACATATGGAATGCATTATAGGTTTCATGTTCGTGTCTCTAAAGGAGGATTAGTACACTTGCGGAGATTCTTTATGTGCTATGCCATGGGCAGTGATACTTTGTGTGTAACAGATTGATATTCCCTAGCCCCATCCCCCCATTTAAACCTGAAATCGAGTGTTTGGGAGTTCTTAAGAAGCTTGACAGCTGTCCTAGTTTATAAACATTACTCCATATCTGCTGCTTGATGAATCATAAAAGTATCACAATGTAAACAGTAAAGCTGTGGGCAGGATAGATTGGATATAAGAGGTTGCCAAGTTCCCCCTCATCTGTATCTATTGATGTGAGTCAGATCTGCAAAGGGAATACTGTGCAAAGAATCTGGATTTTATGTCTGCCTTGTAGGAATTCCTTGATAAGCTACAGCCTTCACTGTTGGAGAGCTGCAAGCTCAGGAAGGCAAAACCATTGTCCTTCTTCTCACCCACTCCTTTTCCCATGCTTAGAAAAAGTCAAACCTTCACTGAGAAGGAAGGCAGTCCCTTCTTACTGATCAGTGAATCTTTTTTGGTGGAACCATCAGAAGATATGAGGTGTCCAATTCCCACTGATTTGCACCAAGATGAGCCCTCACTTCTCTCCAGGCCTTTTGAAACCTCTTGCTTTCTTAGTGGCTGGGGGTTTTTTGTACCTCAAGGCCAATATTCTTCATTATTTAACAGAATTGTTCTCATTAACAACATGTATGCAAACCTATGTCTGAATCATATCCCATTCACATACACACTCACACATTTGAAAAGGAGGGTCCCGCTACCAGATAATCATGGACCATATTGAAATTAACTGTTGCTTATATCCTTCAATGTACAGTTTTAATAACAAAAGAAAAATGAAAGCCTCAAATAGTTTGAGAGAAAACCACTGGACTATAAATATCAACAGCAGTATAAATAGTCTCCTTAATGTCTTCATACCTATTTATCATAGCTTTGGCATCCTTCAGCAACAACAATTTGATCCTAGATCATTGAAATAATCTTCCATTCTCCCTCCTTGAGGAGCTGTGCTTTTGGAACAAGAACAAAAGGCATCAGTGTGTGTGAGTAGGGAAGACTGAAACAACACCACTGATGCAGTGGGTTGAGTCCTTTCAGAACACTCTTCAGGCACCTCCTCTGTCCTCTCTACATGCACATCAGGACTGAATGTTTCTCTGGAGTATATGGGTTATTCTGAAGTCTGACATGACTTCTCAAATATGGTGGGTAGTGGCTTAGTCATTTCATCTGCCAGTTTTCTGAGAACTTATCGATACTTCTTCTCAGTTCTAATGTACTTGTGCATCTTCAGGTTCCTTAAATGGTGTCAGACCTGATCTCCTCCAGTGGTTTGCTCTTCATTCTCCTGGTCATTGCCTTTGTCTTCTGAGGCTCAGATGAAATGGCTGGAGCACTTGTTGTGGAAGACTAAGAAAAAAGTTCTTGGAGTACATTAGCCTTCTCTCTGTCCCAGATAACCAGGTCTCCCATTTCTTTCTGAAGAGGGCCCACATTTTCCCTAGACTTCCTTTTATCACTGTGTTATGGGTTTAGCCAGGTGGGCCTAAACTTAGGTTTTAAAGTTCAGCTAGGCCTAGGATTGTCAGCTGATTTAAGCTGGGTTGAGCTAGCTCACAGCTGACTTCTTCCAGCCAATAATATTGTATTCCATACCATACTACATCATCTCAAAGGGTGTAAAATCCAGTGTGTGGGAGTGGCTTAGTCAGTTCTGCTATGGCCAAGGTACAAGCCGGACGTGACCCAGCTTTTGTCTTGAAGCAGGCCTTGCTCCTGCCCCTGTTGCCTCTGCTTGCATTTTGTTTTCATTCAGGGAAGTAGAAACATTTTTGTTGTTACTCTTTCTGTTTCTTGCTATGTGTCTCTCAGAGTACTTACAGATCTAGTGTAATAGACTTTGCTTCGTATTAGTTGGGGAGTGGGAAGTTATTCCTTGTTATATATATGTAACTTGTGTAAGTGTGTGTTATATTGTAGTTTCCTCTTACTTTTCTCTTTTCTGTATAAATAGATGTAGTTAGTTTCAGCATAAACCTGGTTTTGAGGGTTTTTCTTTCCTCTCCCTCTTCTTTTCCCCTTAGCTGGTTGGGGGGAGGAGGAACCCTCTTCACTCTGTCTTGGACAGTTGGCGTTTTGCCAGCTCAACCCAGGACACACTGACATTCTTATGAGAGCTTTTCCTCTTGCTTTTGACACCCCTGGATTGATCCCTGGGTGCTCAGACAATTGTCTTCTCCAGGATACCTGTCCTTGCTCCCACCCTCTGCAGGCTTCCTTGTTGTGTTTGAGTTTGTCCAGTAACTCCCTGTTCATCAACACAGGCCTCCTGAAACTTTTGCCTGACTTCCTCTTTGTTGGAATGCATCACTCCTGAGCTCAGAGGAGGTCATCCATGAATTTCAACCAGTTTTTCTTGGGCTTTATCTCGTGGGACTCTACTAAGCAAATCACTGAAGATGCCAAAATCAGCTCTCCTGAAGTCCAGGGTAGTGAGTTTGCTGTGAACTCTCCATAGTGTCCTCAGGATCTTGAAGTCCAATATTTCATGGTGCCGGCAGCCAATACTTCTCTTGAGGTCCACATTCCCCACTGTCCCCTCCTTGGTGAGAACAAGGCTCAGCAGAGTATCTTTCCTTGTTATTTCATCTGTCAACTGGAGAAAGAAATTGTCAGCACATTCCAGGAACCTCCCAGATCACTTATGTCCTGTTGTGTTGCATATCCAACAGATATGGAGTGGCTGAATTTCCCCACGAATGTGAATAAGAAAATCTTACTGTTTGTCTGTAATGGGCCTCATGTGCTCTGTCTTCCTGGTGGATTGATCTGCAGCAGATCCTCACTGCAAAGTCACCTGTCCCTGCCTTTCCTTTCATCCTGACTCATAAACCCTTTATTGGCTCCTCATCCATCTGCAGCCAGATCTCCATGCACTCCATCTGGTCACTGACACAGAAGGTGACACCCTCTCCTTGTCTCCCCTGACTTACTGACTGGACTGGATGGGATTCCTTTATGCTGCTCTCCAGGTTTCCTCCAGTAGACCTGCAATCCCTATCCAGGCTCTGGACATTTATTTCTAGCATCGACATCAAAATGATAGGTGTATGATGAATTTATGTTCCCCTCTCCACAAAGGCTTAGTTTAAAGCTGTCTTCAGCAGACTGACATTTTAGCATTCCCCTCTGGCATTTTCCCTCCACACAGGCAAAGTCTCCACTCTCAAGGGCTTTTTCTGGAAGCATATGTCTAAAATAGGGAAACAGAGATTTAGGATTTAAATGACAAACTGTCTTTCTGTCCCTTATAAAAGGAATAGAAAGTGAAGCACATAGTTTAAAACAAGAGCTGGTCAGAATATTTTCCCTGGTAGAAGCTTTGGAAACTGAAGCTTTGAAACTGGAAACATCTTATCATAAAGCCAGTATATTTCAACAGAGAAATATTGCTCATAGATTTCACAATTTACCTCCTTCTCCAATAGTCCTCCCTACTCTAAGCTGCTGGACAAGCATTTACCCTTTTCTTGAGCTTATTCTGACTATGAAGTTCTCCTTTGTCTTACGTCTATTCTATTTTTGTCATATTCAACTGTAGCTGGAGAAAGCCACTGACAAAAAGCGGAAGCTGCAGGGTCATCTCCACTTCTGCTCTACTAAAAGAGCCACATAACTCGTTCTTCTTAAAACTGCAGCCTAAAAGTACAGCAGGTCAGATATTGGTTTATCCTGCAGAGGAACTTGCTCATGGACCTCGAGTTCAGTGTCCCAGCCTTTCTCTCTCTTTTACAGATCCCTTTTCACCACTGAATGGCAAGTTCTGTAAAAGCCACAAACTTCCAAGCTATATGTATCATAGAGCAGCTGTTTGTCCCCAAATCCCACTGAGCTGACTACAGCAACACACAAATTACAAGCTTTACCTACTTGCAGATAACCTACCAAGTAATTTCTGGCTTTGAGCTATGAGAGTCAGTGGGGTTCACTCTTGCATGTGATTCAGTTCTATTTTTGAGCTGTGTTTTTCTTTTGGGGCCTCTCGTTCAGAATTGCCTGAGGTAAGAAAAAGCAACGGGAAACAAGGTGCTGACTTCGATTTACATTATGACTTTATCTTTACAACTAAGCATCCAGCAACATGCTACTCAATAGAAAGAAACTTATCTGATTTATGAATTCAAAATTATACAGATTAAATGCTCTCTTAAAACCCAGAAATGGGGTGAACAGGGAGTGTGAGCAACTATGTAGTTGTACACCTTTTCTTTTCTTTTTCCTTTATTGTGCATTGCATATGTATAAGATCCTAAGCATCACTAAAATAAGGAAATAAAGGCTTCTGTATTTTTTCCAATGGTGGAAGTTGTCTGAGCAACACAGACCTCAAAATGCTAAACGGAGCAGGCCCTAAACCACCATTAACAACTTAAGCTGTGATTGTAGATTCCCACTGACTTCATTAAAATTTTAACTCACAAGCAAAGGGTGGCTCCACACAGCCCAGCAGAGAGTGGGCAGAGATCCCAGTTTGTCTGAGGATCAGTGTAATTGAGCTGAAAAGACCACAGTGCTCAGTGCCACACAGATGGAAAAGGCTGGGTCCTGAAGCAGTAATGGCAAAACTTTTCTTGGTGTTATTTATGAGCCACTAAAGTCTCATGGAGCCTGATATTTCCAAATATTAGACTAGAAAGTCTAGAATAGCCAGATGTTCCTGTCCTCATCTTTACTGCTCTAAACATTCATGATGGTGATATCGTGACTGAATTTTGAAGAGAGCCCATTTAGTAAGACCAAACACTTCTCTGTAACTAACCTTTGCTTCTTACAGATGAAAAACTCCAAGGACACTCAGAACACCCCCAGGACTTTCACCACACTTGCTTCAGGACAAGCACAAAAGCCTTCCTGACAGACCTGAGGCCTTGAAGGTATATTTCAATCTCACATTACTCAGCCTCCTGCTTGTTCATGCTCCCTGGGTTGCATGATTCTTAAAAAGACAAATAGGCAGCAATGGGAAAACATTTCTGTGGCTCAGTGTGGCTTTTGCTCCAAAAATACACTGAACAGCTCTATGCCACAGGCATGCAAATGAGAAAGGGCTCAGTTTGCATTTGAAGTTCAGAAATACACTTGATGAATTTTCACCTGTCACCCTCAGCAAGACACAACTCCCCCCAGAAACAAAGTCCAGCCAGCCAATGACTTGTGTGTTGGGAGTAGTAAACACCTCTTAATCAGAGGACATAACATCTTGCATTGGGAAGGCCAAGCCAGTCTGATAGGTGCTGGCATGGTGACTGTTTTTAGGGATCTTGCACTTCTACCAGTGCTTTTCACTGTGCTGAAATCAGCTCAGAAATTGTACCGCCCCAGCCAGTCACAATGAGATGTTAAGGTTGGTCCTGTCACGCTGCAAGCAGAAACACAAACCATGAACAAGTCACTTATTTTCTTTCTTACTTGATTAAAGGAACAAAAAATTATTTCTTTTTCTTCAATTTGTATGAATAGTCCTTTGCTTTACCAGTATTTGCACCACTTTGTTTTGCACTGTAATTTTAAAGCAGGGGAATGAACACTTCTTCACAAAACCATGTGGTGGTCATCTGACATTAAGAATTCCTACAGTTTTTGATTTTTTTATATGTATCATGCTTCTTCTAAGGAGACATATATATGGCTTACTATGTCACTTACTCTACAGCAGAACTGGTAAGAGTCATGTAGACTCCAGAGCAAGTCCTGCATGTCTGGCAGTAAGAACCTACACCTGCTTTACTCACATGCAATTGAGACAGGACTGTTACACTTTGTGTGAGCAGAGAGTGCAGAATCTGAACAAAAGAGGGCAATAAATGATTTGTCTATGGTTGTATAGAAAAGGTGTAGTAAAGCCAGAGCATGCTTGTACAAGTCAATACTTCAATCATTTTCCCCCAGGACTGTAATTCCCCCAGCAAACAGCTTCCACAGAGCTCAAACCATGCACACAAGGATATTTATCACCAGAGAGGATAATAAAACAGTCACAGAAAGGCTGAATTTCAGACTTAATTACAAGGAAAACCAAGAGCTCTTAACAACGAGGGCTGGATATCTTGCATTGCATTATCACAGTACGCACTGGACAACTTTCCCTTAAAAGGAAAGCTTGTGGTCACACAGGGATTTGAGATGGGAAATGGCAAAAACACTGGCTCATTATTTATTTTTTTGCTCCATGGTCTTTCTGTGTGACCAGATGTTTGTAACAGTTAAGCATGTTTGGGGCTGTCTAGACTTACTGCTCCATGCCTAAATGGACACAAGTCCCCCAAGAACTGCTCTTAGCTCATTACCCCTCTTTGTGAAGCATCTAGTTATAGCTATAGGTACAAGGGGTACATCCACATCATGAAGTACAAGACTGGGTAAGTACCACAGGTGAAGTCACACCCACATGCTTTAGGGTCACCTCCCTTTACGGCAAACCTGACCCTGCTCACATTACACAAGCCTTGGTCACCTCTGGACCTCAGACTCTTTTGCTGCCACTTAAGTTGTCTGATTTGTCTTCTGTCCGTTCAAACAGATCAGGCAGTTTAGAGCCCTCTGGGGTGGTATTTCTTTAGCAGAATATAAGGGTGTGCATAACATGGTTTTGATGTAAAGGCATATAGAGTTTCTTTGGGATGTTACAAGACCTGGAATGAGACCCCATGAAGCAGAGGGATTCTAAACTCATGTCTGCTCTGGGGTCAGCTGGACATCCTGAAACAGAGTGACATATTAAACTAGCAGTTGGAGGACAGATGGTCAGGACTCAAGCTTGTTGCCTAAGCAGATTTGTATTATAACACCTAATATTTCTTCAGAACAGGGGCAAAGAATCAGGTGAGTTAAGATATGCAGGTTCCTTGGAGATACAGCACATTGAAGTGTGTGTAGAGGTGCTGGAATGACCACTCCAAGGATCATGGAAGAAGCTTTCAGTGAAGAAATATGTCTTGTCAACCTGGAAACAAGGTCACCGTTTTGAAGCCTATTAGTCAAGTGCATCAGTGTAAGCACTGACACACAAGGGAAAGTAACAGTTCAGGGCAGGTATGAGGTCTCACCCTGGCTGAAGTCAATTAATAAAGTCACTTATGGCCAGATGAGTGTACAGCAGCCAGAAATCCAGTCTCTGACTTTCGGATAAATCTCTACAATGGGAGAAGGTGGGGAAAGAAGAAACAGATCACAAAATGGCATACTTCCTTTAAATGCTTCAACATGGGAAAATCTGGTAAAGTTTTCCATAAGGAAAATCTCTCATTGAACAACCAAGAGAGCAGAAGCAAAATTAAAAACATGCCAGGGGCAACCAACAGGTTTTTAATTGTGAGTTGATTTTTGGGTTTGTTTTACTTTGTTTTGTTTGGGGGTATTTTCTTTCACTCTCTCATTTCACTCTCTATTAGGTAATTCCTTATCTAATTTAAAGCAGGCACTATATGTTAGGGTCTCCACACTCCTTAATGTGATATATTTTTTGTCTGCCTGTATTGCTTTGCCAGAGTAGAAATTCTTTGCTCCTGACTTCCAGAAAATCGAGATTCCTGTTTCTCCTTGAAGCCAGTTGGAGCATCTGGTGCCCTGACTGCATAAGCAAGAGAACAGAAGCGCCCAGAACCACAGATGACTTTAGGAAAAGTATCTGAAAATGTTTTAGGCACAATTTTCAAAGGACTGAAGAGAGTGTTTAAGTTTGTAAGTGACTTACCTTACAAATGACACGAAAATATACCTCCCCATACTACAGCATACCTGCCTCTTCTGGAAAGCTGTAAATGTTTCCTCTTGACTAAAAGAGCAGCTGTAAGTGGAGAGTGAACTGGAAGGTCATGTAAATTAAACTCCCTTCACTTGCTCTCACTTTTAGGACTACCTCCACCTATGGCAAGGATCCGAAGTAGGTGTAACTCACGTGGGACCTGATCCAGTTCTCATGAAGTCAATTCCACTTGCTTTTACAAGGATTGGATCCAGTCCACAGTGAGGAGCTGGAAGGTGTAGTTTAAAATATCCCCCTTGTGTTTTCTTTTACACACACACAGTAATTCCCTCAACTGTAGCTTGTTTCACTAGTAGTTTTCTGGTTTTTTCATCCAGGCTCATTTTTATGTAGCTTCTATTGGGTTATTATCCTGAGGCAAGAGCAAGGCTTTGAAAGTCTAAACTTCTGGGGTTTAAGAGTTACTGTTAGGTACCGTTTGCCTGATTTTTATCTTGAAGTTTTTATTAAATCTTGTCTTCACTGAGTTAAAAATCCTACTTATTTTAGGGAGGTGAGAGTTCTCTTGCCCTAGGCCAGCCTGAAAACCATAGCTCCTAGGAGGTGCTGTTCCCAGGAGATTTCTCTTACTCTAAAGGCCTCAGAGTCTTGTCTTATCTTTCTCTCTGTTTCTGCAAAGCACTCTGAGCTCTAATGAAATCCTTCCTTGCACTTCCCTCTTGACAAAAATTGCCATGCTGTTTGGTTTATTTAGAGCTGTATTTATAGACCATGACAGAACTGAGATAATGGTTATAATTGGGTTTGACACAGTATGAGCAGAAAATGTGCAGAAGAAAGGAGTGGCTTCATCTGAGTTTCATCTCAAGTTTATCCAGAGATGGAGAAATTGTGTTATAAGGTTTCTTCTGCTTTATGACCAACAGGACCTGTTACAAGCTTGTAATAACTCCCCTCATGAAGTGAGCTGACTAAGATCGTGTTTGTTTAGGTGTCTGTATCTATAAGTCAGAAACTAAGATATAAACTTTCAAAAATCAAGTTGTTTAGGTGGAATGGGGAAGCATAGGTATTTTTTAACCCCTGAACCTCTTCCCAGTGAAATCAGTGGAACTTCTCCTGAGAAACTTGAGTGAAGGTTGTTACAGCAACACCTTTTTTTCATGACTGGGGTGCAATAATTATCTAGCAAAGAGAGCAGTGACCCCTGACAGCCAACCAAGCTGGGCTGGCATCTCCCACATTAGAGAGTGACCACGTGGGAGGCAAATTCAAGAGGGCCTGGAACCTGCCTGGGCACCCAAAAGAGATCAAATCTTGACCTTCTCATCAGAGGGCAGTTTCCAGCTTCTTCCCTGGCACCATCTGCAGGACCAGTCTGGAAGTGACCCTGCCTGCCTACAGGTAAACCCAGCAATACTGAGCTGAGAGAGACATAAAGTCAATAAAATGCAGGCTTACTCCTTACTCTTGTATAGAAACCTGTCTGATTTTCCGAAGGATCAGTCTGTGGGTAGCTTTATGGGAATGCTGCTTCTGATTAAAGAACAAATCAGCTCTCTGATGCAATCTTTACTTCATTGCAAAGATCTTGCATTGAAAAATCAAGCTTAGGTCCTTCTCTTCCTCCTCCTCCAAAACATAAGTTGACAGCCTTAAAACCTCCCATTGGTCAAACTGTTTCACATAGAAAATGTTCCAAAATTATTAGAGGAAACTTTCAAAAACAGCATGGCCAACACTTAGCTGAGTCATCATCCTCCCCCAAAATGTGTACATTTGTGTATGCATCTCCCTCTCTGTAATATTTTTTTCCCCTCTTTTTATATGCTACTTCAATGTCAGCTTCCACAGTAGTCTCTACCTGCTTGTACTTCACACACATGGCCCTTAGGGATAGAAGGAACATGTAGAATGTGACAAGGCTGATGGAAGGCAAAGCAGCAGTCCAAAGTAGAGGTCCAGCCCTGTTCAAGGTGGAATAACTTAAAAAGACAAGTAGAATAAGTTTTGGAAATTGCAAGCAGAAAATACTGTGTGTGCATCATGCAGAAAAAATGTGTTATGAAAAAAAAACAAACACAAGGACAAAGCAAAGCTCCAAAGACCTGTTTGGAAAGATCAGCTGAATTCAGAGCGATTCAGGGCCACTGTCTCATTGAGGAAGCACAGCTGAGGTTTGCCAAGTTACACCCCTGGAGTACAAGGAGAAGAGTAGAGATTGCCAGAGAGACAGAGAGGGAGAGAGAAAAACCAGGATCAGGATTGCAAAAGCTTTACAGGTCATCAAGCCTCAGTGGAGTTACATCAGTGGAGAGACCAATCCAGCAGCTAACTAAATGCACAAGTCTTAGAACAGCAAACTTCAGTCTCTATATCAGACACCAAACTAAGCAAGCCTGCAGAGAGCGAAAAATTGTTTAAATGAGTGAAACCCCTCTGAAAAATCCTTCTAACTAATCAGATTGGTCCAGAACTGTCCTGCCTGGTTACTTTACAATTTACCTTAAAAATGGTCTTGTCCTTTTTCCTTTACCCCAACCCTCTCTGTATTGAGGCATACCAGAACCACTGGGTTCCCTGAAGCTCTCCATGGGTGTACGGGCTCTCAAGGTGATGGGAGACCCAAAAAGCAAGGTTTATGTGTGGGAACACCTGACTGGAGTAGATACTTATCACACAGGGCAGCTCATGCTGGTGTCACAGCACAGGGCAGGAGTTTCTCCTCATCTCAGACCACACCTCTGGGGAGCAGCGTGTTTCAAAAATGCAGTGCTACTGAGGGATCTGAGACTGGACTCAGTGTGGTTTCCAGGGCTCTAAGGAAAGCTTGGCATGACACAGGGCTGAGCCTTTGTGGAACAGCACAGACACAACACATTGCACACCATCTCAATTCCTTGCCCCTGTAGGGTTCCACCATAGGTGTGAATGTGCAAACTACTTGGGTGCAGAGATGCCATTTTTTAGCCCAAATGTGTGCCATGGCCCTCCACTTTCAGTCCTGAAGATGTCAAAGCAGTGGGAGGAAAGGGAAAAGAATGAAATATATATCCATGTGTAAAAGGGATAAATATTTTTAAAGCATATTTCAGCCCCCTCACATAAGTTTTTTTTAACTGCTTGTTTGTTTCAAAAATGCATTTCCTTTCTCCTTCACAGTTTCAACTTTAAATCTGGGTTAACAAGCACTTCCAAACCCTAGTATATATCTCTAGGTGGATGAAAGAGGACCAACTTTTTAGCAGAGCATGTTGTAATAGGGCACAGGTTTTAATAGCTTTAAACTGAAGGAGGGTTGATTTAGGATATATATAAGAAAGATATTTTCTACAGTCAAGGTGTTGAGGCATTGGCACACATTGGCCAGGGAAGTGGTAGGTGCCCCATCCCTGGAAACCTTTGAGGGCAGGTTGGACGTGGCTCTGAGCAACCTGATTGTGTTGAAGATGACCCTGGAACTAGATGGGTTTTAAAAGCCCTTCAAACTTAAACTATTCAATGATTATAATAGCCCTTTCAGGGTTTCCTCTTCGTCTCTTTGTCATGTTCTGCTGAGCAGGGAAATGATTTCCTACCAAGCTAATGATTTGTAATTATTATAAGTCATCTTTTGCTCCTAGAAATTCTCTTCCTATCTTTCATTTCCTTCTTTTTCTTACATCCTTCACAGAACCCTTAGTTGAAAGCTCTGTATCTTGACTATACTGAAGGAGATGCCAGTCTATTTTTCCCTCCTTTCATCTTCCTCAGAATGCACTCAACTAGGCCCTCATCCACCACTGACTTAAGCACTTGCCTGACTTCATAACCAAGAGATGATGAATTAGAATAAACTGGTCAGCATTTCACATTAAAAAGGAGGAACAAATAAATAATTGAAATTGCTAGGTAGCTGGTTTCAAACAATCTAGAAAAATCTCTCTTCTCATACTGCAGTGTTCTTGGCCAAAAATTTTAATGTATTCAAACAGAAATATGCAAATTCATAAGGAATAATTTCATCATTGCCTATTAGCTCTAAGAAACTGGCAGTGACTCCTTTTATTCAGCTAAAATGAAATATTTCACTAGAACTTCAAGGAGAGTTCTGCTTTTCATTTTGTTTCGCTTTTTGGAAGGGAAGGGAAAGTACATTTCCTCTCTGTCATCCTTCTTCCCCACTCCTCCATGTTTGGGTTTTTTTTCTGATATATAGTTGTGTTTCATAACAGCAGAATGACCCCTGGTCACTCCTGACAATATTGTTCCAAGCATTCATATGGAACTCACACTGGCTCCAAACATCAGGGTATATTGTTCCATTGGTTTGGAGTGTATCTGGTAGGCAGATACTGGGTATTTTGCAGGGATACTCATTAAAATGGGTTTTCTCTCAGAGCATTTTCACTCAAGAAGTAATGTGTGAAATGGAGATCAACTATAGCAACCCTCAGGTACTCCATGTCATTGACAGGACATTCTGCTCATTGTAATGAGTCTTTATGATGGGGTTGTGTAAATGTCCCTTTGTTGGTAAAATGATCACACTTCCAGCTATGCTTCATGCTTACAAAGCAGCGTGTCAGCCACGTAGTTATAAATGTCTCCAGAAAAGCCTATCTGCTTATTCAAATAAAGAGAGACATCCAGTCACCTTCTGCAAATGCCTTCTTGTGACAGAAGTAATTTTCAGTGATGGCCGAAAGAAAGTTAAATAACCACTACATTCCATGAGTTCATAGCATCTCTGAGTGTTTTGGGCTTTTTTTTTTTGTCCATTTCTGCTGCTTATTATGATTTCTGTGTGTTTGGCTTGCCTAAAAGTGAATGGAAATACCATTGACTAAACCTGGGGTGACTCTCACACAATAGACAGGTCAAAGAAATGGAAAAAACCCCAAACCCCTCATATTTTGACAAAGGAAATATTTCTTTAGGTGAACAAGCACGTTCACAAACATGTAAATGTGTCCACACACATGCAAGCATATGCTTATGCCTCCAGAAATCTTGCTAAGAGTGCACATGAGATTGGCCAACACTTTCACTACCAATGAAAGTGTCTGTCATTATAATGCTCAACTACAGTTCTCCTCTTGTTCAATAATACACATAAATGTGTAAAAGGACAAGGTTTGTAACAGTTTTATGTCTTAGCCTACGTAGAGATGACGAAAAGAATAGGAAGGTAAAGTAAACACCCTGAAATCATGGTAGGGAACAGCCATAATTTCCCGAATGTTTTATTCACTGAACAGCATTACCCTGCTGTCTAAGGCATGAGATCAGTTCCTACTCTACTTTTTCTCCTTTAAGACTCTGAAGAAAGCTTTTGTAAATAGGAGTTCTGAAATCTCAGAGACTGCCAAATATTTATTTGCTCATACTTGCTCCTCCAGATGGTTGTCCCATTACCTACATAAATGTAAACCCCAGTATAGAGAACATAGCAGATGGATATGTTCCAGGTTCCTCCAGCCACAACAATACCACAAAATCTTTCCTAGGCCACCCATCCACCCTTAGAAGTGGTAAGTAATCTAGTTAGACAAAAGTGCACAGTATTCAAGAATTCTCAGTCTTGCAAAAGAGAAGAAACTGAAGCTGCCCACTCCTATTTTTATTTCTGAAGCTTATTGCTTTTTTGATCAGGCATTTCTGGAGATTTTCATCATTTTACTTGTTACAGACCTTGTGTTTCATATATAGCTGTACCAATCTCTTAGACTGAAAAATTAAGTAAGAGACCCAGCACATGTTAAATTTCAGGGGATAAAAAGGACTGGATTGAACTGTCGCAGTGTCTTAAGTGAATTTGGAGGGCATTGTAAAAGCCTCTAAAGGTGATTATAAGTACAGCAAGTCTAGCCTAGTAAAGATCTTAATCTCATTCTGCCGCTAGTCCCAATTGCCAAAGCGAAGGCACTTCGAACCTGATAAAAATTTTCCAGCAGCACACCTGTCAGTTAATGCTGCCTTAACACAAGTCAAGTAGTTCATTGATGCACGTCAATTTCTGTCAGAACTGAAATAATTCAAGGAACATCACAAGAGTTTTTCTTTTTCAGTCTTTGTCTTTCCACTTCTCACTTTTCTACATCTTGAGTAGTCTGTTTTGTTTTGAAATATCATAATATGAGGTAAAGTAACAATCAGTTTTGACAAAACAAGGCACTTTGATAATTAAAAATGGAAGCATCATTAAATCTGAAAATAGATGTTTCCATAAAACAGCAAGACTAAAAATCATATTAGTATTTCCCATGTAATAGAAATTACATTTCCTATGATGCTCTCAGGTACTGTTTTCCCTGACAAACTTTTCCATCCATTTTAGGTGTATCCTGGGACAAGAATTCCACTTTCCACTTTCACACTCACTTTTTGTCTTCTCTTTACCTTTCCTCCTTTGCAGTAACACCTACCTTATTCCAGCTTACACAGTCAGATAACAAGGTCACAGTAAAATAAGAGCAGATAACTGTAAGGTCTGTGATGCAGTTTGCTTCTTTCAGGGAAGGTTTTTGGATGTTTAGTGACCAAAACAGTGGGTTCTTCTGGGTTCAACCAGCAGCACCCAGTGTAGTAGTTTTAGAAGTAAGAGTTACTGAAGCATCTTCTCTTTGTTGCTGGCCAGTGGGATCAGAATGCTCATCTCCTTAGCCTGTCACTTACCTATTTACACCCATTTCTTCTTTCATTGCAGAAAGGAGTGGAATCAAGACACAATTCGTAAGCAAAGTCCCAAGAAAAAGGTGTCTGAAGATTTTTTCTTTACCTATGCTCATGGTTTTCATGAGAAATTAGTCAGGGAACAGGCTGTGATTGTGAAGGGCTGTTCAGGAGTTCAGGAGCAAGGGTGACATGTGTTTTCCAGAACACAAAACTGCACATGAGATAAAAGAAGAAAAGAGGCAACAAAGGCAGGATGACCCAGAATCCACTTCTTCTCACTGGACTAGTTCTCCACTACCATGGTGGTGACCTCAAATCTCTCCGATATTTGTTCTTCAGATCCTCCTCATATGAGACGTGCATGCTGAAACTGGACTCAGATTGATCAGGAGAAAACATTTTTTAAGTCCAGAGAAGGAACTGTTCTGAGATTAGTAATACCAGTGACAGCAGTGATACCAGACAGAGCCCTACACCTTCTCCTTTTGATTTATGGAGCCCAGGCAAGCACCAGGCAAGCAAAGAGCAAAAAACCCATGCAAAGAGCAGAATCATGCGTTGTCAGCACCAGCCACTCCCCATGAGTGCCCATGAGGGCAGCAGAGGATGCTTAAAAGGTGCCAACCAGTTGTGGTACCCAGGGCAAGTTTTCTTGAGTACCTTTGTGATGACTTTGCTAGTTCCATGAGGAAAGGCTGAGGGATCTGGGGTTGTTTAGCCTGGAGAAGAGGAGGCTCAGGGAAGACCTCATCACTCTCAACAACTACCTGAAATGATGTTGTAGCTGGGTGGGGGTTGGTCTCTTCTCTGAGGCAACCAACTGTAGGACAAGAGGGCACGGGCTTAAGCTCTGCCAGAGGAGGTTTAAGTTGGACATTAGAAAGAAATTCTTTACAAAGAGAGTGATCAGGCATTGGAATGGCCTGCCCAGAGAGAGATGGCGGATGCACCATCCTTGGAGGTTTTTAACATGAGACTGGATGTGGCACTGAGTGCCATGATTTAGTAACCAAAGTGAGGTTGAATTAAGGGTTGGACTTGATGATCTCAGAGGTCTCTTCCAACCCAGCTGAGTCTATGATTCTATGATCCTATGACTTTCCACTGCACTAGTCAGGTTTTTAATAGGAAATTGTCACAATTTACTTCTCTCCACACACAGAAGACTGCACACAATTGGAAGCACAGACCAACTAAATAAAAAAATGCGTTATGTTCCCCACTTTACTTGAAAATAAGCAGCTAAAAAGCACAAAGCAATCAAGTATTTGTCTCTTTTGTCCTACCAAGTATTTTGTTTCTTTTGTCCTACCTCCAAACAGCAATGTTTGTTCTGTATGGAGTCCAAGAACAGGAAGACAAGCTGGCAGCTCGTTGTTCTGGCTGACACTCAAAAAGCAAGTGCATGCTGTGCCATCCATCTGCAAAAATTGATGAATGAATGGGGGACAGGTTTATTCTGTAATTCACTCATCTTCTTGCATCGAAGCATGGGTCACAGTATTTATCCTGAAAAATGACACACCAGGGATTTCCCACTGGTACAACCCTGTTCCTGGATAGGTCTAAGACAATGACTATCAGTACAGACACCAAGGCAATGAGCATTGCTACCTTTCTTGTCCTGTTTCTGTGGCCTCATCAATATACAACATGATGGCAATCAGCTATTTTATTAGCAGATCTGGAGCAAGTACAATTAGAAGGCCAGATTTTAGCCACAAAGCAGACAGGAAAGCTGGTACATGCCCCTGTTCAGCAACATCACAGCTCACAGAGGAGAGATGACTAACATCTTGTCACCACTTCACTTGTGTGACAGTTTAAAGCTTTAAAGTATGTCACACAGAGTCACAAGAACACTCTGTCAACACACTGGGGTAGCTAGGAGCAAGCAAGAACCAGAAGCCTGTGGTTAGTGTGCTGTTGTGTCTGTGGCAATAAGTACTCTGCAGGGAAAAGATGGCTTGTGTCCCTCTCCTGAGCACAAGCAAAGGCAAAGAATCTTTTTGATACACCCTCAGGTAGTGAGTCTGAAGCACTTTTAGGTCTTTCTGTGTGCTGTGATTGCTGCTGAACTCCTGCATCACAGTGTTGAAACTGCCCCATGTGGGATGATGACCAAGGAGCCAGGTAAGGCATATAAGACTTATTATCTTAATATTGTGTACCGTTTGTGTTAACTTTGCAGATGGAGATCTGCATAGTTGATGTCGGGGAAGGATGAGTTGTCCAGATGATGTGGTCCTATGGAGATAGGACTCTGCAGAATAGAATAGAGCAGAACGAAACCATCTGAATGGAGCTTTGAAGGAAAACATGTCTAACAAGGTAAATTTTCACTGATTCATAGTAATTTAAATATTACAATCCACTTTCAATATACTAATAATGAAGTACATGCTATCATGTATATTACTCACTATCTGCCTAAGTCATGATCTATGTTAGAAGGAGGAATGAGATAAGATTGGACAATATATAGGGGGTGTAGAAATGTAACCTATTTAGGAGAAAGATCAAAAAAAATCTTGGTGACAGCTGACAGGCTACTCTTCTCTCCCTCCTCTCAAATGAGGACACCTTCTTGGTAAGCTTCTGGCTATGATTGTTATTATTACCTGGGTCAACATACTATCATTGTTATTACTAGAGTTCTATCACTTTTATCAATGCCAACTCTGAATCTATCTCTGTTGCTTCATTAAACAACACTATTTGTGAATCTGTGATTAGAAAGGTTCTTATTGAATATGATCAGACTTTTAGTGCCAGGTTGGTAATAATCAGAAATCAAGCCTAGCAGCACCCAGCCTTCTGATCTCTCAGGATCAGCTGGAAAGCAAAGGGGTTTATCTTCTGCTAAATTTTATCTTTAATATAACCATCTAATGACCCAGCTAAGGCAAGGACATGGCGAGTCTGTCACACTGCACATACATCCTTCTCACAGCTCCAAATAAAGGCTTATGGATCATTAGCCACTCAGTCAGGCACTCATACTTTTTGCCCTAGGCATTGTGTTTCCAGCCTACCAGGACAAAATATGGCATGATAAAGACTGGCAGGCAACATACAGACACAGCCTAGATTTTCTTTCCTGAGAAAGAATGTGCACAATGAGTGTTCAGGGAGCCCAAATTCCTGCAAAGAGCCTGAGCAGCAGCAGCACTGGTATCTGGCACTGCCTTCGACAAAACAAAGGGCCTTGCCCTTCACACTGAAAGAGGTGTGCCCAGAGACAGCACCATGGCCCAGGCACACAACAGTGTGCCATCAGGGCCTTTTTGAGCAGGGTCCTCCAAATCTCTCTCTAGACGAGGTGCTAGTCAGTGTGCTGCATACTTTGGCAATCTCATGTCTCTCTCTAGTGGACTCATCACGTGTTTATGTCTACCTGAGATGACCTTTGACAATGTCCACCCCAGGATACCTTTCCTTAACTGTATTCTGCCTGGTATCTTCACTCTTCCATGCCCACAACACTCACTGAAACTGCTCCCCTGAACCTGCTGCTGCCTGTTAGCACCAAACCCCAGTGATTGCTTGATGGAATGTTTGGAAGTGGAGTTTGCAAAAGCTGCTGTATATTTCAATATATTGAGAAAGTGCCTGCCACTTCAGCTGACTTGTGTCTGGCAGAGGTGGAAGGCAAGGGCTCTCCTGAGCATATGAGATATTTGAATCAGAATCATGTCCTTCCTGGAAGCAAAGAAGCTTGTCAAGGTTTGAAAGCAAGCTGACAGTCTCTGCCCAGGAGGCTACAATTGTAGCAGCTGAAATGGAGCAGCCTCCCATGATGCTGAACTAAATAGAGTTCTTTTAGCATCCTCTCACTCCATTTATATCACTACACCTTCCCCCGAAGTGGTCAGCTGTGTCCCAGGTTCTGCTTCTCCAGTCCATGCTGCTGTCTGGCTTAGGAAAGAATGTTTTCCTTCATTCTGCAAAGTCTTTTTTACACAACTTCCGTCACAGCTTTTGATTGCTCCAGCTTTCACGGGAAAGATTTCTTGCTGTTTCCCTCATGACACTACCTAATAAGTTCTCAAAACAGTCTGGGAATACCTACTGCCTTTGCTATCTGGAGAGACACTCAGAAGAAGAGCAATGCTACCCAAGTGTGCCTCTCCTAAAATGCCTCTCTGCTGAACTGCAGAGGACAGTGACACTCAGAAGAAGAGCTTGCCTAAACATCTGACTTCTGGCAACAACAGGGAAGTGACAGTTTATCTAGTGAAGCTGTGAAAGAGAAGAAATCTCAAGAGTAACCCTACTGAAACAAGAAGAAATGGGGTAGCAGGAAGAGGACAAGGGAAATGTTAGATTCAATTTTGCATTTTTCAAACAGAGGGGGAGATCTCAACTCCAGTCTTGCTGCTCAGGCAGCACAGATGCTGACGGCTCAAGCCATAAAATCAATAAAAGTGAAAGTACCTTCTAGATCTGTTAACAAAGATTTTGTAAAGATACTGCACAATTTGTCCACAGCCAGTTGGACAGCCAGAGATTGTACCCAGATTGCCCTGTGCAAGTTTTAAATCACAACACAACCCTTCTCTCTGATTTAAATCACTTTCCTATTCCTCTCAGCACCCTGACAAAGGTAGGAATCTGTAGACCTACATACACTGTGCAGTGATTTCAATAACAGAACTGATACACAGATATGAGTAACTGAGATGTTTCCAGCTGATAATAAGTAAAAATAAAAGGAAAAAGCAAAGAAACTTCAATCCAAAACTGCATATTTGAATTGGAGTGTTTGGACAGTCCTAGAATGACTTTGAGGTAGCAGGGCAAAGCCCTTCTTGCTGCTTATCCGTAGAGCTATTTTTGGCTTATCCATCTCTGGTTTTGTTTTCAATATCTGCAGTTATTTACCTAGAGCAGGTACTGGGGGTTTTCTTACTCTGGAACAATGACTAACTGCCTCATGTGAAGGTAAATATTTAACTATGTGTACAGGAAAGCTGTTCCCGCCTAGACAGATAGCAAACAGCACCATAAAAACCCCATAGCTCATACGTGGGATTTCACATGTTGCTTTGTGTCATGGACTTTACTATTTCTAAGCTCTCTGAGGTACCAGACCTTGCCATACTTGGACTTGAAAAGCAATGCTTGCATGAAGAAACCGGATCTATTCTCACATAGCTCATGGTGGAGAAATTGAGGCTGATAACCCCTCAACTTCTGACAGGCTGGTCATGTGTGTGTGTCTTTCAGAGAGCTTTGCTTATACCCAGGTATTATGGCGTATGTCAGAGCAGGTCGTGGTGGACAGAGGCGGCTGATCCCAGTGGTGATGTACGTGAGCTTTCTGCTGGTTGGCATTCACCAGGGTGTGACTTTCCTTCTTATGGTCAACTATTTCCTCCCAGACAGATATTTCAGAGGACAAGTCTGTGATTGAGAAGGTTTCACAGCCTTAACCTTCTTCAGCAGAAGTCATGTCCAGTGCAGAGTGTGTGTTGAACATTCTGCACGAGTTTAAAAAGTATCAGTTTTTTGTTGAGGTTTTTAAATACAGACTTGAGGTGGATTTTTCAATAAAAACTGCTTGCAAGCCACTGTGTGTGTGTACAATTCATACAAAGCCTCAAAGGAGAAATTGAAATAAGAATAGATCTATGGAAAATGAAAACAGGAACTGACTAATCAAATTTCACAATTTTCTTCATTTCAAGGAAAACATAAGACATTTGCAACACTTGCTGGTTAAATGAGGGACTAAAAATTACCACATAAAATTATTTTCTGAATTTTTTTTTTATTTCTTTTTTTTTACAAAAAGGTAAAGCTTTCTGAGTTGCTTGCCTTACACATTAGTCTTTAAATAATCCAGACACACTACCTTTTTTCAGCAATAATGTCCAGGCATTTGGGAAGAAAATCTAAGACAAAACCTCAAAGTGAAAAGATTATTTGGTTGTACTTAGTATTGCAATAATCTAGGGAATATAGTTCATTTTAGGTGGATGAATAATCTCCCCATTACTTGTTGGCAATGCACTAATATGTAGTTTATGTCTTAGAGTTTTTCTGTATCATAGGCAATAGGATATGGTCTGTCTGTTGTTCAGTCTATCGGTGCAATACAGTTGCAGATAGTAAGTTAAATGCCTCCCTGACATCCGATCCTGTCAGATCTCAGAAGCTAAGCAGGGTCAGCCCCGGATTAGTACTTGGATGGGAGACCTCCTGGGAAATGCCGGGTGCTGTAGGTTCTAGTCCTGAGGACTTCACTGTCACTGTCCAAGCTCACTCGGCCGTGGCAGATGGACCTCAGGACTGAAACGGTGGGGCCAGTTCTGCGCACGCTGAGCCTCACCTAAAATCCACTGCGCAGGCTGAAAGGGCACACCCATGTGGGGACAGCCCTTCCCAAATCTTCGTTCGCAAAGTTTGGCCATACAGTTGCAGATAGAAAATCTGCATATGCTAAATGCCATCCTGGAAAAATGATATCTTTAAATAATAGAAATAAAATTACAAAGCAAAAAAACACGATCTCACAGTTAAATTGCTATGTGCAAAAGCACGTAATGCTGGTAATTAAATGTTCAGATGGCAGATTATTCAGATCTTTTCCAAGTACAAGCCTGGTCATCTGACTTCTAGAGAAGCAAGGCTTGTACAATATGTTAAACCTTAAACTGCTTTCTTAAATTTTCCCTAAAGAGAATACCAAAAATTTCTTAACTCATCAGCCTGAAATTGCCTATTTTACCACAGAAAAATTTATATTGGTCATCCAGGCACTGTTCCACCTCTTTCCAGATGTTTTTAGTTTTCATTTTGCATTGCATTGTCTAAGATAAGTCACATCAGAACACTAATGTAAGCCTGCAGAACAGCATGTCCTGCATGTTGGCTGTAAGTGATGCTGAACAGCAGTGTAAAAAACCCCTAGTTTCAGCTGCAGTTCAATAGCTGTCAACACACAGGCTTTTTATATGAAATAGGAAATAAAGCTTTTTTTAAAATTGAACTTAAAAAATCTGGGCCTGCAGTAAAACAAATAGTTATTCCCTTTCACATATAGCACAGGACTTGATTTGTGTAGAATATACATGAGCTTTTAGCAGTCAGGCCTTTGATCATAAGGTTGAGTATTTGGCCCAAAGGTTTTTACTTTCCTTTAAGCACTTTCTGGTGCTATTCCTACAAAAAACTGAGTCTCAAAGATAATAGTACAAAGGTTTAAATGCTTGCCAGCTTGGAAAGCTTCCTCCCCATCCACTTTCATGCTTGCAGGGAATCTGGACAATACGCATGTACAACATGACTTGTACTTGTCAACCACACCGAAAATATGAACACCTTTCTTCCACTGGTGTTGGGAGTTAGAGTTGTGATCATCTACATCTGAAGCTATTTTTGTAAACATGAGACTATAACCATAAATTGTCCTGGCTGTATTGACTCAGTACTGCTGTCATCCTGCACACACTGAGGATGCTACCAAGATAAACTATTGGAACAGAGCAGAAAGCCTGGTGGTCGTCAGACCTCCAGTGCTCAGGGGAATAGCACACTTGCAGCTGTTTGTTCCCAGCATGGCGTGATTTAAGCTTTAACAGAACATTCACAGGTCAAGGCCTTTCAAACAACCTTGGCTGAAATACAGGACAAAGCATAGCTGAGAGAATCTAGTCCCAGGGCAATCCCAAACAAATGATGACACACTAAATAAAGGATACCCTTTAACATGAAAAATCAGTGTGTGTCTGCTTCTCACAGCCCTGTCCCTGTTCCCCTGCCATTCCCAACAGCAGATGTCTGGGTTTATCCCTCAGGGGGGCCCTAAAACAATTTGCCCAGATGAGTTCCTTGAGTTTTCGTGGGGCACCATGATGTTCATTCCTGCAGTGTGAACTCACCTTGATACTATTTGAGCCCACAACATAAAGTGTCTCCTAGCATGGCTCAATCTTCTCATCAATCCAGGTGCAAAATTTTTCTTGCAGGCAGTTGTGGACTGACTTGTTCTTGAAGTCAATGACAATTTTGTTGCTGACTTCAATACACAGAAGGCCAGAATACATGAAATGCATGGATTTTGGAATAGAAAACTACTCAGAAAAAACAAAATATTCAGTCCTACTCAATCCGAATATTTATTTTTACACCGTATTCATTGCCATAGAATGAGTGCACCCTCCAATACTGTGCTATGTTTTGTCGCACTGGATATACTCTTTTTTTTCTTGTGTGTATGTATGACAAAAATAGTACTTCCATAGTAGAATAAAACAAAGCACTATTTGTTGTGGACACAGGGAATGTAACGGAAGCCATTCACGGGCTGCATATGGTTGCCCTGATGGTCCCTTCTCCTTTCCTACTTGGTTTCAAAGATAATCTTTACACTTGAAAGTCTTAATGATCTTTTCTCATGTTCATGGCAGGCATCATGAGTGCAAGTCTCTTCCCTCTCCACAGCCTCTTTCAGGAAGCTCGTGGAACATGTGTCGCCTGCCAAGTCCCTGGTTGGAAAACTTCACCCAAATATAGAAAGTCTGGACAAGAATGGGACATTTTTTTCCTTCTTCTGCTGCCTGGTTTTAAGTTTGTCTGCAGCTGTTGGAGTTACAGAGAGCCTTGAAAGAGTGACCACTTTTATTTTTTGACTAGATTGCAAGCCAGCCTTACCACAAAGCCATTTTTTATGGTTTTACAAAGAGCATGCGGCAAACCTTAGAAAAGCTACTTAGTCATCCTGTTAGTGACCAGTGTCTCGTGGAGTTTTTCCCTCCTCTCTCTTCTCTGTTCCTCACAGAGATTTTTATGCCACTTCCTAGAGCAGAGACACATTCTATCAACTGCACAGTCTGTTTAAGAAATGCTTCCCTGCTATTTATAAAGCATCTTTGTTCACACAGCAATATCTCCCAGAGGTGATATTTAAAACTTACTTTACAGGAAAATTGCAGATTAACAAAAAAAAAAGGGGGGGTGTGGGGGGGGTGGAGAGAACTGATGAATCTAACTGTAGGAACCATTACTTTTATAGAAGCATCAAAATTTCAGTTGTGGAACTAGCCAGCTAATTAGGGGGGATTTTAAAAAAATGTAGATTTCATGGATAATGAAAAACAATTAAGAACCCCAAGCTGCTGCTTTGTCAATAGGAAATGAAGGAATGAGGGCCATCCATGCTATTGGCCAGTTTCAGCTCTAGAGATTGAATGCCATATTAGAGCACACCTAAGAGCCTTCAAACACTTGTGTGAGACATCAGGTGACAAAAATGCCCACCTAGATGGGGGGAGATTGATAAGTGCCCAAGTACGGACTGCTGAGGAACATCTTTTGTAGGACAGCTGCCTTTATCTGGAGCACTGAGCTCTCTTAGCTGGATATCAGCAAAGTGGAGTTTATTCAGCTCAAAACAGGAGTTCTACTTTAGAAATGCATAGCATAAGTCAGGATGAAATGCCATGAAAGGTTTGCAAGAGCTGGGTAGACTGTGCTTGGTTTCTGACAAGGAATTCTGCTCAGGATGTAAGAGTAATTCTGTCAACACCAATCCACTTTTAGGAAGATTTTTTTTTTAAAAGGCATTTTTTTCAGCAAGAATTCCTTTGTGCCACTCCATCTTCAAACCAATTGAAAAAAGATCTCCATTGTGGGGTTTAGCCTCATCAGAATGAATACCTTTGCCTCACTGTCTCATGTAAAGTTGAATCTATTAGTCAAATGGACAAAAGTTCAATAAGATCATGATCATAGAGTTGAAAAAGCAGTATAAACAGTGCATTCAGAAAGGGTTGATGTCACCTTCTAAATTATTTTTACATCAGTAGTTTCACTAAAAAAAAAAAGGGAGATGTCCTTCAACTGCTTGAGGAAATAGGAAAATTTATTAAAACAAATTTTAAAAAATAGGTATGTAAATTGATTTCCTACTCTTCTCTTTTTCACTTCTTTTTTCATTTCCTTTTAAAGAAAGATGAAAGAAAGAGGAATGTCTGAAGTGGTAGAAACAATCAGGGGTAGAAAGCACAAAGAAAGTTCTAATCAAAGTAAAGAATGGAGATGAATAAATAAAAACAAAATGCAGTTCACGGTAAACACATTTTCTCCAAGCTGTGTAAGAAATTTTGGAAGCTTTTAACCCTGCATCATTCTGTACTAAAGGAAGCAACCCATTTCTAAGACACTGTAATACATGAACAGACTGCTGAAAATGATCCATTAAAAGTACAGGGCAAGGAAAGAAAATCGTGGTGTGTAAATGCAGCTTCTGAGGGACAATTTTCCAGTCACTCCAGGAACTGTGCCTGCCAGGCTGGGAAGTGAGCAGGTGGCTAGTTGCACCTGCCGGATGAGCAGGTGCTACCCTGGAGATTTGCAATCCCCAAGTGAAAATATAAGGAGGAACATGTTTCTGGGGAAGGCACGTCAGCTTAGGGTAACCTCTCTTGTTTGGGAATTCTCTCCAGCTCCTCTGGAAAACGTTTCCAGGTCACTCCACCCAGATTACATCACAAAATTTCTATCACTCGAAAAAAGAGAGGGAGCAAATGAAACAAGCCACATTATTAAAGCTGAAGTGGTAAGAGAAGCAGCCTATGCAGATGGATATTTCACTCCACAGGAGTGAAAGTAAAAGAGAGGAGCGAATTTCTCTAGCAGAGGGCTGTGAAACGGGCATCAGATGTCCCATGAAGTGTGCAGCCAGTGTAACACACTTGTATGCAATATTGAGATTACACAACTGTGAAAATCTCTGATGCCTCTGTGTACACATATTCCCAACTGCATATCAAGTAGACTCTCACGAGTCTGGAACCAGCTAAAGTCTGTTGTTGGGGCTAAGGCAGATCCCTTCACAGCCACAGATCCTTTGCTTGCTTTTGGCATGTTATGTAGCCTGCAGACGAAATTCTATTTGAGATCACATTCATGCTCCCAGTTCTCTGGAAGACCATTTGTTTACTGATATTTAGCCTAAGAACATTCAAATGCCCTCCACACCTTAACCAATTTGTATTTGTGATGTCGAGCTTAGCATAGTATGTGATGCTTTTTTATTTCACTGGAGTAATGGCATAAATGAAGGGCAGCAAAATGCATACCTTTTGAAATTTAGTTTTCCACAAAGTGTGCACAACCAGAAAGAAACATGTTGCTATTTACTACTGGTATTGCACTCACCCTGGGGAGCTGAGATTCACATGAAGGTCCTAATGTGTGTGGTTTTCTGCATCCACAGTCTAAGGGATGGACCTTTTACTGAAGGGTTTACAGCAGAGACTTTACACTGACAGTCCAGCAAGTGTTTAAGGAAGGAAAAGACTGCATAGAGAGGTTAAACACCATCCCAAGGTCAAACAGAGACTCAATGGCAGGAGTTGGAAGTTGGCCACAGAGTTGTTCTCCACAAAACAAAATCTACTGCAGTATCTTCAATGTTCAAAAGTGGCTTTGCTGAGAAGTCAAGGCTGAGAAAAGATTCTGTACAAAAGGGTAATAAGCTTATCTGGATAAAGGCACTGAAGCAGGTATTAGTATTTTAAAAGGCAGTTACTACTTTCAAGCAAGCTATATCACATACTCCTTTTTAATGAAGGAAAATAGGGGAAAAAACCCAAATATTTTAATTGTATCCATCTAAATAGTATTTTTCCATGACAAAAAAGGATTTGTTTGTTTGTGACTTTCTGTTTTTAAGAGGCTCAAATGAGTTAGTGAAACACAAAACTGCACTAGATTTTCCCATCTCTAATTACCCACAAAAACTTATTTGTACTGAATAAAGGTCTAAAATTTTCCCTAGAGAACCTACAAACATTGGATTTGATTTTAGCCTTAGATACACACAGTCTTGGGAGTCTATACTTACGAGTAACATTCTGGTAATTTTGGTCAGACTGCTCAAAAACCCATCAAAGGCAGCAGAGATCATTGTTTTCAGAGAGTTCAGATTAGAAATTACCAATATCCACTCTAGGAGACAAAGGGGACTAAAAAATGTTAAGATTAGCTACAAATGATGACAGTGGATCTGTCTATCAGAAAAGGAGCCAAACCAGAGGTAAATGTTAAAACAGAAGTGCAAAGCATAATTTTTGTCCTGCTTATAAAGACTTGGTCTCAACCAGAATATGCAATGTTATGTGTTATTGGACTCCAAGACTCCTATTCTAAACATACTGTCAATATCTCTCTACTTTAATCTCAGCAAACTGATGGGTTGTTGCAATTATACAGGGTTATTTATTTAAAGTGCTGTAACAGGCCACTGCTCTGCCTTGCAGGCTAATCCGGAAGCTCTTTTCCCTTGCCCAGGCTATGTGGAAATCCACCTTGAGCCATATATTACTAGTCTGGGTGGAAAGTTTGTGGAGTACAACAGAATACTTGCTGTTATTCATCCATTTAAGGTCAGGAGAGGGGGTTATTTGTAATTCCCTGTCTGGCTAGAATCTCAACCCTGTCTCTACACTAGCAGCAGTAAAACCAGCACAGAATGGCACACAATGCATATGAGGGGCATTTGGTACCATGGGAACTAGTGTCCATAAGACCTTGAGAGGTCTTTAAATAATGGGAAAGTTCTTCACGGAGGGAGTGCAGGGTGCACCTAGTGAGACCAGGTCTTGTTAGAAGACCCTGCTACATATTGGGGTGGCCAAAAATCATTGCCTTTCTGGTCTTACACTTTGCAAATGCTGCTGCATGAGGCTCAGAGGCAGGAATCCAGCCTCTCACCCTCCTCCCTCCAGATGCTTGGAGCAGCTCTGCTACAGCAGAGCTTTGCAGGAACCTTGCCTGAGGGATGTAGAGGGACTGGTGCCTCTGTGCTGGGTGGGGTCCTTGGTTCTGAGCCATCTCCACAGCATCTTTCCTCTCCCACCCTCCCACCACCTGTCTGAGCAGAGGAGAGGTGCCAAGCTCACAGCCAGAGCTTTGTGCTGGCTCTCTGGCAATTCCTCAACAATGAAAACAGTTCTCTGCAGGACCATTGTCCTGTGATAACCCATCCTGAGCCAGCAGGAGGAAAGAGTCTTTCAAGATCTGTTTCAGCCTTTCTCATCATTATCCAGCTCTCCAAGAAAGCTGAATGGCCTGGCAAGAAAGCCTCTCACTCTGATCTCTGCTTATCCCTCCACCTGCTTGCAGGTAAATGTGACAACCAAACCCCAAGGCACAAGCTGGCACTTTTTAGGTATGTTGTGTTAAAGGGCTTTGACTATTTGTTTTATGGGGAAGCCATGGTTATGAGGGGAGATAGGATGTTAAATAGAGAAAGATTTTCTGGAGGAACTAACCCCCCCTCATGCCAAAATTGTTCTTCCCTTATTTCTGCCCCGTTTACAAAGCCTTGTAAATTCATGGACCTCTGGCAGTCTGCTGAAAGAAGGCCCACAGAAGTGTGAAGTATTCTTATTATTGGGAAAAAGCAATCCATGGAAATATCTCTGCCTGATCCAGAGACGGGGAGGGACATTGTCACTTGTCCAACTCATTGCTGATAGCTCTTCCGTCTGCTTCACTATTATCATTATATTCTGAAATGAATTAACTACCCAAAGGTTGGAAGTTTTTCAAAGGTCCAAGTAACCAGAAAGAAAAAGAGAAGGAAGGAAAAAAATTACGTTGTTGCTAGAAAATCTGTCTTTAATATTTCTTTTTTTCCAAGCAATGTTTCCTGATTTTTCCCTGTTTTCAGACACTTTTTTTAACTTGAAACTTGATCGGGTGAAGTGCTGTCTTACATCCATGTTAATCTGTGGGGTTTTGTCTTTTAAATATATTTTGGTGTTTCAAACTGCACTTCAAAACGAGCATGTTTCTTTTCTTTGCATTTCTTTGTTAGCACCAAATTCTTTATAACACTGTTAAGCAGCAGAACTGAGGGCAGCATAGGTGTGCTGATGTTCAAAAGGTTTTCTTTTATCATGCATCAGATGTCCTGACAGCAAATCTTTTCTGCAAGGTTTTCTTTTATCATGCATCAGATGTCCTGACAGCAAATCTTTTCTGCAAGGTTTTCTTTTATCATGCATCAGATGTCCTGACAGCAAATCTTTTCTGCAAACAAGGTAGCATTGACTTAGAATTCAACTGAATTTCAGAATCAAAAGATTGAGGTTTGTTCCAAAGACATCAAGTTACCAGTTGTAACTGTTTGACATCTCCAGCTTTTTCTTAAGATTGTTTTATTTGACAGTAATGTATCACCATAAAAATCCTCCTTACAAAATATAGCTTCACTTGAGGGGAAAATTTAAAAAAAAAATCCTAAACAACACTTGAGAAGTGATTAAAGTTAAGCACATGTCTCTGAGATGGTACCTTTTACTCTGGAAGCTTTAGGATGATTGTGTGAAAACAGCGTAAAGAGGCACAGTCACACTGGAAGTCCTGATATACACATGCTCAGGATGTGATATCCTGCTAAAAAGTTCCCTGTTTTCAAACCTTTACTTTCAAGGCACTTCTAGAGCGTAAACATCTTTGGCACCACTACTGAAAAAAAAAATGTAATATCTTACTTTTATCCATTTTCTTTAAAAAGGTTAGTCCTCCCTTGCATCCTAAAACTACTTTCATGGACACTGCTCTCTATTAAAGGGAAAAGGCTATTAATGTTATTTTATTGACAATTTTATTACTTTGACTGCATAATGAGTATGGATGCAGCTCTATGGGGCAAAACCAATAATTTGGATGCTGGATGGACATATCTGGACCTGCCTGTAATTACTTGAAGCAGTACTCAAACATAATGGCACTAAACCTAAGTGTGTTAACAGAAATACTTGAAACCTTACCCATGGATAATTTAACTCAAGAGCTAATAAAGGGAGTGAGACAGAAAGCCTCAACTTTGATTACACTTAATGTTTCCAGCTGAGAAGAACCTGTGATAGGTACACTTTCATCTAGTTAGCTAGAAATCCCCTCTCCAGTTCCTTTGGGCTTTGCATGCAAGCCCTGATGAATAATTGATACAACATTCCCTATCTGAGTCAGTATAATTGTACTTTCAACAGCAGATTAATGTTTGAAAAATACTGAGCTGTTCAGCTGAAAACTTTCTCAGTGAACAAGAATTTCTTCCAAGAAAGAAATTAGGCTATATGATTCTATCATAAAAACTTTAATTTCCTCATTTATGATATTATTTAAGCCATGTTTCTAAAAGAATTGAGAATCACTAATGCAGGCCTAGAAATGTAATATTTTAGCACTTTTTTAACCTCACAGACTCACAGAATATTCTGCATTGGAAAGGACCGTAAATATCATGCAGTTTCAACTCTCTCCCATGGGCAGGGACACCTTCCCCCAGCCCAGGTTGCTCCAAGCCCTGTCCAACCTGCCTTGAACTCTTCCAGGGATGGGGCAGCCACAGTTTTTCTGGGCAACCTGTGCCAGGGTCCCACCACCCTCACAGCCAAGAATTCTTTCCTAATATCTAATCTAAACCTACTCTGAGTTTAAACCATTTCCCTTTGTTCTGCCCCTATGTGCCCTTGAAAAGTGCCTCTCTGACTTTCTTTTAGACCCCCTTTAGGGAAGATGTTCTAAAGTATCCCTGGACCCTTATCTTTTCCACGCTGAACAACCCCAAATCTCTCAGGCTGTCTTCATAGGAGAGGTGCTCATCTTCCCCCTCCACTTCCTAAAAATATTCAGATTGTTACTGACACACAGATGCTTTAGTTCTGTTAGTTTGAATGTGCTTCTCTCTGTCCATTCTGGATTATTCTCCAGATATTACAAAAATTCTTGAAATGTTGTTTCTTTCAGTTTTTTGGGGAGGTTTTGGGGGCTTTCTGTTTTTCCCTTCTTGCATTTAACTGTTACAGAATGACAAAAACTGAAGGACTTTAAAAATTCTGATGTCAACCTGAAAGTCTCTTAGCCTCGCTTGGGTGGAACATGGTCCTTCTGACTCACTGGAGAAATATTCATAACATTCATAACAGTCTGAAGGCCTGAAAAATGCCAGAAAAACTAACTCTGGTGACAGCAGCAGGACTTTCAAGGGAAGCAATAGAACCAAGTTTTTTGAGCCAGCATGCAAACAATTATGGATCAGAAACCTTTCAATTTCTGTTTCAGTTTTTGAAGCTCAGAACAGTTTGGAGATACTTCCCTCTTTGTTCTTGCCCATTTTCATGAGCCTCAGTCCTCCTTTTTTTCATCTGGGACTGCATATGGATTACTTTGGACCTTACTCCTTATCCATGCCTTGGTAGGGACTATGGAAAACACAGCTGCTTCTCCAGACAGAACTTTCTATAGTGCTATAACCATCACTCTGATTTCCAATATGACACTTGATTCCCAGTGACCATTTGTGTCACCTGGAGCCATGCAATAAAATCTTTCTCACTGCTCCAATGGAAAAACAGAGTTGTCCCAGCTGAGGCAGATGAATCCCAGAGGCTGAATATGGTGTAGCCACTTACATCTGGGGGAGGAATAACTCAGCATCTCTTTGAGGGGATGGATGGATCATCCAAACCACATCCATTCTGGTGCAAAAAAGCTGACAATCAGGTCCATGAGGCTGCTTAAAATGAGTGTAATTAGAACTCAGGGAACCTCCAAGCCAGGCTGGTATATGCTTTACTCCTGAAATTTGCTGTTTAGGAGCACAGCTGAGCTCACCCCTTCTCAGCACTCCTTTGCCAGTAAACACCATAGTGAATACTCAGACATACTAACAGACTTAATAGCTTTGTTTTTGTTGCCAAGAGTTCTTGCAAGGTTTTGCTGACATTACTTAATTCCCAGATTCAGAAATCAGATGCAAACAATACACCCAGAATAAGATATTTAGTGAGTGTGGAAGGGATGATTACTGGGACTCCAATCCCTCCACTGCTACAAGGAAGCTCTTCTGAGGGCAAAAATCACCCTGTGTTGGAGTCTATTATGAGTCCATTTCATTGCCTTTTAATTAAAGACCTTTCTTTCTTGATTGCTTCTATTGGCATAAAAAAGGCCCTGTGTGGGCATAAATTACCTTTTCTTCCAATATGAAGGCACTCTGTACTTCCAGAGCAAAATAAAAACGCCTTCAGGATGTGCATAAACAATGTTGTCCCCCTTCAGCTCCAGGGTGTGTATCACAGCAGGTGGGTGTTATTTCTCTACTGGAGTAGAGCAAAGCTGATATGACTCTGAGCATGGAAAGTATTTTTTCTTTAGTGTTTTACACTGTTCATTCCAATTGTAAGTTGTTTTTCCTTCTTTATATTAAATTGTTCCAGTTCTCCCAGGTGAAATCAGCCAGCTGTGAATGCATTTCAGGTCTCTTCCTTGCAGACTCCATCCAGATGCCTGATGTGGCTCATTGCAGCTGCACCCGCTATCACTGCCTGTTTCACAGTCAACTCATGGCTTTTATTCTGTCATATCAGTTTGTTTCACTAGGGATTGTAGTGCAGAAGTGCTTTTATCATTGTGTGGATGATCAGCTCTGGTTAGTTACAGCCCTGAGGAGGCTGTGACAACTCATGCTGCTTTAGGAAGAGTTGAGTGAAGAAACTATTCTTAAGGGTGGTTTTAACAAGGATGCTGAAACAAAAAGCACTATTATTTACTTTCTTTCTTCCTTCTCAGAATAAATACCTCACACTATTTATTGTCACAGTTCTCCAGAAGCCGGTGCCTTTATAAATCTAACATACCTTATTTTACCAAAACAATGATAGAGGAAATCACACAATTGCTTTGCCAAGCATGCCTAGAGCATGACCCCACAGGTGTGAGTAGCAATGAAGGTGTTCCACTTCAACCTAAGAGCAAGATTTAAAAGTTAAAGTCAATTCTTATTATGGAGAAAAGCAAAACCCGTGATTCTAAATGTATGGGTTGTCCAAGAAACATGCTGAAGTTGTTTCCACTGGGTCAGAAGATGGATGAACTTCATAGTTCCCACATACAACCTCCTTGTTCTTCTCTTCCTGCCCCACTAATCAAATTTACACACTACCAACTGCAGCAGCAGATTTATGCTCAGAAGCCTGCTTTTAATTTTCTACCATAACCTTGCAGAAAAAAGTGATTCAGGGCTCAAGCTCTTTCCATGAAATCCTCAGCTCACCCCAGTCTGTTCCTCCAAACTATAGCTAGTAGTAGGATAAGGAGTTCCCATTCAGAAGGATATTAAGCATGCGACGGCTTGTCTTGACTGCTAAAAAAGCTGTTTTAGAAACAAACAAACAAAAACTTGAAGAATCCAAAATCTGAGTAAAATTTGATGTTGGCAAACATATTTTGTAGGAAAAACTACACCTTCAGCCTGTTCTCACTCCAAGAAAGCATATATACACTATAAGTTGCAATACCACAGAAAAGTTTCAAGATAGAAACTTCATGTTAAGTGGCAAAGAGCCATCACTCTAGGTTCCCAGACTATTCCTGCTACTTCTGAAATCCCTGGAGACAGTGGAAGCACCCACTTTTAATGATTTGTTGAAGGCTCCTTATGAGGAAGTATCACTGTGGATGTAAAACTTTGGAGAGAAAGAATTGAAAGTAATGTAGGATTACAATTAGGTGCCACTAGAAGCAACTGATTTCCATGGATTTGCATGATAAGGAAAATCAGAGAATCATGGGTGCAGAATTCCCTGGTTTGGAAGGGACCTTAAAGACCATTTCATTCCAACCCCCTGCCATGGGCAGGGACACGTTTCACTATCCCAGGTTGCTTGAAGCCCTGTCCAACCTGGCCTTGGACACTTCTAGGGATGGGGCAGCCACAGCTTCTCTCAACAACCTGTGCCAGGGCCTGCCCACCCTCATAGTGAATGTTTTTTTCCTAATATCTAATCTATCTTCTTCCAGCTCTTGACCTGTCACTTCATGTTCTTTTAAGACAGACCCAAGGCCTGAGAAGTATTTATAAGCCTCTCAGTATGTCCCAAACAGGTTTGTGGAGATTCATCATCCAGGTTACCCACCTGAGTGGTCCTGAGATCAAGTGTCTGAAAGTCAAAGCATGTGTAGGTTCAAGCAATGTGGACCCTTGGGGGCTTTTTCTTGGTGTCTCTGTAGTGTGTCAAACACTAGTCAGGCCTCTCAATCCTCTTGCAAGACTAGCTCACCATGATTTTCCCAACTTTCAAGACAGAATGCTCTTCTAAGTAGGTAGAAGCAAAAGTATATACATGAGAAGAGTAGCGTAGAATTTGCTGGGTAGAATTTCACTGCCTCCTAGGAGAAGTTTGTGCCACAGTGTTCTGGATTCAGCGACATTTGAGGACAGTCACTAAAGCTATTCAGAAACAATGTGGACCTGCCCTTATCAGAGTGTAATATTAGAGTCACAGTCAAGCAAAGATTTAGCTTGGAAATCCTCTTGTTTTCTTTGGTGAAGTAGATTTGCCAAAATAAATACTAAGGGTATACTCATTGTGCTGGTAAATGTCACTACCTGGTTTAAATTATTAGTAGTAATCCAACCATTATTACCATGCCTCTAATCCACTCACTTTAGCAGTCCTGAAATGTCACTGCTGATTTCACAACACCCTTGTCCCACCCTGAACCTGGGCACACAGACAAAAGAGTGAGTCCTGAGCCAAGGACAAGATGAGATGAAAAAATTAATAGGCAGTATGATGAAACAATTTCATCTCAATGACATATAGAGTCTATAGAGTATATGTCAATGACATATAATGCTTATTTCATAAATATTTATAAAGTAAGGAAAGAGTCACCCATAAAACCCCTTAAATGTTAAAGCCCTTAAATCTGAAAGCATAGAAGTAGAAACAGAGTACAGGGTTGTTGATGCTCAGTAAGGGCTTCAGACACCATGCAAAGAAATAGATCCTGTGCTGGTTTAAAGGTGAACCAGCAGGGGAAATGAACTCATCACGAGAGAGATTATAAGTCAGACCTAAAATTTAATAATAATATTACAATAACAACACTGACACACAAGGGAAATTGCTTTCAACTCACAAAACCCCAGCAGTGTAACCTAGTGTCCTGGGGCACAAACCCAAGGGGGTTTGTTTGCCCTTGTGCTGAGACCCCTGTGGTTCCCCCAAGTCCAGAGCAAAAGGAAAAGAAAAAACCTGTTGGTGCAGGCGAGGGCTGTGGTCTGGGCAAGAGCGGGGATCTCCTCCTGTCAAGGTCCTGCTGCTACTCTGGATCCGACGAGAGGTTCCCGAGGTCTTCTTACCCACCACTTATGTACCCTCAGGGAGCACTCAGTCCCTCTCCCTGGGCGGGGACTCACACAATGGGTGATTAACTCTGGGAGCCAGGGGGTGTTGAGCTGTTGATGACCCATTAGCAGCTCTGCCCCCCTCAGGCTGGGTGTGAAGGTGATAATGGCTCCCTGGGCAGCTGCTGCTAATGGCCCATTGACCTTGGGGAATGAATAGAGGGGGTAGAATACACAGCTTTGATCACCCCCACACAGGGTTAGCTGGTCCCTCCTGCTGAACTAGGACAGATCCCTACATAGGGAGCATGTGGTCTAAACCACACGGACATTATTTCAACAGTGCATGGTGTTAAACTGTTCAAAGTTTCAGGACAGACCTTCAAGAGCTCCTGTTATCACAAGTCTCATTGAGCCATGTTTCAAGACACCATTAAATCCCTACTGTGAAACACAGCCCGTCTGTTCTCAGTGTCAGTCACAGCTTTTATTTTCCTTAACAGTACAGGCACAGCATCACATTGGTTCTTAAGGTGTCCCATAGGAGGGTGGCATAGAGCAGACTTCATTTGTCACCCAGCTGTGCCCAAGTTAGATCTGTTTATCAAACTATTTCTTGGACTAAGGCTGTACACTAGTAATAGGTCTCTTTAGCTGATGGGACTGATGGTGTAGAAGAACACCTTCAGAAAACTGTGTGAAGTTTACCATTTTCTAGTCCAGAAACCTGTAACTTTTATTTGTAGGTTGTTCAGGGGATAGAAGGAACAAATCCTTTAACTGTAGCTAAATTTGTGTTACAGTAGAACAAGGAATAGTAAAGGCCAAGGGGAACTTTTACTCTGGTGACACATCTTTCCTGCAGCCCTATCCTACCTTGGTTTTCCTCCATTGCGAAGGAGCATCTGAGCGCAGGAACAGATATATGAAATACAGTCAAGAGAATCCTTCACTATGTTTGAAATCAGGGTATCAAGATGAACCAATATTTCACCTGAAATTTCCTCTGAAACATCTCAAATCTCAGATTTCTCTCATGTACTTTGCTGTTAAGGATAAAAATGCTTAAGCCTAGAGTTATATCAGTGTAAAAATTATATGAAAAATAATGCAATTAAAAAGGGAGCAATTAATTTCCTGGCCAGACAGCTAGTTAGTTTCTGGATCTGGCTTATTTACAAGATAAAAGCAAGGGGATTAAATGTAAGGGTGTCATATAGTAGAAAGTTTAAGCAAAGAAGTGTCTATTGCTGTCTTGATCTGGCAGTTTACAAATCTATGTACCGGAAATTACAAGAAAACTCTGTGCTCAAACAAACAAACAAACAAAAAAAGTGAAAATAAACACACTTACTACACTTTTCATCCAATATTTAAACACTTGGACAGATCTTCAATGTGTGTCATTAATCGCGACATTTACCACACAGTCAGAATTTTGGCGACATACAAAAAATGGAAAAAGGCACTAAAAGAAAAAGAAAGAACAAAGAGAAAAAAGAAAACTCCTTGAAGATCTGGTCTGTAAAGCATCATTCAGATCCTTACCCTTTGACCAAGAGTAAAGTTCACTCTCTGAAGACAAGAAAATATTTTCATCAGGTAGCAGTTTCAAGAGGCAAGTTAACTGCACTACAGATTCTTAACACAGAAATAAAAACCTTTTGCCACCCAGCTCTGCTGCCAACATCAGCTCCTGACAGGATGCCTGGCACGAGATACCTGTGTTTCACTCTGTGTTTGGAAAACAGTCTGAGCAACATAGCACTTTTACTCCAAGCAGGCAGCACAGGCAGTACACAGCAGCAAAAAATGTGATCCCTCATAGAGAGCTGAAGTTCCATGAAGTTGCACAGCTTAAGGCCACACAGAAAACCTGTGAATGTATTGGGAATCAAAGCCAGACCTTCACAGTTCAGCCCCCACTTTGCTTTTACTGCCACAATATCCTTTGTTCTCCCCACCCAAACTTCACCTCAGCTGGCAGCAGAAGGACCTCCCATCACATCCTAAGGCATGCTGCTAATTAGCATCCTGCAAAACAGAGGTTCTGGATTCCTATACAACTCTTCCCCTCTTCATATTTCCTTCAATAGTCCCAGGAGCTATTTTTACACCTCCATGCAACACAGAAAGTCGCAACTGACTTCACTCTCCCATGGTGTATTTTCACTGCCTGGATTCAGACACTACCTGAAGCATTCCAGCTGAAGACAAGTTTTCTGTCATAAATATCCTGGTTTTGAAGTGTCTTTAATGGGGAGGGAAAAGAAACAGTACAGCAGGAAAATTACAGCACCACAGTCCACATGAGATCCTGCAAATTTAATCTGCTTTTCCCTCCTACCCTGCCTGTAATAAAACCAGAAGACCTGGAAAACATTCCTGCTCCTCTTCAGGGTGCCTGGAGAGCCACCACCAGGCATAAATAGCCAAGGAGAAAGACAATCTCCTACATGCTCAGTTGGGTTTGCTGCACAAACACTGCTTTCTGAGAGCAAACTTGAGGGGAGGAGGGGAAAGTTGGGTGTGAAGGTCATTAAACAAGGAAATTCTATAAATAGTAAAAAAGAGAAGTTTGGGTACTGTAAGGAATTAAGGCGATCCGTTTTGGGCACTGGGAGGCCTCAAAACACCTGGCGTGCTTATTTTTATTTTAAAAGAGGAAATGGTATGGTCAGAGCTTCCCTTATTGGAGCTCTGTTAAGGACAGAGAGAAAGGAGGTGCCAGTATTTGGTATTTAGTTTGGGTGATTTGTCCTGACAGTTCCTTTTTGAAGGGAGTAGCTGAAATTCACAGTTCTTTGGCAGGAAAGAAGGAGAGGAGAGAAAAGCCAATCTTTGCAAATATTTTCTATTACTTTTGCCTTTCACCACCAAGTCTTCCACATTATAAATTAATTCAATTTCTTTGGCATCTTGGTGAAAACCCACTGTGTTTCAAGGAAAATTCATATCAAACCCATGCCAAAATTGTACATTTCAGTGTTTTTGGTACAAATTGGAGTAGACTGAGTTGGCCCAACAGATTAACCAATAAAGAGGAACTTAAAACATTATGCACTTACAAATTTGTAGTCCACAGGGCATTCAAACCAGATGATTTTCATGTGTGTTTTCTGAGTTATTTCAGTAGAAATGGTTTAAAGAAGAATTTAATTTACACTATGAATTAAAAACACAACTTCAAAGGCACATCAGTGTGTCAGTGTAGGGAAATTCTTTTAATTCATGCTTCCTCAGTGGGGATGTTCAGAAGTTCCTCCTACAGAAAACCACTGAAATGAGAAGATTGCTCCCTTAATTCAGATTTGAATGAAGTTGAAGCAACACCTCCTATTTACTTCTCATACCCTTTAACTTGGTCCTGTACGTACAAGGGGTCACCTGAGTCCATTCCCTGATTCTCAGGGGCACAGTTCATTCAGCCTCACCCTTGCCTGAGGATTTAGCCCACCTCCACAGATGATACTTTAACCTCTGCATTCACAGCACAAGGGATTAGACTTCCTGAATAAGACCAGAGGAATCTTTCCTTCAGCTCAAAGGCAACAGAAGCTTCAAGTGCCTGAAGGCAGACATCCAAGCTTTGTTCAGTAAGGTGACAAAGCAAGTGGCCACATCCTTACAAAGTGAACTGGAAGGATATGCTTTACCCCACTCAGCCAACCCCACTTGTGTATCTTGCAGACACACAATTTTTTTGACTCCTGCCTATTCTCTCATTCCTTCACTTGTTCCTTTACTTATGCCTCAGACATCTAAACACTCCTAAAATCTCTGTTGTGCTGTGTTGACTGGAAAAGTTCTAATTTTCTCACAGATTAAACATAAAGACTGAGCAACATGGCATATAGTAAGCCAAAGAATTGAATATCTTATTTCTGGAGTCAAAAGGATGAGGGTTTTGGGGCTTCTTTTTCCTCATTTCTTTACTTCTCTTGGTTTTTCTGGCATGTGAGTTGTCTCTCTACAGTCACACACTGCCTTTTTTTGCCTCAGCTGCTCTGCATCCCTTACATTGAATTAACTTCTGTTACTGAATTCAAGTCATCATTCTCTGAGCTTTTCATATCTTCATCTCATGCAACAAAGACCTGCAAAGCCTTCAAGAGAGAATTTTCAAGACAGAGGAAAATCCTTGTTTAATTCCCAGTGAAAAATAGCACTCCTCTGTAGACTTCCACTCTGCAGAAACAGAGCAGCCCCACAGAGCTGGTCCATGACTTCAGCAGTTATGCTGCACCTCTTGCCTTGGCTTCTCATTGTCAGACACACCAAGGGAGTGAATCCAAGCTCTGTACACAGTACACACTAGATGTTCACTCTGGATGAGTAGAGATTGTGTGTCTCCCAAAGTCAAAGAAAATACACTCAGGGAAAAAGTGGAAGGTTCAGACGTTGCTGTGTTCCATCCCAGTGCCCTCATCAAGGTACACTTTGTCACAGAGATGAAGCTATGTCTGTCACTCCCCACCACCTTTCCAATACAGCCCTATATGCAATGACCCCACAGATGGATTTACTACCTCTGCCTATCACAGCAAGTACAAGAACACCACATTTTAGATGGTTAAGCTCAGTACACAAAACAGAGGTCTCGCTGTCCTCAAGTTGGCTCTGAAAGGAGGCACAAGTGATTAGGCATAAAGCTCACAGAATAAGAGATGGTATCTCCTCTGGCCCAAAGCTTGCTGGTACAAAGTCAGCCTGTCAAAGCAGTTTGTTCCACCTCAATCCAGAAGAGTGAATTTATACAAAGGAACAAGTGACTATGTGTCCTGGGATCACAGTATTTCTAACAATGCTCTTGGAGCCTTAAAGCTAAGTTTAGGGCATAGCTATACCACAGCCTTCCTGCAAATAAACCTTTCTTGTACAGGGTTTGAGACCCAGATATAATTTTTGCCTTCATCCATCAAATACATTATACATTAACAGATGCAACAAGACCCTCAGAACCATCCCTCGAGAGCCCTAAACATCCATATGGACATTTGCAAATGCCATCAGATATTTCCCAGCCATAGGCTAACCTGTGAAATGGTGAGTGCAAATGTCACCAGGAACACACCAAAAAAACCCCAAAAAATATATTGTGGAGCAGGGTACCATGTTTGGGAAAGTCATTATCCTCAGCCTGTAATCTGCCAATAATTCTCCACCCATAATTGCCTTCAAATCAGAACGGGCTGTCTCTCAAAAAGATATGCACACTTCAGCCTTGTTCAATTACAAATTACAATGGTGAACTGGAGGAAGTTTTACAGCCTGTCAACAATGCAGTTATAATAGTCCCTCCTGCTCTTATAGTTCCGTGGTTGTTTGAAACAATTGGAAAGGTAATGGAATCAAAAAAGAATTCTGCCTACTCCTCTGCTGAAGGAAATCTAAACTGTCTCAAATGTATCAGTGCATTGGGAGATTCCCAATTATAAAGACTTCAGCTGTCCACAGAGGTGAAAGAAATTAATCTCATAAGGAAAGCAAGACACAAAACCAGTTGCTATAATGGCTGGAATGACATTTTTGGAGTAGTCAGTTCTATGTACATAAAAAATGTTGCTCCTGGTAACAGAAAAACAAACATCCTCCAGAGCCTGCAAGTGCAATTTGGGTGGGATTTTTCAAAAGTACTCAAGGTACTCTGAAACCCAATTTCCACTGACTTGCAGGTGTGTTTGAAAATTTCCACACTTGTGTCCCACTCTTCCCTCTCAGACTACCATTCACCATCACAGAACAGGATGACACTGAAACTAATTTTGGAGAACTTCAACAGAAGAGTCTTCAGACAGCTTGTCCCTTGAAAATGTCTATAAGACCATCTTCATGAGCTGAATAATGACACCAATATTACCAATAAAAAGAACACAGTAATATCTGGCAGTTTCCAGGAACTCAGTTCCAAGTTGGTATTGCTCCACACAAAATATTGGCTTATTTCCCAGTAAAATGATTTCCAAACTTTCTTGTAGCCAGGCATTGACAGGTTACCACAGAGATGCAAATTTTCAGTTCATGACACCCATGAGAAATTTTGCAAATCAAACAGTAAGATAAAACTGTACTCATAGATTGTACAGCTGGCATTTCGGCAGTGCTTAGAAAAACATTGCTTCTGAAAATTTGTGCCATGGATATTATACTTTCTGTATACATGGTTGTTTAACAAAACAAAAAGTTTCATGTCAAGTATTAATGGACAAATAAACAGACAGAGGAAGTCAGGATGACAGATGTGCATTTAAAAGCAACTTCTCAGTGCAAATGTCAGTGCTAGGAAGCCACTGGAGCAGGTAAACCAATGTGCAAGTTTAAGCAACATCTGATATAGAAATTCTGGAAAGAAAATGCATCTGAAAATAAACAAGACTACACCTTTTAAAGTGAACTTAACTTGCAGGCAAGTTTGTCAACCTTATTTCTGCACCTTATCTAGGAAAAAGTCCACAAATAAATAACCAGAGTCTGTAACCACCTAGATGCATTGAAAAGAGGAAAGGTCTCAGCATCCTTCACACAAAGGATTTTTCTTTAATATTAGAATTAGAAATAAGTGAGCAGTGGGATCTCTCTTGCTTTTACAAAAACGTTTAGTTTTTCAGGTTTTGGGAGTAAAATAATTCTGTATCTTAGAGCTTTATGGTGTAAAAATACCTCCAACAATTGCTCTCCAGCCACCAGGTTCCCATTTTCCAATTAAAAGTGATCTCACATACACTCTTTGAAGAAAAAGATGCTTTCCCTATAGGGAATATACATATAGTCTCCTTATTTCAGCATGTAGGTCAGGAAGCCAACTTTATGCAGTACTTTCTTACTCAGCTTCAACAGAAGAGGCTCAGAGTCCAAAATTTAGAATTATTTTGGTTTTTGAAAGGAGGAGCCTTCATTTCTCTATCAGCTTCAGATCCTTACCAGTATCTGATGCAAATGGTAGTCAGTGCACATTAACTTCCTACCCTTCCCTAAGTAGTTTTTTTGCCTGTTTTATACATATTTTTGAAGTCCCTGTTTTTTTAAATCATTTAAAAATTTTCATTTCTCTTGGTTCTATTAAAGAGGGCAGAAAGAATAGAGAGGTATGGGGAAAAGCAAAATTTACCCATTTTTTTTTCCTGCATGAAGCTACAGAGAAGTTCAGTGATTTCTTGATTTAAAAGAAACAAAACAAAAACAACAGCAACAACAACAACAAAAAAAAACAACAAAACCCCACTCACCCCATTAGATATAACATTTAAAAGAAAAGTACATATTTTTTCTATAATGTGTCCATTTGAGTCTTTCTTCTAGTTGACATTTTAAGATTGCAAAATACTGGATTTCTCCTCCCCAGAAGCTATTTATACCTCAGAAGTGTGAAGTAGGGATCAAGGACTGTATTTGGTAGAATTTGGTCAAATGCTTGTAAGGATTCTTGCACAGGGCTATCCCAAAAGAAGACTTACAGTGGTCAAACTTAGCAAGGACCTCAGACATCAAATAAATGACTGCTAATAGAAAACTGTTGTTCAACATCAGTTGTTGCAATCAAAAACCACAAAAGAAGCAGATTGTTCTCTTTCAGTAACATCATGTTTGGTGGCCTTCAAAGAGTTGCCCAGGAGCACCAGGATTTTCTGAGCACACCTGTTCCAGTCCAGGAGTTCATGGCACTTTGCAAACTTACTTCTCAAGCTTCTCTGTGGTACAGGCTTTGCTGCATTTATGGGTGACTTCTCAGGTGAACAAGCTGGAGCACAGAGAGTAGAAGGGTCACATTTTTTTCCAAAGCCCATTATGAGGTGAAAATAGATAAAGGCAGGATAAGAAAAGGGTTTGTGCTGTGGCTCATCCAGTGATCTCAAGTCAAGTTCATTCTGTACAGTGAGCTCAGAACAGGAAAGGCAGGATGAAGCTGTTCCTGTTAGACTTTGCTGTGAGGTATTTGCTTTTCAAAGTTACTGTTTTGGCAAACAAAGTCCCAAGAATAAATTAAAAACAAAACAAAAAATTAAAATACTTTTTTAAAATTTGCAAGCTTACTATGACTTATTGTGGTGGTCTTGAGCCACAACCACTTTCTAACTTTACTGAGGTCAAGGAAATGGGTGACATTTGTAAATGACATCTCTGAAGAGAAGACCTGGGTCTCTTCTGGGTCTCTGTTCTTTATTTATATGTGTTGGGGCTTGAGTCTTCATGAGCTGTTCTGAAAGCAGGAAATAATTTGATTTTTAGATTTATATAAAAAACAAGGAATTACTTCTAGATACCCCAAGGCAATTTGGACTAAGGGGCCATGTGTGTCAGCTCATCACAAAATCCTCCCCCAGAGAGACATATAAAGGCTTTATGAATATGGGATGAACTGCAGTAGGAAAAATCACATATGTGCTTCTGAAACACTTATATGTCTCTCATTGCAGACTAGAATTTATCTCCAGTTCATTTCTGTGTTTAACTCGCACATCCATGTAGACCAGACTTCCATGAGACATACTGCCAGCAAAGAAAAGAGAGGTCTGATAGGTCACTGGAGTGCAAGGTTGGAGATCTCTAAAGCTTTCTGCATCCCCAGAAAGACTTCTGCATCTCTAGACCCAAAGTCATTTATACCGTCAAACTTTGGCACAGGAACATGAAACACAGCACTAAAAATATAAGATTTTGGGGCCATTAAAACAAGGTAAATTGTAATAATAAGCATTCATTGTACAAGAACTGCAGGGACAGCCTCCACTTTTCATAAAGAAGTTAAACATGCACAAAACCACACAGATTTGGATATCTATAATTCCTTATAAAAGTGTTAAGAACTATAATTTATTTAGTCCTCATTAATAGGGGAACACAAATAGGAAGGAGGTTATTTATCATCTGATTTTCTCACTTGGTCTTGTTAGGAAAACAAAAATGATCACATTATGCACAGAACTAGAAATATTGTAAGCAAATAAATCGCATTGCAAAGGAAACTTGAATATATATTTATTACATCAAGGTTATTAAAAATCTGCTCCAAGAATGTTTTATCAGCTCCTTTCTACTGTCCCCATTCAATGCATTCATTAATGCAAAAACCCCCAAATAAATGGAATTATTTGGAATCTGCCATAAAATACTTTGTATTTAACCTGTTCTCATGATTCTGTGGAGCATAATAATAAAGACAGCAATTTGTTCAGTATTAGATGACAAATAGTGGTTTAGAAAATGTCTGGTTTTTGGAAATAAAGTATTTTGAAACCAGTTTGTCACATATCTTATCAAAACCATAGTGAGCTGTAAAGGAGACTTTCTTGCTCCAGAAGTGTAAGACATTTTTTAAAAATATCTTTAATCTTTGTTGACTTTGTAAAGCAGATTTGTTAAAACATGTCTGCTTTCTTCCCATAGAAATAAGAATGAGCACTCAAGAAAAACCCAGGTAAGAGAGTTTGAGCTCATCTGAGATTCTGGAAATGCAGAACAAAGCCAACAGCAAAATCCTCTTCAACATCCCTGAGTGAGGGATTGATAATTGGGTGTTTCAAACATTGTAACCCACCTTTTCTGTCTTTCCCTCTAGTTCTGCTAAACTGTCGTGGTCATGCAATATGTTAAGGCATGCCAACAGTTTTAAGACAGTATTATCCACTGTTGTGTAAATTAGTGATGAATAATTATCCTTTGACAGGTTCTTCAAGTGTGTTAATGTCCCTAGGAAAAATACAGTAAAATTATTTATGTCTCCTGTAATTTGTCAACATAGGATGCCCAGGAGGGAAGGCTGCAAGTCTCCCATGCTCACAGCATGAGAGACTGTGGTCCAGAGGGGTAAGAGATTTTGGGAGAATGGAGATTGAATCAGCTTTCCTTTCAGACCACATTTATGAGTAAAGTATCAAAAACTGTGCCCGTACCACAGTAGAGACCTATCTGCACATCCTACTGAAACTGGTCGATACCTCAGCTAACATCCATGAGTCAGGTATGAGGAAAGGCAGACTTTTCACTGAATTAGTAAAAGATGTGCCATGCAGCTCTGGTAGCTCCCTGGCTCACGTAGAGATGAGGTTCTCAAGGTGAAGGATCTCTAAATTAATGGGACAGGGGTAAATAGAGAGGTCTTTACCTTCACACAACACTCAGCTGCCACAGCCCTTTCCTCCATGAGTGTCAGATCTGTCCCACACCAGCCCAGAAAGTAAAAAAGTGGGGAGATCCTGACTTCTTAGTCTTCCTATATGTTTTTATAAGCCCTGCTTTCAGACTAAGTTGTACCCAGAGCAAGATGGAGTGTTATCAGCCCAGGCTAGTACTGTTCTCAGCACAACCATGAATGCCTGATTATTTGTTCCTTACTGATATCCTATTATATTAGTATAATACAGGCCAACTTTTCTAATATTTACCTTGTTATCACCTATGTACATCTCTTGACTTCTGTGTTTGCCTTCCTCCCAGTAAATTTGTACAGTGTTCCCATGGCTCTTGGCCCTTCCCCTCTGAAAGCACACTCTGCTCCAGCAGTGAGTGTGCACAGTGCACCAGGACCTCGACCTGTCCCAGAGGAGCCCAACAAATTTCACCACCCCCCTCCCCTTTCCTTATGATTTTTAAGGCTCAGACATGTTTAACATGGAGATCTCACTTCATCACAATACTTTTATTTAATAGCATGACACAGACATGCATGTTAGATGGCACAAAGCTCTCTGGGCAAGCAGTGAAGTGCCACAGGAATGAAGAGAGATAAACCTGCTGAGTCCCGGCTTTACTATCTACAAGGAACATTCCCTATCATGCACCACTCCACACCCAGCCTTCCTCTTAAAAGTAACTAGCTGGTTTGTTAGAGCTCATGGGTATGTTTACATTAGATTTATATTAGTTACCAAGGGCCTGGGACCCAGTAAAGTAATGGATAACCAGGTTATCTGGTGGAGAGTTGATAAACAAAATGCATGGCTATAATGAGGACATAACTGGTTCATGATTCATCATGGCGGGGTTTTTTTCAATTGCTTTGGGATTCTGGTCCTCAGCCCAGGAATCACAAAACTTCCCTGCCAGCTGCAGGAAATTAGCACTCTGACATATTTTTGGGTAAACTGCAGGTTGGGGTGGAGGGGGAGAAGTATGGAGCTGCAATAGCTGCAGACTAAACCCAAAGCAACTAATTCTCAGCCACCCACCATTAAAAATATTGTGTAAAATTAAAGAATGCAAATTAGTGCTAGTTCTGCACTTTCGTGTACCAAAGTGTGGCTAGATCAGCTGCATTCATTCAAAACACTGAATCATCTAATCGCAAGTTGAGAGAGGAAGTATTAAAAGAAAAAGCTGTAAATTCTAACAGTCCTTGAGATCACTGGAATATATATTAGAGAAGGATGATCCAGTTCAGGAAAACTTAAAATAAAATTCTTTTCAGTTTAAAGATTAGCTGATGATCTGAAAAACTTTATTAAGACTTTAAAACATACTACAAATTAGCATTTAATTTTCAGCTGGGGAGCTCTGTCTATACATTCTTGGAATGTGACCATACTGGCAAGGGGATTGGCAAAAGAAGACTAACTCTTGTGACACATCCTGTTTTGCTGCATCAGGGAAATCAGACAACAAAGCTGAGTTCATGATTTTTGCTGCTAACTGGAACTCACTTGTCACATGTTTGGTGTTCATCAATTGCTAGCAGAACTCCAGATACTTCTAAGAGAAAATGCTTGCTTTCTATAAAGAAATGAATGTTTATGTCAACTATTATTTTCTTCTTTGATGGTCTGATTCAACTGCTCCCATCAAGGAAGCAGCTTATTTTAATAAATCACAGTTCTGTGACAATCTCCATGTGTTTTTGGTCAGGGAAACTCCTAAGTGTGTATCTAAGTGCTTCCTTTCAATAATTCCTTTACAAATCAGAGCCTCCAGGAAAGAGACAGCAGAGAGGTGTTGAGCACTTCTGCAAACCCAACTGGCTGGGCACAGGCTCAGAAAAGTCCCAAAGCATGTGTGCAACTTCAAGCCTGTTCAGTAGCCAATTGAAAGACTTAAGCAGGGTGGACTTGAAAAAAAACAAACAAACAAAAAAAAATGGTGGACTTGATCCTATGTAAATCGCCAGGAATATAATTAAGTGGTTTGCTGAATTGTTGATATAATCAAGTGTCTAAATAGTTCCTGGTCAGTTCTGGTTGGGTCAAATACTGTTGGCATTGTGCCTTTTTTTTTTTTTTTTGTCTGGTCCTGGAACACCACAAAGAATCCTTTGGTTGAGTCACTCAGAGTTATTTCAACAGGGTATTTGGAGTCCAGATTAAGACACATAACACACAATTAAGGAGTCACATCCACAGGAGACTTGACCCTGTCCTATGCACTGTCCCATGGGAAACATTCACAGGTCCTTCTGTCCCATTCTCCCAGAGCAATTTTGCCCTTCTCTTTTCAAATTCAGCCAACATGGACAGAAGGTAGAGCAGGTCCCTCCACATTGAGGCAAAGGGAATAGTTGCTGTACCATGATTAGGCAAAAGAGCTCCTATTTGGCTTCACATTTTCTGTGTAATCCAGTTTTTTGGGAGTTGCTTTCAAAAAAAAAAAAGCCAAAATAAACAAACCCAAAACAATTACAAAAAAAATCACAAAAAAGCTCCCAGAAACACCAAATACTGGTTTTACTTTTGGTTTTTGTTCAAAAGTAGATACACCACACCTTGAAAAGGAATTAACACTAAATAGCTACAAAAAAAAAAAAAGCTTGTTCCCAATTAACTTCATTATGAGAGAAATGTTTAGTGACAGGGGCAGCTGTGAATTTGCAGATGCAGTCAATATATATGGTGGTGAATAAGAGCCTTGAAATGTCCACTGGTAATGGATTCATAAAGTCTGTATTTTTCTCTACATTTTTATTAATACTGTCCCAGCTCCCTTCATGTCTTCTAAAAACTGTTGGCTTTGGTGTTGCTGATGGTTTCTCTGATGTTCTGTTAAATTTCCACGCAAATAAATCTCATTTTGCTGATGTTTGTAAAGTTATGCTTTAGACCAGAGATCTCTCAGTGCTCTGTCTTCAATAAAAAAGGGGTAGAAGTGGAACTACTAATTTAGTTTCTTTAAAAGGCATGTATTTTCATGCACATTAAATCCATCTGTTTCTGAAATGTATGTCTTTCTTCAGTGTGTAATTTGATAAAACCCAAAAGAAAGCCTTGGAGTTCTAAACTTGAAGCAGAAAGGGAAAGAAAGCGAATAACACCAAGAGCATAACATGGCCAGGAATTTTTACAAAAGAAATTAAAAAGGGCAACTATATTTTTAGAATGCAGAAACACTATCAAACCTCTCAGAGCATCTTGTTCCAAATTCATGAATTTTTAAACTTCTAGGAAGAGACAAAATTTGTCCAATAGGTCTGTAGTCCAGACACTGTTGCTGCAATCCAAAGGAAACGTGGGTCTATATTAATGAAATATGTTCAGCTCTGGTTTACATATGGTGTATTTCTCGGTTGTGCTAAGGCATTTTGTAACATTTTTAGAACCATCTTTACTTCAGGGAGCTTTTATTTCAACACACTTCAAAAGCACAAGGTCTGTTTCATGATGTTAGAGGAACTTTCAGGTCTCCACGGCAGCTTCACTCAAGCAGGGGAATCATCAGTGTGACTACACTCAGCTCTCTAAATCACTTCCATGCTTTTGAGTGAACTCCCTTTTAACAAGACTGTGTAAAATACTCAATCCTAATTAAGTTGGGCATTTTTTTTGTTGTTGTTTGAAACAACCCTACCCCAAAACCCTCTCACAGAGCACAGAAATCATTAACTGCAACCACGAGAGTAGGGTGGATTGTGTTACAGATCTACTGTTGCTATAAATTATTCCACAGATGCAAACAACTGAAACCCCAAATGGTGATACCTACTTAAAACATAGAAGGATTGATCTGACTTCACAGACATCTCTTTTGCTGTTTTGAACAGGAAGTGGAAGATCTGTATACAAACTAGAAAATCTTCAAAACGCACCAAGCAGGAGCCTGTAATTCACAATTTACATTACTTGGAAGATGTGCTGTGGCTTCTTAATGTTTCTATATATACGGAGCCACAATTAAGGCTAAATATAAGATCTGCAACATGATTTTTATAGCGCACTATTTCTTCATTGCTGAGTTAAAAACAAAACCAATCAACTGCCTTGTACTTGCTTCATGTGTGAAGTAAAATAACTCAAATGATGCCCTTAAGTTTCCTTCAAGGGGCTCATTTTGTTTGTTTTCATGTAAAAATATGTGCTGGGAACCCAGATGCATCTAAGTATGTAGACACTGGGATATGTATGGCAGGAGATCAGAGTGTAAGCCCTGGGCATTCTGCTCTCTGCAGTTGCCTTTTGGTTCCTTTGTGGAGATGGATGGTCATTGGTTTTCCTTATTTGCCCCTTCTGCAGAGAATGCATGCTCTTGCTCAAGAGATCCTTTCAAAACATCTGCATCTCTCCCAGTGGCATCCCTCGGAAGGGATCTCACTGCTCCCTCTGGGACTCATGGATTACTGAAATCCCTTTGCCAAAGTCTGAGCACTCACAGGTCAGGTACAGGGGTAGGAAAAATTTCATGCAGGGAAACAAATTAGCAAAGAGTGGATGTGATTGGACCTTGATTGGTATGGATTTGCTTTGATATGGAAAGCTCCCAACACCACTTGGACCACAGAGGAAACTAAAAAGGGGAATTGGTTTGTGTGGCCCACAGGAAGGATCTCAAAGTTCTACTACCAGAATTTTATCAGTGGAGCTGGGAAAATTGGAAGGGACATTTTGCTACAAAAGTAATATCAGAAGGAAAAATCCTTGGATAAATGCTAATAAAAAAGTGGTCTGCACAGATACAGAAGTTCTTTGCCTCCTAAATTAGAATTAATATACTGATCTTGGTTTGGATTTTTGTACCCCAGTATTGTTTTGGTCATACCTAGAGGGGGCAAGGAGATTTAACAATATCAGTGGTGCCTTGGATAATGGCAAGTCCTTGCTGTAAGTAATATTCAGGTCTTTTGGGCCATGCTATTCACAGATACTGTTTGTAGGGAGAGCATAACAAGTGACAAATACCTTTTAATGTGGATTCTGTAGCCACAGAAATTTTGATCTGTCTTTTAAATGTAGAGTGGCATTGCTGTGGGTGTTTGCCTTTAGACACCTTAAGACATTTCTGACACAATTTGCCACACAAACTGGCCCATGTCATAGACTCATTGTGTGGACAAGGTAAGGGGCTGCCCTAAAACTTTCATTATCCCCACAACATACTGGGTACCACAAAAAGACAGGTCTGCAAAGTAACAAATTTTGGTGTTCCAAGCAAGTCCCCAAATGCAGCAAAAGAAAATTGACACCTGTCTATAGCAAAGGCAGGAAGAGAGACAAATCACCTGTTTTAGAACTCTCTTATTATTTATGAAGTGACTACAAAGAAAAGATTGCATTCTTACAGTTCATGCTTCCATTTCTATTTAAATTTTCTTTTGCCTCATCATTCCCTGATGTCAACAGATTGATCTCTGCAATAAGAGTGGAAGAGATTATTTAAAACTATATTTCTCTTGAAAACATATCAGTTTCTGTCCTCCTTTTCATATGCATTCTCAGAAGGAAGGATGCAATGGATTTCCTCTTCAATGCTTGAATATCAAAAGCAAAGAAAAGATATCACACTGAAAGATGGTGTCACAGCTTCTACCTAAGGGGAAAATTCCTCCTTTCTTCTCCCCTCTCTGAATGAGACAGCCACAACACACATCTGTCCAACAGATCTACCAACATTATTATCCCACAGAATTTCCTATGGCAGATTCTTTTGGAAGATTCCATTCTAGCTGCCTGTCTTAGGTCGAGGTGGTTGTACTGCAAAAAGGGAACAGGAGAATGTCACTGAATGGATAGCAGGTCCAACCAAGATTTATTACATTTCCCTAAGCCCATGGCAAATATGTCAGGTCATTTTTCAGTAGGTTTGCAGCTGTCCCTCAACAGGTCATTTTTTCCTCCATGGCAAAGACAACTGAAGCCCCTTCCTCTTGCAGCTGGATTCAGAATCTAGACCACTGGAAGGGTCAACTCAAACATCCAGTTAAAGGCTCTGGAGTGCACCCCACTCTTGGAAATGCCATTTGCAAACAGTGAAATTTCAACAGTATGAAATTAATGATGACAAGGTATATCTTGTAAAATATATCTGATTCCTTCAAGACACGGAAGATTCCTCTAAAATTGTTGCAGATAATTGCTTGTACAATGAACATGTATTATACATGGGTATATAATAGCTTTCCTGAGACAAGCTATTTAACTCATGCAAAGAGACAAATATCTCAAATAATTGTATTGTAAAATCTGCTACTTGTGCAAAAAGTTTGAAGAGAAAAATCCATCTTTTATTAACAGCCAATTGTATAACAAGACCAGTTCCTACTGAAAGTATGACTACTGGATTGAGAAGGGAAATTAGGACCCAGCTCCAGCACCTGGAAACAAAATAGGAGAGGAGTCGTGTGAGAAAAGGTGATTGCCTGCATTAATTGGATAAAAAGATGTAGAGGAGTGTCCTTTGTTGGTCAAAAAGGGAAAGGTTGACTCCTAATGGCACAATGCTCTTATACAACACAAAGAGGATCAGACCAGCAATAAGGATATACATGCAATAGCAGCTCTTGTCCATAGGAAAGACATTTTTGCATGAAGAACAATGTCTTTGTAGTGACCCTTTTTCCTCACCATCTTTTACCAGTCCTTAGACAGATGATCAAGCAGAGCTTTCTCTTATTTTCTCCACCTAGCAGAGAGATTGCCATTTCTGACAAGAAATGATGAGTCAGACAGTAAAAGCTTCGTGCTTCCCCCAGGTATTGTGCCCATTTTTGCAAGTTCTCTAGTGCAAAGACCATCTTGATGGGCCTTTTTAATGTATCTAAACACTTCGATCTTCAGTTTAGACTCCGACTGCTACCATAACTCTGATTACATTGCCCTAATTATCTTGAAACAAATCACTTCTCCTTCTACTTTCAATCCCAGCAGAAATAAAAAAGGCCTGACAAGTTTTCTGTTTCATTCAAACTCTAATCAAAGTTGTCCCTAGTTTTAAAAATGTGTATATACAGGCAGAGAATTTCTTGCACTTCATATCTTTTCCTAACTCTGAAAGAACAAACTTTTTTCCAAGTGCACAGTATAATTCAAACCCTATGACAACTTTTTTTTTCTCTTTGCCAGAAATATAAACCCCTCCAGTGCTTCAAAACAAAAAAACAAAAAAAAAAGCCAACCAACCAACCAACCAAAAAAATCAAAATGAACTCCTCTAAATCAAACAGTCAAAAACTGAAATAGGTCATGGGCCCTCTCTCTATATTCAGCGAACATTTCTGATCATCTGGGGTTGCTGTTTTTAAACCTTCCCATCACAACCATTCTCTTTGTACACACAAATTAGTTGCACAGTTTTTCCACATCACTTTCATGATGTGAAATCACACGGATATATTTCCTTAGAACTGCCTGCAAAGCTGAGTGCCAGGAAGTTGCAACTCCAATGCTCCCGCAACACATATAAAATCTCCTCTTTGGCAAACACATCTTACAAGGATAGGCAGATTCAAACACAGAACAGCCATTGCTGTTAGTAGGGATGATTCCCAGGGAAAAGTTCCTTTTTGCAATGTCACAAGCATCCTCTGTGAGCAAGTGGGATCACAGATGGGACACATGGGGAACCTCATAGAGGAGAAAAAGCTTTACATCATAGCAAACATCACCCTTGGGATTGAAATATGGATATGGGAACCCTTTTCAAGTGAAGGATTTACAGCCCCATATTTATGAGAAAGCGTTATATTGCTTTGAAAGTATTCTGCCTTAAAAACCAACTGGGGCAAATTCACATTCAGCAGCTTTACTTACCCTTCCAGTGCTGTAGCAATAAACTCTCATGAGCGTGTCATTTCAGTCTTCTCAGTATTCACATCCTTGGAAGCAGAGCACCCAAGCATGTCCTTGTTCACACACATACAAAGATCCCACCTGCTAGCCTCTTCATTTTCCCTCTAAGTGGCATTTTTCCAGAGGGAATTGTAACATCTCCAAGACAGGGATCATTTTTCAATCCATGTTTCTAAAGGCCCTAATGCAACACAGATTTTCACTGTCAGATAACCTCGTGATTACACAATTTTAAAATGTCGAAGACTTTATACATAAAGAAGAGCCAATTTCTTTGGAAAGTAAATGGTAGCTTGCAGAAAATTATAAAGGTTATGGATGTTGGAAAGGTGCAAGCATTGAAACACAGTCTTTTTCACATTATGAGAAGTGCCCAAATTCCATCAGGCGCTGACATAAATAATTGCTCTTTAAGATAATCCATTGTTGTTAGAATTGGAGAGTATGCTTGCACTGACTTTACAGGAAGACTTGCAAGACAATGCTGAAGGTCAGCCCATGTTCAAACATGACAAAGAAAGCCTTGGAGATGTGTCTGAAAGACAGAGGGGTGTTCAGTCAGCTCCATATTGTGTGTGAAATCAGAGGATGAGCTGACTTCCACAGGGAATCAGGCTTCCCCTCCTCCTCCCTTCTCCTCCCAAGGCTGCATGCTGCCCACCTGAACTGGAGAAGCTGGAAACAAAACTCAAAACTTCTCCCTGAAGTGCAGCTCAGATCTCAGCACCTGCTGCCCTGAATAGACAGCTTTTGGCAGGCTCAAGGGTGAAAGGACAGAAAAATGAGAAATAACACGACCACCACCACCCACCCCCCCTCCTTGGAATCAGTCAGACATTTAATCACAAAACACTTGCTCTGGTTCTTTGGTATCATGTTTTCTCCTACCACCACCCCCTCCTCCTTTAAAAAAATTAAGAGATGACGGAGGCTTCAAACTAAGCCAAGTCAAGCAATGATGATACAGACTCTGATTTAAACCTTGACTTGTTTACAGGAAACATATAAAAAGAATTGAGACCATCATCAGCAAATTTGCTGATGACACCAAGTTGGAAGGGAGTGTCGACCTACTGGAAGGCAGGAGGGCTCTGCAGAGGGATCTGGACAGACTTGAGAGATGTGCTGATTCCAATGGGATGAAGTTCAACAAGGCCAAGTGCAGGTCCTGCCCTTTGGCCACCCCAACCCCCTGCAGCGCTCCAGGCTGGGCACAGAGTGGCTGGAGAGCAGCCAGGCAGAAAGGGACCTGGGGGGACTGAGGGACAGGAAGCTCAACAGGAGCCAACATTGTGCCCAGGTGGCCAAGAAGGCCAATGGGATCCTGGCCTGGATCAAAAATAGTGTGGCCAGCAGGCCCAGGGCAGTGACCCTTCCCCTGGACTCTGCCTTGGGGAGGCCACACCTTGAGTGTTGTGTTCAATTCTGGGCCCCTCAGTTCAGGAAAGATCTTGGGGGGCTGGAGCGGGGCCAGAGAAGAGCAACAAGGCTGGTGAAGGGACTGGGGCACAAGTCCTGTGAGGAAAGGCTGAGGGAGCTGGGGGTGTTTAGCCTGGAGAAGAGGAGGCTCAGAGGTAACCTCAGCACTCTCTACAACTACCTGAAAGGATGTTGTAGCCAGGTGGGGGTTGGTCTCTTCTCCCAGGCACTCAGCAATGGGACAAGGGGGCACAATGGGCTCAAGCTCTGCCAGGGGAAATTGAAGTTGGAGAGCAGAAAAAAATTCTTTGCAGAGAGAGTGCTCAGGCTGCCCAGAGAGGGGGTGTATTCCCCATCCCTGGAGGTTTTTAAACTGAGACTGAACATGGCACTGAGTGCCATGATCTGGTAAAGGGACTGGAGTTGGACCAAGGGTTGAACTTGATGATCTCAGAAGTCTTTTCCAACCCAACCGATTCTATGATCCTATGAATGAGAAAAAAGAGGAAAAAAGAAGGGAAAAAATAGATAAAGAAGACAATTTTGTGTAACAGTGGCAGACACTTACCAAAACCTATGCCCTGTACCACTGCAGTAAAATTAAGAAACTGCCCCAGCTATTCCAGCTCCCCTCAAATACAGCACTTTCAGTTCCAAACGATACCTTGAAATATGGTCTCTACCACCAGTGAGCAGTCAAGACAACTTTCCTTTTATGATAGCACCGCACTGCTGGTGCCCAAGAGCAACCTGTAAGTTACAGAGACATGAAAGCACCAGCAGCACCAGCTCCCCTGTGATGCCTGGGGACTCCAGGTCCCTGGCAGGGAATAACCAGAGTGAAGCAGAGCAGAGACAATGACTTCATTCCACACTCAGGGTATGCAGGTAATGTAACTGGAAACCAGCCTACATCCAAAAGTCTAAGAGCACTGTCCTGACTGCTGCTGACCCACTCAACTTCTCACACTTCTTTTCTTTCTAGTCTTTGCTATCTCACCTGTTAAGGTTAAGCTTTACACAGAACAGATTACCTGTATCTTTACAATTCTAGCTTGGCATGGCAACACCTCTGGTTTGGTCATCTCTTAGTTTAGTAAACAAAAATGTTATACCAACAGCAGAACTGAACTAGGTCTGAGGGAACCTCAGACATCCTAGCTCACCCATAAGTACTCTTTTTCATTTAAGGAATCTACAAAATAAATTTGATCTATTCTATGAACAGCTCTCCAAATTAGCAGCCTAAGAGTCTGAGTAATTTTTATTTTATTTTGAATGCTTTGAAAGCACAAGTTCTCTTCCACATATTTGTGTAGAAGACACAATAAATTAAGTCCTAAACTCAGTGCAGAACTGGACAACACGATCTGAACTGCACCCACATTTTGGCCACAGTCAGACTATGTCACTCTGCTTGTGAACATTGCTCTGAGCCAGCAGCAAACAATGGAGGTGGTAATCTGCACGGATTTCTCAACACACCTTTCTTGCAAAACCAGGGCTCTGAGACTTGATCTCTTGTATGGGAGGGCAGTGTGACACTTCCAATCAACCACCTGCAATTAACTGCAAATTTACAGCCCCATTCCAGAGGTCACTTCACAGTTATTACTTCCTGCTCTTGCATATAGGTTTCCCTTTCCATCGCCTTTCAACAAAACCTTTTCTCTTATCCTTTGTTACATTTCCTTTTGCTCATGTTGTAGGATGATGTAGCTGCCAAGTCACTAAGAGGTTTGGACTTTGGCTTTTCATAGGGAAAATAAAAAAGCTGCATTTCTTTTTAAACAGTGGAGGGAGGAGGACAGAGATTTCATACAGTAAAATGACATAATGAATTAGTGGAACCTCCTATTTCTTGACACAAGAGTTAGGTCCTACAAACAGGTCTCCCTGCAAAATATTGGCTAAATAAGAAAAAGTCTCTGAACACAACATCTTTTTCCATATCCAGCACAAATAAATGATAGTACATTTTCTTGACACTTCCAAATCACCAGAAAACATGACACTCTGACTCTTCCTGCCACAGTTACATCTGACAGCCCTAATAGATGTTGAGGCCTTTGAGGCAGGATATGTAAAAGTGGTGCAAAATTGTTCTTGCTTTCCAAATAGCTTGTTGACCAAGAAGTAGCTGGGGGAATGAGGGATTCCTGGAAGCCTTAGGGAGAAAATGTGGGCCTGTGGAACTGGCACAAAACATGTAACCAAGAGGGGCTTTCCCTGCAGTCCTGCAGAAAGCACACCCACACCAGCCAAAGGCAATGAGACAAGAATTCATTCCTGGACCTGTTTTGGTGGCCAGCAAGGAGCTACACAGCTGACCCAACCACAAGACACAACAGGAGGTGCCAGGAGTCTTGCTCATCTGCAGAGGCTATGTTTTGGCACAAGCACATGGCTGAGTCTCCACTGTGGGTGGCTTTGCATGTACAAAGTCAAGCCAGGGAGGAATGTGAGAGTGATTCAGTCTGCATTGTCGTGGTCTGGGCAGGGGGCCAGCCCTTCCTGCTCGGTGTTGCACTTCATCAGGGGTGGTTAAACTGCAGTGGTAGGGCAAAGCCGCCAGATCATGGCAGTGTCTGTCTCTGGTGCTGCTCCGTGTCCCAGGCAGGCAAACCTGCTGACAGCAAGCCACAGTATATCTCAGTCTTTTGGGACCTGGGCCTGTCATACCTGAATATCTTGTGCTCAGGGCAAGGTGAATTGACCCTTAAAGCAAATCCACAGAGAGTAGATTGAGTTCATTGAGCTCAGGGACTGCAGTAACCTCCAGGCTTTTTCTGGAACCTTGCAGTCCTGTCATTCTCCACACAGACCCTTGGATGCATGAAACATTTGCAGAACTCCAGAATGGCTTGCCACTAGCCAAATAACACCACCACCCCACCAAGGTGAGCACTGAGCATCTTCCTGCAGGGATGGAAGTCTCCTGGTGTAAATGTACCACTACACTCCAAGCCCCTCAGAACTCACCTGGCCATGACAGAGGTGAGACTTCCTGCATCACTGCATGTTGGAACTTGAGTCACTTCACTCCTTTCATGCCTTTCAGACTGTGACTGGCCTCCTTCAGGGTACTTCCAGCCCCTGCACTATGGGGAAATGGCCAGAGGCAGCGTGGGCAGGGGTTGGGATATCACCATTTGGGATGTGACACTTATCATCAGCACAGTGTTAAAGAACAACCAGTTCTTCACTGCTGCTGTTCTTTCATCCTCTCTCCCATGAGCATCCTCTACACACACACAACATTCATGTGGAAGGCGATCCCTTGCTAGAATAATGGGTGATGCTTCAACATAAACAAACCCAAGCTGAAGGGATGAAACAAGACCAGACTGATGCAGAGCTACATACATTTAGAGTTCTGTTCTTCCTGTGCAAGAAAGAGTTAGAATGAACATTTACTTAAAGTACTGATTAAGAACAGAGGCGTATATTCCCTAAAGATTCCACAAATTTCTTCCAAATGAGGACTTTAGGAGCTTAGTGGCCTTCCTTTCACAGTTTCAGGAAGAAAACTTAATTTTGTTTTTGTCTGCAAGTCACACTCCTGTCTCCTTCTGGGCTGGAAAATAAAGGAAAATAGAAGAGGGGGAAAAGGCATTAAAAGGGCAGAGGATGATTTTAGGTTTTCCCAAACAGTATGTTCACATCAAAACTTTTGCTTTAAAAATTTGGAGAGAGAAAAGACATAAACTCTCTTCCCAGTAAAACAACAAACAAAGAAACAAAAACACAAAAAGAGAGTAAAATACACTTTCTTTGTGAGAAATTGCTTTGGGATAGCAATTACCTTTGTATTAGACAATTTTTATATTACTTTTTAGAAAAGACAGGACAATGTGGATGTGAAGGAAATCTGGACTATGTCAACACAGCAAAGGCAGGTAAAGAGATATTTATGGCAGATTAAATATATGTAGAAATAAACACAGCAAAGGCAGGTAAGTAAAGAGGTATCTATGGCAGATTAAATATATATAGAAATAAGGTGTCAAATAATCTTTGGCCACTAGCATTTTAACATTAAAACTAGCTTGTTCAAACAGAAATGCTTATGTATCTCTCTCACCATCCCCATCTCCATTTTAAGACCAGATCCAAAGTCAATTAAGCTTTCAGGTCATTCTTTGATTTAGAAGATTTCTGTCTAATGAAGAGAAAATGATGCAGATGTGGGACAAGGAATAGGGAGGAATACAGAAATCTCTTCACCTTTTAAAGTAGCAATCACAGTTTGAATGGATTCAGGCAGTATGACTGGAAACCATGTCCCTGCCTTCCCATGCAAGGAGACATCAGTGAGACAGCAGCAGCAGCTGGGGATGCCACCCAGATACCACCCCGCAGCTAAACTATGGGAAAGAATTGGGGGAAAGGAAGAATTAAGGAATTAGAGTAATGAAACACATGGTATTGATAAAAAAGTGGGAGTCTCCAATGCTGGTGTATCAGCATCACTTTATTGCATCCGGCCTTTTTTCTTAGCCCTGTTTGCTAAGCACAGAAATGCATCTGGTTGAAATAAGGATATTTTATTTGTAAACATCTTTCTCTGGAAAGAAAAAACAAGACACATCAAATTGTTTGATGTTTGCTTGTTTTTGATGGAGAGAGAATGGGAAGCATAGGGAAAGGAACAGAAAAAAACAGGCATTTATGTTTCACCTTCAACCCTTCTCTTAATTGACTGAGCTTGTTCCAGTCCCTTTCAACAGCACTGTCACATTTATCAGTTTATTCAGCTGCGTCTAAAATCCTCTGAAAGAGTAAGGAGTGTGAGGAAGTCAATGTGGTTAAACAGAAAAACTAAGAATTCAAAAAGCTGAAGTTGTTTCCAAGAAAAACACATAAAGGGGAAACAAAATGACACAAAATACAGAAATGGAGGTAAGAAAAGAGGACAAACCATCAAGAGGTCCTCAATGATTTATTATATCCTCTTTCTACATCATGAAGAGCAAAAATGTCAGCAGGGTCAGTAGGTGTGACTGACTGACCAGGTACAGGTGGAAGGCTGAGTCCAGGTGAGACTGTGGCAGGAGGGTAAAGGAGTCCTGTGCACCAGCATGGACTGCTGGAAAACTGGGATTATGCCCTCAGAAGAGCTCTGTTGTTCTGGACAAAAAGGCAGGAGTGGAAGGGATGACTCAACAGAGCATATCTCCATGACTGAAGTCTCTGTGGAGGAATTTACAGTACAGATTGACAAAATTATTGATAATGAGTCAACAAAGCAGAAGACCAAGCATTCCAAAGGGTGGAACAGCTGAATTATGAACAGAATATGTAACCTCTTACTTCAAATACCTTTGGTATTGGAGGATTGAAAGCTAATTTTTTTTTTATTTATTTTTTTAATTACAGGAATCTACAGGCCTGTTAGTCTAACAATACAAAAATGCAGAGACTACAATACAGTACAGAGCCAGAAGGCACCTGGATAAATAAAATCTAATTGAGAAGTGTTAGCATGACTTCTGTAAAGAGCAGTCCCTTCTTACGTGCCTCTTGCAGGTCTTTGAAGGGATGAACAAACATTTGCACAAGGGTCTTTCACATCATACCATCTGCTTGGATTTCTTACAGATTTCTGACAATCCCTTCACCTGAGGCATCCAAGGACACCAAGCAACCGTGGCACAGCTGGGATAGTCTTGACAGGTATGATAGTTCATAAAAAGGAAACAGAAGGTCTGGGATAATGGTCAATTTCTGCAAAGGTCACCCACCTACAGCTGTGCTCTGTGACCCGTGTTTTTCCACTTGTTCATAAGTGACTTGCTGGAAAGGGAGATGGGCAAAGACATAGTGCTTTCTACAAAGTTTCTCAAGGCAGTAAGAAAAGCAGTGAAGAATTACAGTGAGGTCTGGATCCAAAGATAGGTAGTTTTGTGAAAATGTCAGCTCAGTTCTTAGGAGCAGCCAAAAAAGAAAATCAAATGTTAAGAACTGCAAAGGAAAACAACTAAAAGCAGAACAGATGACCTTGCTCTGCCACTATGTAAATCTGTGTTTTACCTAGATCATACAATTTTGTAGAGGTGTTTCAACTTTTTTGGCTGAGCAGCTGCATTATTACACCACACTCTTCTGAACAGGCATGCTGAAAATGTGGATGTACAAGAAAATTCCCATTTAAAAGGTAAAGAAGTAGCAACTACCTACTGCTGTATGCAGGATATCTAGAACCAGAAGTGTTCCAATGATATTTGTTGATTGTTGCCAGAAACATAAAGAAAGCAAATGTAGCCATTTTTTTTCTTCTCTTTGTTCTCAAATAGAAAATTGAGAGAGGGAAGAAAAACAATGATGATCTAGAGAAAGCTTAAAATGCATTAAATACTTTTGTCCAATGGATTGTCAGATGGTTCTTTCTCAATATCAACAATTCTGTGCATTCTGAACATAAGTGCAAATACTGTAGAATCAAGGTTCTGGAAGAAACAAGCCCAACAAAGCAAATCACATTTGTAATCAGCTTTCAGATATAGATTCCCAATCAGAATCTTGAGATATGGTTACAGTGTAAATCATACAACTTCAAAGCAATTGAAAAAATATTCCTTATGACATATTAGCCTGTGAAATACCTCCTGAGGAGAAAAAGTGTGAATTTCATTGCTTTCCCTGCATTTAAAAATGGATTATGGAATTACTGAAAAGCATAAGAGTTGTCCACCATTGTGTGACCTTGTGAAGATGATCTTAGGACCACTAAGATTTGTGAATTGGAATCCATATTTGATAATATTTTACAGACAAAATGTCAGAGGTCAAGCATCTGTCTTGTTTTCTAGATACTGGAAGGGAAGAAAATCTGGAGGACATATGCAAGATATTATAAAAAAAAATATAGCTTAACTACTATTATTGGCTAAAAACTGAAAATATTCTTTAATTTATCTAATGGCATATTATTAAAAAGACTGAGGAGACAGAAGTAAGTTCACTTTTTAAGAAGATTGTACATGTTAAAAAAGCTGTATCTTTCTGTGGAGGGTCTATACCACTTCAAATTCTGTATCCACCCCCTCAGAAAGTGTAAGACTGGATGGGTGTCACAGACTATGTGGGATCTTGTGCCACAAAGTTGTGGTTCTGTGGTTAGTTCAACTTTCTCTTTCTTTCTCAGTCATCACAAACCTAATTCCAAATGGGTTCAGGTACCTGCCTTTCAGGTTTACTTATAGGCTTGTGCTTTTAGTTAATTTAAAGCCATTCCCAGGTGGACGAAGCACAAGACTTTCTCAGTGCCTCCTCCCACACTGTGTTCATCTTTAAAGGACCACCTGGATTTCTCCCTTTCCCTACTTTCACAGACTCAGCTGACAAAGCTGTTGAGCGTGTGGCTGCCTTTGTATCTAAGGAATTTGGCAATCAGTGTATGGAAGAAACAACTTCATGCAATTTCATTATGTGAAAACAGTATCCAGGATGATTGTGTTATGATGAGGTTGCTGTTGATTTCAGAAACACAAAGGAAGCTTCACCCTCCAGTAAAAGAGAAGAGTAAATAGTGCTGGTACCAACCCACATGCAAACCCCCAGTTTTACAGCAACTCAGCCTCAAGCCGAATTTGCAAAAGTTAAAAACTGCAAGCTCCAGTCTATCCTTTGCATTTCTCCAAGTAGCACAGATAGGCTGTCCCAACATCACTTCAGTAGTTGCTTCACAGCTGGCACAAACCAGTTGCTTTAAAAAGAAAAGTATATAAAAAAAGAAATCTTTGTAAAGGATGTTGAGTTTTTTTCCCTCCGGAAGTGAAGTGACTAAAGCAAGAGGCATCTTGGGCATATTCACCACTCTCCTTCGGACACGTGAGGCTGCTGGAAACTCTGTGTCAGTTACCACATCTCCCAGCAGATGCTGTGCCAAGCCATTTATAAATGCCAGCATTCTCATCCCTACTTTAACTGCTTATTTGCCCCTCTGTCTTTTTTTCCAAGCCACTCACCATCAGGGCTTTTCCTTACCCTCTTCTTGCTGGCTGCAGTGAGCTTCACTGTGGCTGACCTGAGGAGGAAACACCCCATGGCCTCTGTCTTGGCTTGCCAGACCAGCAGGTCCCCACACATACCTTCCTCTCAGCATACACTGAACAAAAATATGATTTCTTGCATTCATATTGAACTTGGAACTGCTTGAAGAAATTGAACACATACAAAACCTCATATGTTTCATGTGCTCTCCACAAAATAAGGTCACTTTTGCCTGATGAAGTAAACCAAAGTTTGAGGGTTCTTCCATGTATCAGTTTTAATGGAAACATTGTGAGGCACAAAGCAGCATCACACCAAAGTCAGCATTCCCATCACAAAAGCACTCTGAAGCCAGAGGAGGAAGATTACAACATGAGTTATCTTCTTTGGCAGGTGCAGGAAATATAGTTTATTTCAAGAAGAGCTGGACTCCATCATGATGAGCTGGAGCAAAAAATACCAGGGAACAATTTCCACCTAGGTCAAGTCATGGAAGCCTCAGGAGCCTTGTGGGTGAAGCATGGAATGGTCTCTTTCCTTCCACATGCACAAAGTACCAAACTAGATCCTCCCCCTCGAGAGCACCAAGGTGTCACCCATGCAGGAGGCCTGGCAAGAACAGCCTGGATCCTGCAGGGAGGGTACCACTGTAGCAATGCATTCTCAATACATGGCTTGGAGAATGTCATGTCAGAAATGGGCTGATGAAGAAAATACACCAGCCACTGAGAATGCTTTAACAACTCGTGTTTTTAATGTGGTTTGAATGTACTGAATGTAAAAACTGCATTGTCATTGCTTCTTCTTCTCATAACCCCCTGCCAGGCCAGGGGGCTGGGAGAAGGACAGTGACCTAATGTTACCTGAAACCCTTTCCCATTGAATGTAAATCCCCTTACTCCTATTTGCACAAATTCAGACTCCCCCCCTTGTCCATTAGTGGTGAGTTTGTATCCCTCCAAAGTCTATATAAACCTGTACTCCTGATTAAACTTGCTCTTTGTTCCTGCCTTCGCTGGTGGTCCCTGTGTGTCCTTTCTGGGGGGTCTCAGAGACTACATGGTCGGGGTGAGCATAGAGCACACATTTCTCCTAGGTTAATGGACTGATAATCCAGGACTAGGAGAAGTTCCATATCGTTGCAGATTCCTTCAGCACACAGCATAACGAGGCTACAAGAAACCAAACCTCATATACCACAACTGATTGAGGGATGCTGAGGCACTGCTGATTGCAGACCTGGGAGAGAACAGTGTCACCACTCTGCTGTAGAGGGAGGAGACTGCCGAAAGGGAGACACAGATCCTCACCAAAAGATCATTGTGGGAGTTGGTATCTGATTGAAAGGAAAGCCTGTGGTTTCTTGAAACAGGAACAAAACGCCTCCCTGCTTTGCTACAGGCAGTTATTTAAAAGAAGAACTAACAGCTCCTGTGCCCATGGAATGAACTGAGTGAAGTGGCTCATAGAGAAAATCTATGCTCTGGAATCATTCCTGTCAAGAACAACTTATCTAGAGGATAAGAAATTTATCCATGCATACCAGGATTTGCCCAGAGAATTGAATCTGAGGTAAACAACAGATTAGAAATTAAACCTCCTTCTCTAAAGCCCTTGATATGCAGATCTTTCTCTTTCCTCTATGTCTCTAAGGTGCCCCCCAAATTCAGCTCAAAAGATACATTTGCCCTAGGACTTGAGATGGAGACTGATCTAATGACAGGGGGAGAGGTCAGAGCTCTGACACTTCTGCTGTTCAGAGGCACCGCTGCTTCACAAGGCAACAAACTTTTCTGTGATGCTGTAGGCAAGACCAGATGGAGCAAGTCTCTTGTTTGGGAGGAGAGATTAAAACAGTGTTTCTTTTCCTCATTACTGTTGTACTACTGGTCCATTATCAGGGCTTCTCTCAAGATACTGGTGGGTATGAGGTAGTCTCTTGTTTGGTTTCTAAACCAGTGCCTTAATGTCCACAGCAGTCTGGAAGCAGCACAAATAATCCCATCCTGTCTTGGAAGGAAGAGAAAACTTGCATGCAACACTGAATGAACGTCCCAGAGATGCAGCGACCGGTGATTCACTTTGAGTAATGCTGACTCACTTCAAGGTATTTTCCATGCACACATGCACACACTGAGAGAGCAAGCACGAATAAATGCCTGATCTCAAGAAAGTTCAAACTAAATATTGTTGTAACCTTTTACTTTACCCAGAGAGAAAAATCAGTCTCCTTTTTTATGGAGAGAGACTGTTTGGCAGAGCAGCCAAAACCAGTTGTTTTTGTTTTTACAGGAGTTTCAAGTCCAGAGATAACTGCTAAAGACAAGTTTTTAGGGTGTGTGGGGCAGGCCACAAAATTGCAAGTGCTTAAAGCTTGGAGTATGTAAACAAAGGCTTGTAAATGCTGCAGGCTCTCAGCATGTACATCTCTCTTGGGGAACTGGGCAAAGTTGAGTGCAATGGCAATGGCTGCCAGAAGCATTTGCCAGCCTTAAGGAATATTGGAGTTACCCCAGTTGTGAGACTGAAGCCCCCAGAACACTTCCATTCTCCCTGTGGAAGAGAAATATGTCCTCAGCGAAACCTTCCCCATCCATAAGGTGCTTGGGCTGAAGGAGCAATAACACATTGCCCTGGATGAGTAGTACTTCTACTTCTTCTCCCTGATGTCTAGATCCATCCCAGCAAATGCTCTGCTTAACTCCACTCTCCTGTTACTCATCCATATCTGCTGCACCCTTATCACAGTCAGTTTCTTCCTTTTTTCTTCAATCCTCAGCAAATTCATGAGCACACACACACTCTGCAGTTTGGGTACACATCTCATGGTCACAGCAGTGACACCATTTTCTCTCCTGCACAAAGTTCTGCTGTCCCGAGACACAGCACTTCTGGGCCTAGGAGACATCCCTGGCTAACTCACTAGACTTGTGGGATCTCTATGCTGCTCCTGAACAGGTCTGAACACTTGCTCTCTGTGCCATCATTGCCAAAGCCAGCAGAAAGTGATAACAATATTCCCTTCAGCTCCTTGGCAGGATCAGGTTGCAGACAGCGAGTGCCACTGCTTTGTGGAGTATCCTCACAGAAGCTTTCATGGTTTTGGGGTCTGGGGGGTCTTGGTGAGGTGCTTTTGCCTCTCTTTTCTGTATTTCATTCATACTAAGTTAATTTGTTGAGAATTAAAAGCCTAAGAAAGCTGCAGATCTACCTTACAGTTCCCCAGTATGAACACTGAGCTGTGCCAAGTTGATCTCAGTAGGTGGGATGAGGCAGGAGGCACAGTTTATGGCCAGGAAAAAGCCAGCCAGGTTCTAGTCAACAGCCATGAAGTTAAGCATCCCTTGCAGGGCTGATTTAGAAGGCAGATTTTCCCACAGTGGTACCGTTGCCCCTGCAGTGCCCTTCACTTCAATACTACCTTCCCTGCATCCACGTGCAAGGCGTGTAGCTGGTCAGAGACCATACACCAGCCTGTGCACCTGCAGGGAAGTGGAGTCAATCCCAGCAGCCTTTAACTACCCTTACTGGCCAAGAGGCTGCCTGGAGTTAAGCACATGCACTGTCTGCCAAGGGAAAAGACATGGAACACCTGCTTCGATCTGGGAGCCAACGGGCACTTCATTAGTTTAATCAGATAGAAATAAATAATGACCGTGGTAATAAGAAGGAAGAGTGAGTCCAGATTATTAATGCCAAACCAGATCCAAATTGCTGATACACAAAAACTTCTCTGCTCCCCTCCCTCTCCTTGATTTTGTTGTGAAATTTCTTCATTGCCACGTGTTATTAAATGGAAAGCTCTCCACCTCTGCTTCCTCATAGCATCCAAAATGTGATTCTTTTTCCCCCTTTTCTAAACAAGACTCAGTGCCACTCAGCACTCTTGTTCTGTTCAAGAGAAAGTGAGGCACGGGAATTAAGAGGGCTGAGCACTGCAGCTGTGGCAGCCCTGGAGCCACGCTGTCCCCACCCATCTCACCACCAAGTGTCACGGGCTGGCTGTCACCAGCTCAGGGATTTCAGGCTGTCAGCAGTGGGATCACCTCGGTGCCAGGCAGACAGTAGCCAAACTGATCAGCAGCACAGCCTGCAGACGGGGCTGTGTCACTCAGACCTTGGCTTGCCCACGCTCAGGCGAGCTGTCCGCAGCACCACCCCAAGCTCTGCCCAAACCTTTGCACACCAGCCAGTTGCTGTTACAGAAACAAAAGGTGATTTTGGACCCACATACCTGTTGATCAGCAGGTACAGGGATGAGGAGGATTTTTTTGTGGGCAGCAGAAGTGTGAACCCATTTTGTTGAGCCAGGGACAGAGGTGGGGAGTTTACACACCAGTGTCACTGGGACTACCACGTCCTGCATCCATCCTGCTACCCAGCCCAGCTTTCTCTTCAACAAATCCACCTGCTACAGCCCATTAGCAGTCAGCAAAACCAGACAGACCTCCTCAGGATGGTGAAGTCTCCCTGTGATGCTGCACTGACTCTCCTGGCTACAGCCTGGAGAGAAAGGAGGGAGGTGGGTGGCTGGGTGTCTCTCAAGCACTGCTGGTGCTGTCTGACCAGAGTATTTATCATCCTCAGCAGGTGCAGCAGATTTGACACTCCAGTAAGAAACTTTGCCTTTACCAAGGCAAGGATTTTGTTAAGGATTCTGCAGAGGGCCTCTTTGGGGGGAACATGTTGTGCCTGACCTCCCTGCAGTTTATTTGGCTCAGAAGACACCTTCTGTGCTGGATTGTGCTTCTCTTCCCATTCTCTGCATGACTCTGGTCTTTTCTATGAAGAAAAGCAGCAATTAAACCAATCACCCTCTGGTGAGTTGATGAAATCTCTTGTAGGAGAGCAAGGGATGAGGGGGAAGGTGCTCAGGATCACCTCTGACACTGGCAGAACTGAGCAGCTCCTCACATCCAGAATCCTTGCAGGACGGCATTCTGCAATGTGCTGCTCCAGTGTCAGAGCCAACTGCAGCTACAGAGAAATGAAATCTCATATATGTATAATCTTTGCAGGCGCCATCAGCAGTATGAGGGAAAACAGCTTTGAAAACACTTACTCATATTCCAGCCACTCCCAGTACTGGAAATATCACCAATGATAAATCATATCTTTTCATTAACTTTGGTCTTTTCTTTTCTTCAGTATCAATCTAGCCAAAACTTTATCATATTACAAATTCCTACTTATTTTTGCTATTTATTTCTCCACCCCTTTTTTTTTTTTAATTTGGTATTTTGCCTACTTCTTTAAAAGACTTGAGGAAGAGCACTGACACTTCCCAGGGAATTCAGCATCAAAGACTTCAACAGTTTGTCCCAGGGCATAGGACTACATCAATATAATGTCTGTCAACAGCTATACTACCCAGAATTTAAGTTTCCAATTCTCTTGGTCTTGAGTGACTGGTCTTACCACTAAGTATCAGCAGAGGGGTGAGAAAGGCAAGTTCTCACTTAACCACTGAGCTGACAAGTGAAAGAGATCAGATCAATATACAGCTTTCTCTGCTACTCCGTCATAGTATTGACCATTTCATTTAGACTCAGAAATCCCTTGGACCCAACCTGCATTTCCCAAAGTGAAAATACTCTCTGGTTTTCTAATTTTGATTTTTAATTATTTTTTCTAATTATGCTTGTGCATCAGAGACAGGAGATGATAAACGGGGAACAGTAAGGTCCTCTTCAGTACAGTAGGACTTTCCTTGTTCAGAAAAATCTTTAACATTTTCCCTCTGGTTTTAGGTCCCAACTACCTCATATGTGTCCCCTACCCAGTTGAATTTTTAATCCCACTCCATATGGGGTATTAGGCAATTCTTTCAGCATTTACCTCTCTCCAACCCTAAAACACTGAATAGATTTTAAATACCTGTGAGATCTGTTCTTCAGAGTCCCTCAGATACAAACTTAAAAAGAGCTCCAGGTCTTTCTCTATATTCTTCTCATATAAATAATATGCTCTAATCTTGACTGGGATCCTCACACAGATAATGATAGATTATCCATATCTTGGCAAGTCTGTGTCTTTCATTATGACACACAAGCCTCAGTATGTTTTTGTCCACATTGTCCCACCTGTTATCCCAAAAGGCCCAGGAGAAGTACAGTGATACAGGGCATCTCCCAGAGGCAAAAGTGGAGGAAGGAAGGGAGCAAAACACTTAATTCAAGGTACTGCTGACTCCGTATTCCTTTGTTTCACCTTCAAACAATGGGGCTCCATAAGAGAGTGTGCATTTCCCCTTTTAATTGTATTTAATTTTTCCAGAGTTGTCTAGGACATCATGAGTGGTAAAAATTTGTTTGTTTGGGGCAGTTTTCTGAATCGCCCTGAATTTATTGGCCTGACATACATGAAATCTGACATTTTAACTATGTCTAGGATTCCCCTGCATCTTATTCTACTGCAGCTTGGACTGTGCTAGACAGCAAACAGACTCAAAGTGCATTGTACAATATATGTAGAGGCAGTTCTTCTCAGTAAATGTCAGTTATCAGCAGGGTTGGGAAGGAAAAACAAGGAGGGAATCCTTTCACGCATTAATGGCTTGGATCAGGGAACACATCCCTTGAGTTTCATTTGAGTAGGTCTTATTAAGAATGGCTGAAATTGTGAATCACTGACCAGGGAGGTATAGTGAGGGTTGGTTGATATGTCACCTGTTTGTAGTAGCTCTGACAGTGACCCACTGGGGTCTTGCAAGGAATCATCAGGAAGAGATCACCCTGACTCCACAGCTGTGTCTCACACACCATCCCTGCTATTGGAAATGTCTGCTGACATGCCAGCATCACAGGGGACCTCAAAGAATATCCAAGCATACTTCACCTGCTGTTTCCAGAAACACACCATTCATGCTAGAAAGACTACAGTTGTCCATGAGAGTCCAGGAACTGTGAAAAGATCATCTTTGAGATGTTTATTTCCTGTTCAGACTTACAAGACAATCTGGATAGGGAGCACAGCAAAATACAGACAAAGCTGAAAGTAGTGCCATTTGGGGTTTTGCCTTTTTTTGTAAAATGAGAAAAATTAACCTTGCAATAAATGCTTTCCTACTATTCACACCAGAAGTGGCTCAGTTTCTTTCTTGTCACCTATTCAATGGACCAGTTTAACAACAAGAAGAAAGAACCCACTTCTTCTTAACCAATGAGATCTGAAGAACCTTCACCAGATCAAACCATTCAACTGGTGAATCTTCCCCCTCCACATCTTCAAAAGCTATTTGTATGACTGACTTCAGTAGTAAAGGGATTTTTGTAGAAGTGTGCCTGCTTGCACATACTATTGAAAAACAAAAAGGAATTGCTTTTCCATCAGACTTCTGCAAAGAATCCAGTGTGTTCTAGTGCAAGATTTGCCTTAAGTTTGGGTACCAGCCACTGACTCTCTAATCAAACCCCCAAGGCTCTGTCTGGCTGTTGCTCCAGGTAATGAGGCCTTCAGCCTCCAAGTACCATTCTCAGCCTACAAGGAGTGACCATTCTGACCATCTGGAACTACACCATGAAATCTTCACATGGACAGGATCTGCAAAACACATGCAAAAATGTCAGAAAGCCAAATGTCCAGAAGTAAGCTACGAGTCCTTCCCAGGGCATCACAATGGGCTTCCCAAGAGAATGAGGGAGAGGGGTTGGGATGGCTGAACAGGCTCACAGGGTGGCCCAACAGCATCAATTGCTCATGCTCGTGCTGACTCCATTCCTTTTGGAACTCAAAAACCTGATGACCAGCAGGCCTCACATCTGCTGTGGTCACCTGAAATAACTCCAGCCTGAGGACCATACTCCAGCTGCCCTCATGAGATGATTTATTTCTACCACAGCACAGCTGCACCCCTGTAGTCCTTGGTGGTTTCCAGAATGTTCACAGAGAACAACTGGCATTTTGGCATCCTTTCCTGCAGGGCATATGTTTGGCAGTGATAGGCCTCCTTAAATGCTAGACTGAGATAAGCTGAGCACAACTTTCCATGACTTCAGAGACAGATGTGTCACTATAAAGCAGAAAACTTGGGTTTGAGCTTACTAATTCTCCTATGAATCCAACATTTGAATTAAAAGTAGGCTGGAAAGCAAGGAAAGTGATTTCACTGGTTAATGAATGAGTGGTCCAACCCTTCAGCTGTCAAAGGGAAAGCACTGAACCTGAAAAATTAGTACAGCTTTGTTTTACAGATGAATCTCTAGCAGTGTATAGATGGCAAAAAGAATAGACTTAACAAATGCTGAGATTAGCTCAGTTGGTTAAAACTTGGTTGTAATAATGCCAAGGTCATGGGTTCAATCCCTTATGTGGGCCATACACTTGAGTTGGACTCGATGATCCTTGTGGGTCCCTTCCAACTCAGAATAGTCTGTGATCCTGTCTGTGAACTCATGGCCCTCTGTGTTGAAGTATTTTGTCCCATCTTCCACCCCCTAACACCTGTGCTAAACCATGTGACTGTAATGTGTGAGTTGCCCCAGGCTAGAACTTGCCCAGTGGATCACCATCACAGCTCTTCTACAGATCTGTAACATTGTCTTGTTGCTCAGGGACAGCTGAAAAAAGTGTCAGAAAACAATTCAGAGCAAAGGCTCCTAAAGGAGTTTTAGAACAATGCTGTGGCAAAGTTTTCTTGTGGGATTAATTATGGAATTACTTATATCTTCAGTAATTTAATTTCATAGAAACATAGAATGGGGTCACTGCCAGAGCAGAGACACCTTCCATTAAAACAGGGTGCTCCAAGCCCCATCCAACCTGGCATTGAACTCTTCCAGGGATGAGGCACTCAAAATTTCTCTGGCTAACCTGTGCGAGGGCCTCTCCATCCTAATAGATGTTTTCCTAATATCTAAAGTAGGCAATTTAACCTACTCTCTTTCAGTGAAGCCATTCTTGCTTGTCCTGTCACTGTTCAAATTTTTTCATACACTGGTAATGATTTCTTCTTCTGGTGTACAATAACTTTTACTCTGATTGACTGCACTTATATTCAGAGAAAATTATTATTTGATGAAAGATAAATGCAAGCTTCTTAAACGCCTTAGTGATAAGCAGGCAGTTTTCTTTTTCTCCTTTCTACACTGGCAAAATAAGAAAAGCCAATGCAGATCTGGCATTCTTCCCAAAAGAGATACTTCTGGTTTTGTTAAGAATGCTCAGAATGCTCAGATCCAATCATTCATCTTTTCTTTAAAGAAACAGATCTGGACTACACATCAACCATGTGCTGTATGCTAAGTACAAATCTATTACCCAGATCTTTAATATGAAATATGTACTCCAATTCACTCTTGCAGAATTACTTAGGCACTGGTATAACCAATTGCATATCAAAATTCTATTTTCACTTGAGCAGTTGAGAACTTATATTTAAAAGTGAAACAGCGCTGTAAATACACATCAACTACATATTCTAAGCTCTGGAAGTATAACTGCTCAGATTGTATAAACTGGATGCTGTACTTCTAGTTTAAACAAAACTCCACTGGAGTCTGAGGACTGAATGTGCCTCAGCCAATTTTTTCCTTCAAGTCAGTAAGACATATTATTTATTTTAGGACAGGGCTGTGCCTATACAGAGCCTAAACATTGTTGTAAAACCAGAATTTCTGTTTTCCTTAGTTTCCCAATATTCTTTTTCAAAATCTTTCCCCAAGTTTTTCAAAAATTGAACTTTAAAGACATTCAGCTAATTTTTAGCAGTTCTAATCATTAAGAAAAAAAAAAAGAGAATTCCTAGTAGATTTTAAAGAAGATGACACATTCCTGCAAAGCACTGACTTTAATTTAATGACTGTCTTCATACAGAGTGTCCTGTAGAAAAATCTTTTTGTCTCACAGCATTACCAGCCTCCTTTTCAAGGGCTCAGTAGTGCTCCTTCTCCCTGATGAAGCATGAAAATGCTTTTCCCTCACATTCAGTTGGTTACATTTGAAAAACACTCTAATGTTGTCCAAAAGTGATAATAATTTCAAAAATCTACATGCATTTGCACGAAGTCAAGTACCAAAATGAAAACACTCTACCCTACTTATGGAAGACTGTGGAAGATTCCTGGATATGTGTTATTCCCACTGGTGCAGACATGAATTTGGCCCAGAGAGGCTGTTTAAGATGGGGTTGTGGCCGTTTTGGGGCAGGACACCGAGGTAAGGAGGCCGAATAGCACAGGTACAGCTGGCTGTACCCTCTCCATGCTGACAAATCAGGGGCTGTCAGGGCAGCAGAGCCTGCCAGCCCAAAGTCTTCAGGGCAGATCCAAACTGTGATGGAGCCTGTGGTCTATCCCGGTGCTCCAAAGGCAGAGATGTTGCAACTGGTGGGAGGGGGGAGATGGAGAAGGGCTTGGCAAGACTTCAGCCTGCCCTTAGTCCTGTTAAGGACAAAGAGTTTCCACAGCCCAGTGGTTTTCTCAAGTGTCAGACTAGGGTTTCTTATTGAAAAGTTGTCTCCTGACCTAAGTGTTCTTCTTGGGAATGCAGGTTCAATAGTAAGACACAGCCTGAGCTGACAACTTCATGCTAAAACAACTTGATGACTTCCATCTGAAGGTTTGATCCTTCAGTTATAAAGGTCTCTTTAATTAGACAATATTCATTTCATTAACTCTGCTTTCAGAATATAAGAGTTTAACAGCAGGGACTGATTATTCTTTTCAGTGCAATGTAGAATTTTTTTTATCTTTTTTATGATCCAGTTGGGAAATACTTTTGGGAAACACTTGTTCAAAACAAAACAAGACAAAAAGGAGGATTTTTCTAAGCCAAGAAATAATGCTCCTAAAGAAATATTTTGACTAGAGAATGTTATGCTGGGGTGGTACAAATGATGTACCTTTGTTGGTGCTCTAAATTCAGGACAATGAAAAGTGCAACCAACAGGAATGATTGCACAAACATGGGGTGATTTGGACATGAGCACAAGGGGCTATCTGCATACTCATATATTTATTTTCTCCATCTGTCTTTCCCTTCTCCATCAGTCAGGGTCCAAGCCTGTTTAAACTGATGGCAAATTTTCCATTGACACACACAGGCTGTGCAGATCCCTCAGGCTTGTAGCTTGTGCCCATTCAACAGGTTGAAATGAGAACAGACAGAACCAGGAGGGTGCACACCCAGCCCTGTGCTGATAAACTATGGTTTTTTTTATTTTAAAAAAACCAACCCACCAAACAAACAAACAAACAAAAACCCAAAAACTTGCTAAGAAAGGATGTCAAGTTTTGTAATAGCAAGACAGCTCAATTAATGTGAAATTGTCTCTGTGGGAAGCAGGAATTTAAACTCCATTTTGATCATTAACCTGTAGGATAGCAATATAATGGTATTATTAGACCTAATTTTGCCTCAATTACCTAATACTTTCTAATAAATCTCTCCAGTGAGCCATGCTGAAAATAAAACACTGTTTTCTGAAGGGCCTATGAATGAGAAGCTTTGGGAGGGAAGGCTGACATTCCAAACACACCAGAGACAGATGTTGAGTGTCCAGAAACATTGCACTGACAAAGTTCTTGCTCCTGAGCCTTTGCAGCTACCAGTGCAGAGTTATTTCCCACTGCTGGTGGGAAGGCTTTCCCTGGGCACCACCAGCCTCTGGAGTGACTTTGGAGGGCAAAGGGAGCTGTGGAAAAGCAAGAGTGGTCAGGGTGAGAAGAAGTACATGGACTTTCCCATGGAATGGAGCTGGCCTCTCCCACTCCCTCCATGCACTTGCCAGCTCTTTGTGGGTTTGGACCAGACAGGAAAGCGCTTCAGCTGGGGAATGTCAAGCAAAGAAGTGAGACAGAGCACAGCAGGGGTGGGCTGAGCCACCTGGGGTTGCCACAAGGCAGTGGGGACCAATGGGAGCCCCAGGGAAACCCCAAGTTTTACTTGCTTTGCTCCAATGGCAAAGCACAGTTCATCAGACGCTGGTCAGGAGAGGTGGGCACAGTTGGGAAATTGACCTGTCATAGGACCTGGCTCAAACCTTCCATCAATATGCTCGTTCCATAGTCTTTCCGGCTTTTAGGAAAGGATCTCTGCTCGAGGCTTTAGAAAGCAGAGTCCTGTTGTTTTAAGGGCAGCCTCCAGCAGGTTTGAGGTCTACAGCCACAGACACTCACAGCCCTAAATTTTCCTCCAGGAAGCAAGACCCTGCTGTCACCAAAGACCAGCCTGCAGCAGTCTGGATGCAGACCCTCACTGTCTGCAAGCACAACCCACACAGCCCCCAGCACTGGTAGGTGTTTTGCAGACTTCTGGGTTTCAATTCCTTCTTCAAGTGTCTTTCACTCAGTGCAGGTTGTGACTGTATAACCTGGACCAAATGCAAAAACTATCCAGGAGACTTAATTTTTAGAATCTTATTCTTTAGGGTATTCTGTTTTTCAGTATGACTGTTTCATCATGTTGTATAGTGCCTTGGCTTTAGGGGAGCTGTTAAAATAAAAGCACTCATTTTATTATGAGTTCTGCTTTTCAGCAATGCTCCAATTGATGAAATTTTTCTCTGATAATTTGAGTGACTGTTAGTACTGTGATAATCAGGACCAAGAGGAGAATGGGATCACACTACACTACACAGTGAAAACCTGGCAACTTTTGTCACTGGAATTTGTGGAGCCAGGATTTTGTCCTATAAATCTCAAGAGTGTCTCCAGCTGTAAGAGCACCAGCACATAGCAAGAAGGCTGACAGTGCCTCAGATGCAATAAACCTGGAGGAAATGTGAATGTTGCAATGAATGAGGTTGTCAAAGAGCTTGCACATCTTCATTTCCTCTGCTGGAGACTGTGCAGAGGGAAAAGAATCAGGTTGCATTAATATGATGTCATGGATGAAGGACCTTGATGTTGTCATGAAGGAAATGTAGAATCTCGCACTGAGTGCCTCTCTGAGGCTGCACAGGTCACCCCTGCTGCTCCTTCACTCACAGTCCTTATCTTGTCCCTCACACCAAATGAAGACTTCACAGCACTGTGTGTTTTAACTGCATATTATGCTATCAGCTAGGCTGATAAAAGAAACAAATCCTGCCTATCTCATGCTGGCCACCTAAAGCTCAGGTGTGGTTTCTGTCCACAGTATTTCTCTGCTTTTCACTTGTAGGGGAGGACAGACACTCAGATCATCAGGAATAATAGGCAGAAGAAAATGGTGGAAACTTCGCTGCTGACTTTGTATGAGGTTTGTGTGCTATAAATATGGTGCAATAGGTAATTTTCTCCTGTTAAGAGAAAACTTTGAACAATGTCTCATGACACAGGTACAGGTGGTTCAATGCGCAAAATCAGCTAAAATCCCCACAGAAAATAGAGTAGAAAGTTATGATTTACGTCTATGATCTAGAGTTAAAGTTGGTCCAAACTACAGGCAGGGTCTCATCAGCCAGTTAATATCAGGCCTTTACGTTACCCTTTCCACTCAGGCAAATGGATTAGGATTTGGCATGGCCACACAACCAGATTTTTATAGGGGCAGCTCATACTCATGAAATTAAATACATGACCACTGAATGTTTTTAATCCAGCTGCAGGAAGTTAAGCAATAAACAACCTGTCACTGAGTGCCAGAAGAACAAAATAACATGCCACTAACTGCTTAACAGGAGTTATGAACTGAACCTGAGAGTCCTGAGGCTGGGTCTGCTGTGCCACTGCTGGGTTGACTCAATCCTCAGTCCTTCAGCTTCCCAGTTGAGGGCCCTTTAGGAGTGGGCATTTCTCCATTTGTGCACATCCAGGGATGTAGTTATTGGAGATAACAGATGCCTTCAACACCAGGAGGAAAACACAGGGTGATTTTCACCCACATTCAAAGCTGGGAGAATGGGCAGCACCCTTGGGGAAACCAAACCTCATCAGCACCATGCTTGTTGGTTTCCCTGACCTATACCAACAAGAGTCTGCCAAGAAAGGTCTTTTACATAACAAGAATTGTCATCCCATGGAGACTAAGCATTCACTCTTTATCTCATCCCAAAGATGCCAAGCTCCAGGGGACCTCAGAGCACCTCAACAGCCTCTCTTGATGAAAGGTAGAGCCCTGCAAGATGATATTTTTGACTCCTCAAATCTTTCCCTCTGATGAGACTGTGGTCAAGGTTTGGATTGAGAGTACTTCTCCTTTTGAGATGGGTTCTTATTATGTGGCCTCCAGTGCTCTTTTATGATGTTCTTCTCCTCTATTCTTCTCTGAACTTTGAAGTGCTCTTGCATGAAACAGCATGACATAAAATAAAATGACACTCATTATTAACACAAATGAAACATTTGGTTTCAATTATCTCCCCTCTCTCCAGTTGTGAGGAGTGAGAAATCACTCATAAACCAGGCAGCATTTTAAGAAATTGCAGACTTTACAGTGCAAGAGAAAGGAAGAACAGACTCTGAGATACTGAGGTTGTCACAGCACACAAAATGTTAAGAGAGGACAAAACCCTTTCCTGGGGTCCTTCCAGCACACATGGACAGATCTGTATGGCTGAAAATAAGAAAAAAATTAAACACCTAAGCAGAACTCTCAGTTAAGCCTTAAACTAATAACTGGCTGTGCCACTGACCTAGGTGGTGACCTCTGGAAAGTCACTCTGCCTCTTTGCATTTCTGGTTTCCCACAGGCTGTGTTTTTGTCCATTTGGCCTGTCAACAGAGGAAGTGAAGGAAGAAAGGGTCTCTTTGGTGAAGGATTTCTTCCTGACATACTGCTCCCAGCTTCAGAAGGATACTTCTAGACAGAATTACTTCAACTTCTCCACAACAAGGAAGCAGGATCAATTTAAAAAAAATAAAAAAGACAAACCAACAAAACAAATCTTTATCTCTTTTCCAATTAAGCTAATTTTACTTTAATCACTTTGTCCCCTTTTCATTCTGACAGATAATGTTTAACCCTTGAAATAGAATGCATGGACTCTTGAATTAAGAGCAGTAAGAATGCTTAACAGCATGTAAAACAGAATTCCACCCAAACTCAGGGTAGTACAAGCCTATTATCCCAGCCTGTTCCATAAAACAGCTGACTTGACAGCCCGTGTCAGTATGGAATGCAGTCAGCTCTGGGTTTTTTCATCTCTGCTTAAAAATGATCCTGTTTAACCTAGGCTGTGATGCACTGCAATTGGCATTCCTAGGGCTTGCACATGTCTTCAAAGGAGGACCTCAGCAAAACCCTCTCCAGGCACTGTGGCACTGCCCATAGGACTCAGTAGAAAGATGCCCTTTTCCACCTGAAATAGATTCACTGCACATCACAACTGTCACTGAAAAACTGCAGGACCAGGGTTAGATGTGTCTGGGCTGAGCAGTTTGCTGTGCAACAGGCTGGGAAAAGCATTGGCCAACATGTTCCTTTTTGATCCCTAAGAGATCTCTCATTCCTCCTGAGCTGCATCACAGCTGCTGTTTAGAAATGCACAGCACTGCAGCACATAGATGTAGGGAAGGGAGGGAGCAAAATAGCATGTGTGGTAGAGGAAACTTTAAGTAAGCTAAAGGCTATTACTCATATGAGAACTAGAACCTCCACCCAAGTTCTTCTAGTTTTCTCCAGCACTGCAAAAGGGACGAAATAATTAAAAAAAATAGAAAAAGAAGAAAGTGCTTTTTCCTGATAGAGTCTTTAAGAAAATTGCCCTGTGGCAGAGACACAGTAGAGGCACTCACAGGACAGATGTTTCTTTTTTCTTTCCAAGAGGGACTTCTTTTTTAATTAGAAAATCAAAGGTCTTTATATAAAGCAGGTAATTCTATGAGAAAAAGTAAACATTTCTTTTCTCCCTCCCTTTTTTTTTTTATTTCTGGCCCTCATTTTGTGTGTGATTATCAAAATGCTTCTTTTTTCTGCAATGCAATTGCAGCAACAGTCCAGTGAAGAGCAGATGCTCAGAGAGGCAAGTACATTTGTTGTTCTTACCTCTGGTGTCAACTTGCAGTGTTGAAAAGTAGATAAAGCCTGAGGGTGGGACGACAACACATGCATTTTTTTTACTTTGTTCATCTCTCCAGCAGGAGATACTGTGACACTTTCACTACCAGTTTCCTAGAAGTGGTATAATGCAGGAGTACTGGAACCAATCTTTTGATAAAATCCCTGGAAGGAGATATCTCTGCCCTAACACTTCAAGAATTTGGAGTTTTGCCTCAGATGTGTGTCAGGCACACTTGGGAGTTGGGGTCTAGGAGTATGAGCATCTTCAGAGGACTGGAGTAGACATTAAACATTATATGCAGAAGGGAGTTATATTTGTTTGTCCATCTTGCAACCAGCATGGTCTTAAGACTAGTTTGGATGGTAATAAGCGTAACCAGGCACAGCACAGTGCTAACTGAGAGGACAGAAGGGTTTTTTCAGACATCCCAGCTCTTCCTGCCCACCTGGTCACTAACCATAAATGAACCTGTTGCAGCTGATCCTTCCATTTCAGTCCCTCACCTGTCACATTCCTGGTGGGGATGCAGGTCCCTGATGACAACCCACTGGGAGTTGAAAAAGACCAAGAGCCAAAAGTGCTGATCCCCTGCAGAGCCTGTGTCTTCTAATACACTTTTCTGGCCACTGTGGAGAGGTGTAAGCACAGAGCACTGGCCTGCCACTAGGGGAAATCCATTCTTGTACCCAAGACATCAGGCTGGTTCATCCCACTGTCACTTTGGCTCCATGAGGCCTCTGAGATGAAGGTGACAGGTCCCTGTCAGACTGTAGCACCCATAGGAGTCAAACACCCAATGAAAGTCCAGTCCACAAATCATCAAGGCTCCACATAGGCCCCACTCTACTTCAAAATATAATACAATGCCATAAATGTATCCTTTTCCAGTTAGACAAAGAATTTTGAGGCAGGCAGGGAAAGGGGGGGGCAGTTTTAGGGATAAAATGTGTTTTGTCTTCTTTTGTACTCATAGGGGTTATTGTTTTGTTGTGTAGGATGGTAGAATAAGCTCTGTAGAATGGGGAGACCTGATCTGCAAATATAAAGCAAAAGAAAGCTCTCCAGAATTTCCAGTGAGTCAAAAGACTTGAAAGGTTGTTTCACTGAGGTTTTCACAGAGATTATTAATACAACTATAACACAGGACATTAAATGCAGCTGACCCTTCTCTTTTATTTGTTTATTGTAATAAATCTCCAAAGACAGGCTTTTTTGAACATATTATACTTCTGCACTTTGTTTCTTACTTGAGTTGAATTACCCATGTTTTTCATTAGAGACCCATGATCATTACCCTTGCTTGCCTCCCATTACACAAGGAATGGAGTCAGAGCTATGCCCCAAATGCACCATCTCCTTTCTCCCAGAAACCACCTTCCTTCCTCTGTCAGCTCCCAGCTTGGTTTTCCACCACCAAAGAGCTGCCCACAGCTCCCAATTTTCCTCTTAGCTCAAATTGTTCTAGACCTCCCTCCTCTGAAGGCTGCAAGTCTTCATTTCTATGCCACTAATTGCCTCTGTCATGTAGCTATGTGATGCAAAGGGCTGCTCAGATACACACCAGAGCATGGCCAATGCATTCCTCACAAACAATAAGCTGTCACCTTTGCTGTGGTGAAGTCCCCAGAATATGGCACACATACTGCCTCCAGGAATTTGGCCCCATTGGTTTGTCATCCTGTGCAGCTGGGGAATAAGAGGTTTCTATTGAATGTCAGCTCTTATTTATTAGAACTTGCAGTCAAACAATAGCCCACACACAGGGAGTGTCTGACAGACCAAAAAATATGCATGCAACTCCGTAAACACCTCAGCCTTGTTTCTGTGTGTGTGTGTGTGTGTGTGTGTGTGTGTGAAGGCAGGGGACACTCTTGCCTTCATACTTCACATGCTACTTCTAGACTTCTGCTGGATAACTGATTGGGTTTCTGGACTTAGACACATGCATGTCCTCTTCCCTGAGGGCCACAAAAAGCAGAAATGCAGCCTATGTTGAGCAGCCACACTGTTAAGAATATACTTTCTTCCAGTGCCACCCCAGTTCCTGCTTATTCTCTCATGTCACTGCTCTAGGGCACATGTGCCATGAAGTGCCAGTGAGTTGTAAAAGATAATAGATCTCTTGCTTGTTTTCATGTTATGAAGTAAAAAGCAGCACACAGGCCCATGTGACCACTGGTGATTCAACAGCAGAAAAATTTGAAAAAAGCAGATCATTTTCCTCAAAGACAAACTTCATCTAAGTTTCATGGAAATTCTCATGTGAATGGATGTTTTTAGGTCTATGTATACAGAAAGCTTGAAAATTAGATAAATTATTGACAGTACTTTTCGGCATTCAAATAGAGGTTTGATGGAGGAAATTGTCACTTTTTGGAAAATCTGGAAAGAATGAGATTGCAAAAGCTGGGAGGTGACTGTCACTGTCCCAGGAGTGCTTGGCAGCATTTCTGCCTTCCCTGAATCACCTTTTAAGGTGACTAAAGGAAGCCTAAAGGTGACTCAGGGAAGCCCAAATGTGACTAAGTCTAAAAGCAAAGAAAAAGGCAGGCAGAACAGGAGATGTGCCACTATGTCCAACATTACCTATCAAAGAGCTCCCATAGAAAAGTAGGTTATTGTCCTAAGTGATGCCACTGAAAAGCCAGACTTGTATGCTTCAAAGTTTCACACACTTTCTCAACCCAGAGCTACTAAAACCGCAAAAGGAAGTAGAAACTGATGAAATGGCTTATCTAAGGGCAGATCAGCCCATTCCTTCTTCCAAACAGAAGTGGAGACACTCTGAAAAACAAATACAGCGCTCAGGATCTCAACTTGAGCATGAGGAAATGGCCAAGATTTTGTGCTGTTAGACATTTATTTGCTTATTTCTACCATGTCTCCAGATTTCTTAGAGCATAATTTGGTCCCACTTTTCCTTCAGAGCTGTTCACTGAGCATGGGCTGGGTTGCAAAGACAGTCACATGCTATTACTGTTATGCTCCTTACAGCATTTATTCAAGCTTTGCAAACAACTGATGATTTTCAAACAATTGTTTGCTCGTGTGTGAAAATCCATCCAATTTATGTGCCTCAGATCAGGCACCTGAAACCACCAGCTGAAGTGATGTTGCCGTGAGGCTCATTGTTCTTACACACAGTACCCAGAACCAGAGGAGAACAAGGAAGTACTCCAATGCTTCTTGAAGTAGCTATAAAGATCTAACACACATCAAGACAAGAGAGGCCCAAGTGAAATGTTAAAATTAAAGCCAAGGAAGGACATTTGAAATTAATAAGAGCAGACATATGATTTGAAGTCACATAATATTTGTAAAGGCCACTGACTATGACAAGTGCCTCAAGGAATGTATCCAACACCATCCCTAAACATTGGAAAGAAGGATTTTTGTAGATGTGTTTATAAACATCTTGGGGAACTGCTTAAGTAGTAATCTCATGAGGAAGCTCTGTTGTTCATTCCACTATATGCAGAGTCTGACTGAAAATCTAAATTTTGAGTTGTATTCATGTTCCCCCTTCTTCTGCACTTATTGTTTTAAACTTTTTTTCTAGTTAGCTGATCCAAAGTCTCTCCAAATAAAAGTTTATATGACATTGTTGCCACAAGGATTCTTGCCAAGAAAACGAGCGGGGCAGATGCTGGCTGACTTGTTGATTCACTCACTCAGCAAAAAGCTATGTGGAAGATTTTGTTTTCCTCTGAGGTTGCAGACTGTCCCTTTCCTTCATCCTGTCTCAGGCCTGCATGGACTACGTGCCTAATACAAGCTGTTGCTGGATTTCTAACATGCTCCTGTCTGAAAGTCAAGGAGTGCTTTGCCACTGACTTCAAGAGTTCCAACCATTCTCTTTCCTTCCTCTATATCAGCTCTTATCAGTCTATTTATCTGAACCTGGATTATATCCTCCTACCTTTATATCCTACTAATCTCTAACCATATCCTGCTCCCACTCAGGGGAAAAAGAAGGAATACAACAAGTTAAAGGGCTCGCTAGAAAGCAAATATTTATTTTTATTTTTAGATGGGAAAATTAGGTATTGAATTCAATCAATATTTTTGTGCAGCATAGTGCTCTCAGGTCATTCTGGTAGTCCATGTGAGCCTAAAATTGGGGGAAATGTGGGATTTTTACAACACAAAAAATGGTTTTTTTCTGAAAATGAAGAAGAAAATTAATGCCAAATTTTCTGCAGAGGTAAATAAAATTATTTTCCAACTGCTTGTGATAGACACTTGCAAGATCTTTCAGGAAAAAAGTTAACGTAGATCTCATCCTACCCTTCTAATCCATAGAAAGAATCCTAAACTCCATCATAGATTTCATCTTCAGTTATGGAAAGCATATGGGATGTAGCCAAAATTTTCTGCCTATAGCAGGATTCATTTCAATTGCCCATAGCAAAATGTCTTGTTTATTTGCAATTCAATGCAAATTCGGGAGTTACTTGACTAAAGGGGACAGATCTCTGTTATTTCACTACCAGTGGCATTTTTTCGGAAGTTGAAAGAGCTGGTTACAAAATTGCTTCATTACATGATTTAGCACCACTTGATACTGTTCTGTACAGTGTCTTTTGATTTTACTGATTTTGTAAAAGCAATTTTGTATTCATTTGCTTTAAGTCTATGTCTCTACAATCATATGTTGTCTGTAAAAAAAGAGAATGTAATATTTTTTTGGGGGGGAGGGGGTAGAAATTGCACCACTTCCATTTTTCATAAATGAGTATATTTAGGATCAAGTTCAATCGCTAAGAAACCTCTTGAAACTCAACCTTAGGCACAAACAACTGGCCATGTTTTAAAAAGACAGAGTGAGAATTATTTTTTCTGGGATTCATCTGAAGTTCCTGGAATTACACAGATAAAAACATAATTTGGTGTTTTAGATTAGAAATAACAATTTGTATGTTCAGAGATCAATTTCTTAAATCATAGTCTTCATTCACTTTGATTTCAGCCATTTTGTAACTATCCACCTCAAAGTAAGGGACAATAACTTTCTGTCAATACAGTATAAAGAGCAAAATATCTCGTGGAATTAAACAGTGATGTCATTCCAAGGGGGAAACACACATCAGCTGTGAAACTATCTTTTTCTCACTCCACCTTAGAAATATTTGGGCACTCCAGAGAAACAAGTACGTATTTGATGGCAACTTGGACAGAATTTAATAGTGCTACACAGAAACAAGAAGGAATGAAACATCAACACACCCTGGGCATACTGAAAATATTTCTCAGCATAAACAATACTATGTAATGTACTCATTCCCTTTTACTTTAGTAAGAAAAGAAAACCAGAGTTATAAACTCAAGCTGTGCTCCCTTTGCTACATCTGGCTCAATCTGAAAATGACCTGGCTTCCAGACTGATAAGCCAGACTTTCTCATGCTATACTCTGAGGGATATTTGTAACTCTGAATTTAAAAATCACACACACCAACCAACTCAAATGTCTGTGAACCTGTTGCTTTATGCCATGAGCTTTTACAATTGAAAAAGGAAAATAGAGCAGAAAAAAGGGGGACAGAAAAGCTAAGACCAAGGCCTGGCATCTGTGAAAGGTGAGTTTGAGTGCTGCCTATTCCTCTCAGGAACTCCACAGTCCCAGGTTCCTGCATCTGAAGTTGCCCTCAGCTTTCCATCTTAGGCATGTTCTCTAATTGTGAGTAGCAGGTCCAGCAGAGCATCTCCCCTAATCAGTTTGTCAGTTGCATGCATCAAGAAGTTGCCCTCCACAAGCTCCAGAAAACAACTGGCTTCCCTGAAAGTTTGTCTGGTGTCTTTATCACACAGCCTTTGCCCTTCAAGTCAGTGGTCATATAAGCACCCAAAAAACATAATGAATCTTTGTCCATTAACTGCAAAGCAAGAATGAATTTCATTACCTTCAGAGGCAAAAGTGTATTGATGAACCTTGATTAATTCTTTCCAGTGACACATAAAAGACATACCATGGAGTGGGATGATTCTTATCCAGTGGTCCCTTTTTTGTTTTAATTAAATCATCATGAAACCACAGAACCATAGAATATGTTGAGTTGGAAGGAACCCACAAGGGTCATTGAGTCCAACTTCTGGTACAGCCCTGAGAGCATTGTCCAAACACTTCTTGAGCTCTGGCAGCCTCGATGCTGTGCCCACTGCCCTGGGGAGCCTGTTCCAGTGCCCAGCTACCCTCTGAGGGGAGGACCTTTTCCTGATATCCAGCCTCAACCTCCCCTGACACAGTTTCATGCCATTCCTTTAGATGTCTGACCACACTCCTATAAGGAGCGAACTGCCACCTCACACTGCTGTAATGCCAGCAGAGCTGTATGGAGTGCAGCACACTGAATTCAGAGTCACTGGGGCTTGCAGAAGAAATATCTTCTCCTTAACAGCAGGCTGGATGCCTAAGCACTGCAGTAAGCCCTTTGTTAGGCAGAGCTACCACGAGGCAAAACACAAATTAAACACTACTTGGTCACTCTGGGACTTGGCCAAAAGCGTCAAACTAGACATAGCAAGACAAAGCTTACAAATAAAGATCCTGTGAACCAGCTGCCTAGGACTAGCCTGAAGGGCTCAATGCAAAGTCTTCATCCACCTCAGCTCACATGCAAAAGCAGTGCCTCGATAGAGCAATCAAAGTCTGCCCATTTCCCTCTGATGGAACAGTACACAGTGTAAGAATATGATCAGAGACTTGGCCTCAGTAAAGTTGGATGCTGTTTTTTGCCCCAGACAAATGACTGAGAAGTGCTTAAGCTTCTTTGGCAGCAATAAGAGGTTGGTGCCAAAGAAACTATTAGCATGGGAGCGTTATCCATATGCATAACCTCTGTGGGATGATGCTCATATGCAACTAAGCTTGTGAACTGAGGAAATATTAAAAAGGTTCTGTCACAAGCACATAGTTGAAGAAAAGTGTATAGAACCAGTTGCAGCCTGCTGCCTAAGAAAGCAAGTGATATCCTCTGGTGGCAACAGCCTACTATATTGTTCAAAGAAGAGGGTTTAATAAAAACTTTCTACCAGGATGAATGAATTCATTTTGTTGCAGAGATGCTTTATGGACTTGTCCAAAGCTCTGCCAAATACTCCTTGATAATCTACAAGTTTTCTCCTTTTCTGTCACCGCAGCATTAAGTCACTTCTCCCTTTCCTCTCTCCCAACCACTACAAACACTTAGTGTTGAGCTTCAACTGTGCAGTCAGGCTTGAGGCTGAAAGAAGCTTGTTTGTCTCTCTGAGTACCACCACTCATGCAGAATTGGGTACTGTTCTTGTCCAAACTGCTAAAAGACTTCACTGTTGCTCAGAAACAAGAATGATTCAAGACGTAAGCAGCACATGACAGCAGCAAACAGCTATGGGTTAGTTGGCACAGCTCTTTTCTATACACTTCCTACTGCTTTGCAGAGGGAAGAATTCCCAGTGGAAAGTTTCACAGCATAACTCGGTACCCAAGAGTTGCATTTCAGCCCCAGGGGGTGGCTGTTGCAGCCCTCCAGGTCTGGAAGGCCAGGCACAAGGGTCACCTGTGTTCTGGAGGGCTCACTTTTGGAGACAGGGCAATGTGCAGGCAGTAGCAAGAGGAGCTTGAGTATTAGGGAACGGGAGCCTTCCACATCCTCATCTCACTTGTTCTTTGGAGATTCCCAGTCTGTTACCTGGGGAAGAGAGTTTAGGCCTTAGAGCCATATTCCCTTTCAAAGACCTCAAAGTGACTTTGTAAGGCAGAAGGCCTTATGAAGGGCACCACAGCTAATTTAGCTAATTTGGTAACAGGATTGCAGCTGGAAGATGAAAAACAAAGGTGTAGGACAGGGTTCATGATATGGCTGTGCCTCCTCTCTGGTGCATGGCCAATTTTTTTCAATGCTTCATGGTCTTCCTCTTCCTGCTCTGGCCAGGTCAGAAGGTGAATCACCAAAATGACAAGAAGGAGAAAAGAAAAAATCATTGCTCAGATATGTTTGGTTTCTGGTTCTTCAGAGGCGTCAGGGTGGGAGGTGGAAGGCTGGGAACAAAGACCAGATTTGACTTCAGGTCCTGGAGCCTAATATGAGGAATTCTGGGGATTTCTGCAGAGAAAGACATCTCCTGCTGAGATTTACACCATCAAACTTCAAGGCTGCAAGTGCTTGTACAGGCCTGGGGCAAAATCCTGCCTCAACATTGCTCTGCTATTGATGGCAGCATTTTTACTGATATCAAATTAGAGAGTCCAAACCAAGATGAAAATGGCAAGGGACAAATTAGCAACAGTGCTGTTCCTGATCCTTCTCTGGTTCTCATCACTGCTGCCATACCATACCAGATGAGCATGCCCTCTTAGCCAGTCAAGCCTTGGGAGAATGGCAGGGGCAGAGACCTCACAGAAGGAGAGTAGAAGGGCAAGGGTTAATGTTTTACAGAGCCTGAAGGTAGTCTGGTTATGCTGTTATCCAGCACATGACAGGAGAAAAAGAGAAGAAGGAAAACTGTGCCAAACTTGCGTCACAGGCAAAGCAAAAGCTGGCTCCTCTAGCAGGTTTGAAAGAACCCTGATAAATAGAGCTGACAGATGGTCTCCAGTGGTTCCTCACCCTTATGAAAATCCCTTTCCCTTTCTTGTCCGTCAGTCCCTATCCCACTCCCTGCCTCTTTCAGAGCTGACAAGTCACTGCATTCTTCACAGGTTTACTTCTTTGGCAGAGAGTACCACTCACGAGAGGTTTCTCAGGCAAGAGCATCATCTCACCAGCCTATTTGCTTCTCTTCCCCTTTCATCTCTTGTTTGTTTTCCATTCATATACAGAGAACTCAACCCCTTGCCAGACCATTTGCATGTTTTGTAATAGGTGACGATGATGCAAATGTCAGGAAGTGCATGTTGTCTATTATTTATGCAACACATTATTTACCTGCAGGTTATTTACCTTATATTATGTATTTAGTTCTTCCCTATTCAGACCTTGGCCCAGAAATAAGCTCAAAGGAAGATCTGTGTTTAAGAACTGCAGGTGTGCCTTTGAATGGCAGGGGCAGAAGAAGGGACTAAACTGGTCGGGTCCTTGCTTTGCCACCAGTCCCTTACAATGTTTTTGGTGAACACCTTTTTCCCCAGCAGGCAGCGGAGGAGAGGTGTGTTTGTACAGCTGCATGCACAGTGGAGTGCTGTGGTCTGCTTTCATCAGGATAACATATTGTTCCACAGTGTAAGGCATTTTTCTGCCCCTTGGCTTTATAAAGTAAAGCATTCCTCCCCAGGGCACTGCTGCAGGAGGCAGACAAGTGTCTTTCAGCACCTTTCTAGACTCAAGTCTCCACCAGAAAAGTTGGGGCAAAGGCAGTTTCCAGAAAGAACTCAGAGGTATCCTAAACTTATCATTACAAAACCAGTCTAGTTCACAGTTCAGGCTGCTGCTGCTGCTGGAGACTGTTACAGGAACATGCACTCAACACAGCTCCAGTGTCCTGGTTGAAGCTGAGCAAACAGGACAAATACAGCAGTCTCTGAAGGGATGGATGAATTCCTGTTTAAAGATGACATATTCAGAGCCCAGTGTCAAACAGCTCCACAAAACCAAACCTCTAGCTAAACTGATCACTGAGTGCATCACAGGTTGTAAGGAGTTTGTGGATGTTTCAAAGGCCCAGTAGTTAAAGCGTGTTAAAAGGAGACAGTAAGTTATCCACATGGACTGTAAGAAGCTCCTATTTTCCCTGTGCATATAATTCCTGTCTCTATTGTGCTAATGACATCTATTGATCCTATATTGGCCCTTATTAAACCATCTTTAAATGGGACTAACTATATGAAGTGTGGCTGCACTGACTGGGGAAAATGCAGTTTTGTCTCTGAAGACCCACTTCAGAGAAGTGACAGAGAACTTTTTCTTGTTGCCCCTGTAAGTCATCACACAAAATAAATCTTGCTATCTGTGCCACTGAAATCACAGAAGTCCACAGTGAGTAGTTTACAAAGCAACTCATCAGAGATCATCCATTAAAGGAATTTATAAACAACTTGGTACCATTGCAACTCTGAAAAATTTACTGATTCCTCAAGCAACTTTGAAAATGAAAATATTTAAGCAGAATGAAAGAAGATGAGGTTCCCTACACCAGTCTGAAAACTAAATGAGTGCCTGGCAATTACTCACAAGGCTTTGGTGTCACTCATTGCAGGAGAAAATTACCACATTGATAAAAAAACCCAGTCAAACCTTGTGCTACAGGTCCAGTAAAGTATGGCCCTAGGAATAACTGACAGAGTAATTTTCAGTTCCCCTGCATTATCTTCCTCTTTATGAGGGCCTACAATTACTAAAACATGAATTTAAAGACCTGCTTTTCTGTAGGAAGAGCCCCTTCATTCGTGCTGCTATAGGGGGAACTAAACCTTCTTCACCATAAACTTGGCCGACCCTCTAGAACAGAAAAAATCCTCAAGGTATAAAATGAGGATCTGCCATGGCCTACAAAGAAATGAATGGGCTTGGGACCATCCATCTCACTCCAAGACTAATTTTTCTGTGTGAGAGCATTTATCTTCCAAACCAAATGAATATGCAAAGTTTTTCAGTAACAGAGAAGGTGGAACTTTTTCACCGACAGAATTGTAAACTCAGTTCTCAAGTTCTTTAATTTTTTTTGACACACAATGACTTTGTCTGCTATAGAGTGCCATTCTGATAATAATGATTTATACAAATTTTTTGTCAAATTGCAATTCATCTTAAAACACTACATAGATTCAGCAAAATGATATGCAAGGCATGTGAAAGGATCAGATTGCATCATCCACCAGGACACAGCAAGCATCTGTGTGATGATGGAGATCAACAGTTTGAACAATGCAAACTAATATTACTCAACAGTTCAGAAAAGGAAGTGAAAATTAAATGATTGCATCTAATTGAAACTGCAAGAAGAATTTTGAGCAACAGAATTCAATTACCCAAGTTGGAACTTAATCAGAAGCTAAACAAAATGTGCTACCTGCTGCAAAGAGAAAAACAAAAGCACTGAAAATTTGGGCAGACTTAAATAAGAGATAAAAAGGATGATCTTGCAAACAGTGATTTAACTCTACTTCTTCCTTTTTTTTTTCTTTTCCTATCTCTGTTGCAGCAAAGAGAAAGGTGAATGTGTATCAAGCACTACAGTATGTGCTCAAGCCTGCACACAGACTACATCCTTATCTCTGAGTGGCAAGGTTTGCCCAACCACCCTGTGGGTTTGCTAGTTCCTACTGTCCTGGGTGGCAGCCCTGGTGTGCCACCAGTATTAATCTCTGCGATTTGGAGACACATGATGCATCCTTTGAATCCCATCTGTTCAGATAAGAAGAATGCTCTTATTCACACAGCAGGAAATGTTCAGCCTCTCTTCAAATGCAAGAGACAGGCCAGATGCCAAGGATCTTTATTTCCAAGCAAACTAGGATATCTAATAAGAGCTTCCCTAAGTGAGACCTATCTAAATTTATTACACTGGCTGCATGAAGAAAACTAGATGCTCCAGGGTCTAGGGAAGATTAATCTGGACCTAAAAACTGGGGCAATCAGTGTCTCCCATACCAGCCCTCAATATTCAAGGCAGCAGATGTGCCATGGGGTTCTGCTCCTTAGAGCTCATGATGGAGTGCCTTGTTCACCAACTACAAATGGAGCCTTTGTCAAAGGGAATTCAGCCCGTGCTGCCCCACAAAGACATAATGGTATATACAACAGAAATGTTTGAGGAGTCTGAAAAATCATGCAGACAGTGAGGTCTTTGTGGTGATGGATGAAATTGAGAAGGTGTCTGGGCCGATGGAGGACAGAAATTAACATATCCCAACTCTTGCTGTGCCAGGGAATGGAGCCTTTATGAAAACAAATCCCATAGTGATGTATCTCTGCTATAGGTGAATCTAATTATTCTCCATGGCTGAATATCCAGCTCTTCACAGCCTCTGGTTATTCCTGAGGCAGAACTTCAGTGCTAAAAATGCAAGCATGCTGTTTTTGTGGAAGAGAGCTTCTCCAGACTGGGAGAATGCAGTCCATAACTGGAAGTAGGAATGGCTATTAGACTGTTGTTCAATTCACCATTTTTTTCTGGGGAGTTGTGACATGAGGATATTTAGCCACTCAGGTGCAAAATAAGCAGGGTGAGTTTGAGGTGTTCAGCTGAGGCAGCTCATCCACAGCAATCAAGGGCCAGGAAAGATGTTTGTGCAGCTTGTACTCAGCATCAGGTATGGAGGTATGGAGTCAGGGCTCACAGGGGGCTAGTAGGATAAATTGCTCCTATTTTTAAAAAAAACTGGGGCTGCATCCTCAGCAGAAGTAGGAGAGAGGGCATGGAGCTGGTTGCTTGTGCTCATTGATCAAGACTACAGAGCCTGGCACTGGAGGAGAAAAAAGAATCAAGTTAAAATAGAAACTATGGGTACACTTACAGAGGCATACACATGTAGTACATGCATACTGCAGAAGCCTTTTCCTTTTACAGGAGGAATTTCCACGAAGTTTTTAGTAACAGTTGCTCACAAAGTATTATAATACAATGGTCAAGGATATTTCCTTATCTCCAGTGGCCCTTAACAGTTTAGCAGCATTTGCTTATACTTTGGTATAACTATTAACCACTCCTTTGCATCATCACAAGCTGCTGTAGTCCCTGCCTTGTCCTGCAGTTACCAGTTTTGTCTGGCTGGCTGAAGCTGCTTGAAGATCTGGCTGCTACAGACAGCCAGCAAGTGAGAACATACAAATGCTTGAGTGAAGACCACACCTAGCTCCCAAGGAAGGGGTCCAGCCTGTCCTGTGCCCTGTCTAGCTGTGGTGAGTCAGTTATCTGCCAACAGTAGTGGGTTGTGCAACAGGCACAGCTGCTCCGGCAGATGGGCCTCTCAGAAACCAAGTCACAAGTTTCATTTCCATTGCCCAAAGTGAGGAGCCTTTTTTCTCTTCAATTAACTTTTCTTTCCTCCTATGCACCAGGGTTATCTCTTCTGAACTCCAGAGAATGCTGAGGAGTTGTTGTGCTGTTTCCCCAGCAGCAAAAGTGGCTGTCCACCCTCAGGAGGGTGAAAGGGACCCTGGCGCCTGTAACCCAGCAGGCTTTTCTGCCCTACCATCTAATTTCTCAATGTGAATGCAGGAAGATCAAGAACAGCAGGGATTTTCTTAGCTTCCCCACCTGGCAAGCTGCTCTGTTCCAGCCTCATGTCCTTTCTGCTACAGCCTAGGTGTTCTTTCAAGACGAGTGACAAAGCAGGACCTGAAAAACAGAGTCCCGTCCTCCCTCCTTCCTCATCCCTTCCCCAGCTTTCTCTGGGGTGGCCCTGAGGACGTGCTGGGTCCCTCTAAGCCTGGATCAGGGCTGCAACAACTCTGCTGCAGTCAGATGCCAGCTGAGAATCAGATAGTTGGGTGGTGCAGGCATCTGTGCTGGACAAGGTGGATGAGCAGGTACCTCTATGAGAGACAGTGATATTGACACATATCCAGTCCTGATTTGGTTTTGTATGTCAGTTTGGCCATTTGTCTGGGCCCAAGACAACTCAAGAACAAGTTGTCTCAAGGTGGAATTCAATTGCCCCCATCGACCTTACCTTCAGGCATCTGCTGCCTTTGGAAGCAGCAGCAGCAACATTTTTCTCTCCTCAGCCCCTCAGTTCTCTGTGCCTCAAGTCACGGCTGCAGCCAGGAGCAGTTTCCTCCTTAGCAATGTTTACAGACTCTGTCCTCTGGCCATTGAGCAGCTTCTTCTTTCTTTAGCATTGTGAAATCAGCTCCTTGACACAGGGAATAGTCAGTACTGGAAGTGGAGCTCCAGTGTGGAACTGCCAGCTCTTACAGCCTTTTATCACAAGCTTCATAATATCTGATGTTTTGTTTAAAGCTCCAGTTCCTGTCAGCTGGTAGTTACAAAACAATATCAAAGGTTTTTTTGTTGGTTAGAGTTGTTGGGTTTTTGGTTGTTGTTTTTTGGTTGTTGTTTTTTTTTTAAATTTCAATATGAAATAATTCTCTCGCTCTCAGAGTTGCAGAGAAAAGCCTGAAAATATGGCCCAGGGCTCCAGTACCAGAAAAACAAATAAAACTTCATATTTATACTGTATTTGCATGTCATTTGTAAGACAGCCTCACCAGCATTTCAAGACTGGCAACACTGCAGTGTCTTCATCTGTGGCTGGGAAGAACAAAGGTCAAATCTCAAATGAGTTTATGTCCCTGGTGGTTTCTCAAGGTCATGTTCTGCATGACCCAAACAAGCTTATTAAATTGTCCTGCTTAGAAAAAGGCTTAAAAAATACAAAACAAAACAAAACAAAAAAAACACTAAACAAAACAAAAAACCCCAACCAAACAAACAAAAACAAAAATTCATATTTGAAGAAGCACATGGTTCTGAGCAGGTCAGTGTATCTGAGACTCTCCAGTGAGCCCCAAAAAAGCTCCATGCAAGCAGTGGTCAATAAGGAGGAAGCTCATTCTCAGTTGCACAAACAGACCTGTCAGTTTCTAGATGTAGGTTCCAACCCATGTTCTGGTTTCCACCTTGCCACCCCCACAGGCTGAATCTGGCCCATAAGTCTGGCTTGAGCCCCTGCAGGTGTAGCAGACCACGGCTTCACATGCTGCCATGTCACAGCACCTGCTGTGAGAAGTCCCGTTTCCAAAGAAGCATTTCAGTCTGGCAGTACAAAAGAGATGTAAAAGGTAATGTGATAATGCCATGATAGTGCTACTGTCCCAAGCACAGAGCCCTTTTATAATAGGATTATGTTACAAAGCCAGTGGCTGACAAAATCTAAGGGTATTTTATCTAATGGAAATGAGCAGGTCTGCTCTCCAACCCTGAGGGTAATTGGCACAATTTAATCACATATACATGTGCAGCCTCACCTTGAATATTGTGGCAGTTTTGGCCACTGAAATAGAAGATATTAAGTTCTTAGACCCCACAGGAGGGGAATGAGGATGGGTGTTGGAGGTGGCAAGCACATGGATGCAAGAATGGAGAAGGGCAAGAGACTGCCGGACAGAATTTGACGGAGGGAAGGTCCAGGAGGACCAACCCTGAACTGGACTGTGCCTTTTACTACGGACTTTGCTTGTTACTACCCCCATTTCATTTTTCTTGAGGTCATGTTGCCTCTGTCTCTCCCAGTTCCAGAACCTTCCCCAGGCAGGCAGGAGCTGCCACCAAGGGTGCAGCTACCATTGGCTGGCTCCCTCTAGGGGGCGGGCCTTGCCCTGCCTGTCATTAGTCCACACCCAAGTTCACTCCCCCTCAGTTCTCCTACCCTATAGTTGTTAGCGGATTTGCATGCTCCACCTTAGTTCCTCCCCTTTTCCAGAACCTTCCCTATCCCAAGTTATATAAACCCCTGTTCCCCTCAATAAAGTTGGATCAGCGGATCAGCCTGGATCTTCGGATCAGGTCAGACCATCCTTGGCTCCTGGGTGTTTGTTCTCAGCTCGCAAGGCAAACCTTACCTAGTGCCAGGGAATCCCGGTGAACGATACCTCAGTCGGCAGTCTGCGAACCCCGTCGCTGGTCTGGTCCCTTCCCAAAGAGACCAAGACTGCGACAGATGGTGCCGAAACCCAGGACTGTCGGCTGAGTCTATCGTTCAAGATAGGCTTGCTGCTGTCCCGATCGGTGATAGCCGCAGGAGTGTTCTGAGACACTGCGGTCCGGCAGTCTCCCCCGGCAGAGACTGGGCATCGGCCCCACCTCATCGTTGGAGCAGGCGACCAGCGAGAGAGGTGAGCTGTCGGGGTAGCCCCTACCCTTCCTACCCCCGTCTCCAACTCCCCCGAAAAGACTGAAAGACTCAGAACTCTATCTCTTTATTAACATCATGGGAGCCGCTCTGGGGAAGTCCGAGCGCCCAATTTACAAAAAGATCAGAGCGGTCATCGAGTACCAGGGCCACAAGTACGATAAAGCCTCCCTGAAAGCCCTGGCTACTTGGATAAATTCCCATCAACTACAAATCCCAGAAGAATTAAACATCGAGCACTGGGATAATTTGGGAGCCACACTCTGGAAGGCAGAGAAAAAAGGGGACAAAACAGCGGCAAAGGCACTTATCGCCTGGCGGTTAGTTTATATGCTGCTCCAGGACCGCCAAAGGACTGGGCATCCGACCGTTAATTCGGCGAGGGCACAAGATGGCGCCTCGAAGCCTTCGTCCTCCTGCTCCAGCCCCAAGGACAAGAACAAGGACAAGATGGCGGAGGGGGGACACTGCATGCAACGCGGCAAAAATGGCGGCCGCGCGAAACACCTCGTGGCCTGGGACAATGAGGGGGGAGCCGTGGGAGGAGCCGTTGACGGGGAGCATTGGGAGGGACCACCCGAATACACGCCCCCTGAGGCACCGCCCAAAGGCTACGGCCCTCATGGCGTCATGGCCCCGCCTTCACCTGGTGGCCACGCCTCCACCCAGGCCTACAGCCCCGCCCACCTGAGTCAACATGGCCGCGCCCATGCAGCTAGGCCCGAGGCCCACTCGAGGGAGGCCTACCCACTGTTGCCACCGAGGCCTCCCTGCCAATGTGCCCTGCCCAGTCCACCCTGCGATGCGGCACCGGAGAAGCCGTGTAGGCCCGAGGCCCTGGCCAGGCCGCGGGCCTTGCGGCAATCTGTTGTGCACCGGCAACTTTCCATCCGTACATCGCAGGAGTGCCGCCGCGTCGCCCGGTTTACATCATCGCCTCCGGAGTGTGCACACCCTCTTGCCCCGATAACACCGAGGGCTGAGGGTTGTGATGAACTGGATAGTGAGGGGGAGCCGAACATCTCTCCCCCCACTAATCCCGAGGGACATTTACTGGACTTGACCTACTCGGACTTGACACATGCCTCGACGCCAAGGCCAAACACCTTCGACACCACGGCCGCAGACATGGCCCACGCTTTCCCAGTCTCCACCACCTCCCAAGTGGAGGTGGTTCACCACATTGTGGAGGCACAGGAGAAGGCGTGGAAGGCCGTGCACGAGCAAGCGGCCCAGGCAGGGGACTTGGACATGCTTAAGGCCTTCCCAGTACATGTGGAAGGAGGTAGGCCGCCACAGTGGAGGCCTATCTCCTACCCTGTGCTCAAAGACATCAAGAAGGCCATTGCTGAGCACAACCTGGACTCCCCATACATGTTAAGCCTCCTAGAGTCCTTTTTCCAGGCGTTCGACCTCACGCCAAACGACATCCGGCAGGTCACGAGCGCCTGGTTGCCTTCCCTACAGTACTCCGCCTTTGAGGCAGAGTGGAAGGCACTTATAAGGAAACATGTCACCAAGGGGGACTTTGTCCCCATACCTAGGGGGCTTGCAAAGGACAGAGCCATCGATCAAATGTATGGGGAGGGAAGGTTTGTCACCAACGCTCAGCAAGCCATGATTCCCCTGCCTATATTGCATAAAACGGCGGACCTGGCGTTCGAGGCAATAAAGAAGGTCGCGCGAACCAGCTCAAGTACACCTTCGTACGCGTTGATCTTCCAAGAACCAAGAGAACCTTTCTATGACTTTGCGTCCCGGCTTAGGGAAGCTATCTCAAAACAAATTAGCGACCCTAAGGCCCGGGACGTACTATTTAAATCTTTAGTCGTGGAAAAGGCAAACGAGGAGTGCCGGAGAATCCTCCGGCCCCTGAAAGACCCCACGTTGCTGGAGATAGTGGAAGCCTGCCGCAACGTGGATTATTCAAAAAAGGACCTAGAACTCGTTGCTTGAGTGGCTACGGGCCGCTGTTACAACTGCGGCCAGGAGGGGCACTATGAAAGACACTGCCCCTCCAACCAACCACCACCCTCACCCAAGACTTTGCCAAAATACAACTGCCAGCGTTGCGGTAAGGGGAAGCATTGGAACTCACTGTGCAGGTCCGTAACTGACATCAATGGTGACCCGCTTCCTCCAAAGTCACCCAAGAGCCAATACAGGAAGCAGGTCACCTTTAGCGACCCCCCAACGCAGCGCAAAGAGGGTGGTGGGCAGGGAAACTCCCCACCGAGCGCCAGGAGGGGCGCGACGACAATAAATGCCTCTCCTGCGTGCCTCCAACGGGCTCACTCAGAGCCGAGCCTGCACTAGAGCGGGCTCGCTGCATCATCTTGCACCCCAGTGATCCCTGTACCATCCTAAAGGGGGAGGAGTGCGAGATGAAAGTAACACCTGCGCAGCCGTTGGTGATAGGGAAGGAGTACCTCTTACATCCAGCCGCGCAAGCATCACAAAGGGGCACCATTGCCCTATCTGGACTTGTCAATCCGGCGTGAAATTTAACACCTCCTTCTTTTTCTTGCTACCTTTCGCCACGGGCTCCTCCTGCAGGGGCATCCCACTTGAAACGCACAAGTCTTCTGTTGAGAATATTTTCTGTGTATGTTCATATTGTAACCATCTTTTAATTATGTTTTGCAGGTCTTTGAATTATCATTTGCATGGGCCAGAAATGGGTGTTCTAGGAATGCGTCTAGGTTTGTGAGCGTGACTGTTTGAATGTGGTGGCCCCCAGTGTGAACGAGATCCCTACACTTTTTCTACAATCATATTTAACGCTACCTCATGTTTTGCTGCTATATTTATTGTCCCTGTGTGAATGTTATAGTTTTCCTAGAGACACTCTCTGCTGGCCACATGCATTTCACTGCTACATTTCCTTTATTCTCAATACTTTTTAAGCATAATTTAAATTAAGTATTTATATCTCATTTTAATTGTGTTCGAAGTTTTTAAGCTTTGCAGGCTTCTCGTGCCTACCCCGCAAAAAACAAAACAAAAAAGGAGGAGATGTTGGAGGTAGCAAGCACATGGATGCAAGAATGGAGAAGGGCAAGAGACCGCCGGACAGAATTTGATGGAGGGAAGGTCCAGGAGGACCAACCCTGAACTGGACTGCGCCTTTTACTACGGACTTTGCTTGTTACTACCCCCATTTCATTTTTCTTGAGGTCATGTTGCCTCTGTCTCTCCCAGTTCCAGAACCTTCCCCAGGCAGGCAGGAGCTGCCACCAAGGGTGCAGCTACCATTGGCTGGCTCCCTCTAGGGGGCGGGCCTTGCCCTGCCTGTCATTAGTCCACACCCCAGTTCACACCCCCTCAGTTCTCCTACCCTATAGTTGTTAGCGGATTTGCATGCTCCGCCTTAGTTCCTCCCCTTTTCCAGAACCTTCCCTATCCCAAGTTATATAAACCCCTGTTCCCCTCAGTAAAGTTGGATCAGCGGATCAGCCTGGATCTTCGGATCAGGTCAGACCATCCTTGGCTCCTGGGTGTTTGTTCTCAGCTCGCGAGGCAAACCATACCTAGTGCCAGGGAATCCCGGCGAACGATACCTCAGTCGGCAGTCTGCGAACCCCGTCGCTGGTCTGGTCCCTTCCCAAAGAGACCAAGACTGCGACAGATGGGGAAGGGCCTTGAGGGCAAGATGAGGGAAGAGTAGATGAGGGCACTTGCTTTGTGAAAAGGAGACTAAAGGGAGATCTCATTGTAGTTCCAACTTCCTGAGGACAGGCAGGCACTGATCTCTGCTCTGTGGGGACCAAGGACGGGACCCAGGGAATGGCCTGGAGTTGCACCACAGCAGGTTTAGTTTGTATATTAGAAAAAGTTTCTTGCCCCAGAGGGAGGTCGGGCACTGCCCCAGGGCAGTGGTCAAAGCACCAAGGCTGAGAGAGCTCAAGGAGGATTTGGATGATGCTCTGGGGCACATAGTGTGACTCTTGGTGATAGTCCTGTGCCGTGCTAGGAGTTGGACAGGATGATCTTAATGTGTTTCCTTCCAGCTCAGCATGGTTTTTGATTCTGTGCCTTCTTTCCATATCCAACCAGCCTGATGGTTAAAGTTCTCTCGCTTGGACTAAACCCTTCATCAAGCACAGAAATAGTTTGGAGCTCATCATCTCGGGGCAGGGACAATCACAGCCGTATCACAGTACAGGTAACTAATCTGTTGTGTCTGAGTGAGAGGCCTGCCATTCTTCCCTTGGCTTTCATAAATGTAGCCCAGAAAAGCACCGCACTGCTGTGATTGGTGCATGCTGTAGCCATGGACACCTAAGGGCACTTTTTGTTCAGCTGATTTTCATGGGGTAGGTGCACTTTTAGGTCCAGTACACTTGGATCTCTTGGAAAGCTCTCCATCCACACCTCTTGTTCAGGTTTCTTTCAAGAGAAACCGAGGATGAAACTACGGTGCATATCAGGGGACACGGACACAGGGTATGCTCCTCCTGCAGTGTGGACATTGCCATGGGGTACCCACACCAGACAGGCCAGGACAGCAAGCACTGCTGAAGAAATTAAGCAAGATAGTTAACAACAACTTCCCCATGTCCATGGGAGGCTGTCCATGGTTTAAATGTTGGTGAGGGAGAAGCATTGAAATATCTTTCTCATGGCAGGGGTACTCTGATAGTGGAAAAGGTCAGGAAGGATGCACCCATGGAGGGCACTAAGAAGAGGTCAGACAAACATCTGAAGGAATGGTATAGAGCTGATCCTGCTGTGGATATCTTGGCCTCTGTAGAAGACTTCCTGCACTGCTTTGGCTTTTCTGACCACTTGTGCTGGCAGATTTTCACACCCCTCCATAACAGGTGAGGGCAGCATTCAAAATACAACCATTCAAAATACAACCATTCAGCTGCTTTGCCTCACACTAAAGTCACCAAAAATGAAGGGTGTGTCCTGGTGTGTCCAGCTCTCACCCTTGTTCATCGGAGTCTCTTCACATCTTCTTTCCCTGAGTTAGCCATCAGGATGGGGCCATGAACCAGTCATTGAGGAGAGCTAGGTCAGTGGTTTCACATGTTCTGGTTTAAAATGCAACTGTTATCTTCAGGATTTATGAACACCACAAACAGCCAGAAGCCTTGTGCCACAGTGATGGTTAGAAAATGGCTTTACAGCATCCAGCCCTCCTGAAGAACATCCAGCTGCTTCATAAGTCATATTGCAGCAAGGTATCTCCTCCTAGGAATTCACATCCCCCAAAACATCAGTCAGAATGTCCTTCTGCCCTTGAAAGATCCAGATCTGTGGGCTATCTTGGAGAGATATCATCCATGAAAACAAAACTCTGCCTTTCCAGAGACCAAATAGGACTTTTCAATGTTCGCCCCACGAGTATTCAGCAACAAATTAGTTTCTAAAGCTCTCACTCTCCCATGTTCCTAATGAGTTGGTGTCTAGGTGGGAGGTCTGAGAGCCACACTGTATTCAAAAGAGCAGAGAAAAGAGCACATTAACAACCGTGTTCCATCCAGTGGTTTTAATAAAGCAGCAGGTACACTGGAAAAAGCTCCTCCAGACTTACCTGCCAAAAAATGAAGCAATTGCAAGATATTAAATAACCTTTATATATAACCAAAAAGTCAGCCTCCCAAACTACAAACTAGAAAGAGAAATAATAGACTGAGCTGTTAAAAAAGAACAGGGAGGTTTGGACAAAAATAAACAATGACTGGCATTTAGGGAACTTAAACTGCATCAGGAAAAAAAAAGTCCTCCTCGTTTGCTCTGGCTTCTAATTTTTTCCATATTTTTGTCATTAGATGTTATTAAAATACTACTGTTCCAGGGCTGGGTGATGAAAGGCTGAGATATGATTCAGCCCCCTACGTTACATAAACAAACAGGGTCGTTGTGACATCCACTGTGATTTTTTTGTATTTCATTCTTTTGAGTCCTTGACCATCCCCCTCAGTACTGGTTGTGGAGTGGAAGGTCTTTCAGGTGATCAAATGCGGTTTCAGGCCAGCTCTTCAACTGCTAATGTGACACAACAGACTTGCAGTCAGCAGTCTGCTTCCAAAACAGCCCTTGGTTCAGTCTCCTCCTGAGTGGGCCATGGTGATATTGCAATAGAGCAGACATTGAAATCAGGATTTAAACAGCAGACCAGGAAGTGTGAGTTTGAAGTCAGCTCTGGCCCATTAATCAGCACAGGAGACAATGATGCCGGTGTGACCGGATGGGCTGACTTATGATTAGTTCAGATTTATCTGAGATACAACAAAAGGGTGTTCTGCTGGTTTAAAGAGCCTCTTTCCCTTTTCCTCTGGCAAAATCAAGGCATTGTTTAGAAAGCCAAAGTGAATGACGTTCAGAACTTTGAAGACGTTTCCAAAGATAAGTTTAGGAGGAGGTATGACACAGCAAGCACCAAAAAATTAGTCTCTTCCTTTGTGGAAAATTCTGGCATTTAGAAAATGAACTACAGCAAACTGAAATCACTAGGACAGCCACTGAACTGAGTGAGGGTTGGATTGGACATCGTCATGGCATTGCAGTCACTGTTTTAAGGGCAGAAAAGTTCCCTAGGCCCTCCAAACACTTACATGAGTGTTAACCTACAGGTCTGCTGCTACATAAAGCAGTACCCATGGAGTGAGAAATGTGAAAAGTGGGAAGTGTGTACAAAATAGGCCTCCAGAGCCACTGGTATATTTCATTAAACTCTAAGAGGGACATATTTATCCTGAAGGCTTCCCACAGGAAAAACCATAACAGCCTGGCACAAGAAGCCACACAGAGAAGGGTGAAGGGCATACAGTCAGTCTATTCCTGACATCCTTGGACACAAAATCATGTCAGCAATATTTCCTCTGAAGGGCAAGCATGGAAAACAGTGCAGCTCCCTGTGCAAGTGGCAGCATGAGCCTTACCGTGTCATAAAGTGCCTCAGCTCTAAGATGATGCTATGGTCCAAGAATTTATCCACCTCTCTGACTTTAATATCATACTTATTGCAAGGATAACAAACTGACAATAATAAATAAAAACCTCAGTTAATGTAACAGCAGCATAAAAATGGTCATCTGGCTGCATAAAATATATATGTGTATATATATATATATATATATATATATATGTAAACATGAAGGTATTTACTTTTCATTTTAATTGGGTGGCCTGATTACAGTATGAATGGTTGTTGGCAGTCTATAATATAGCATCAAAATATGTTTAATTTTATGCCACTATTATTTTGGAGAGATTGCAGAAACAGTCCTCTGTAGCCTTTTGGCAATTATTACTTCCATGCACTTGAACTGTTCACAGAACAATAACAACAACAACAAAAACAAAAAGTAAAAAAGGTCTTGCTGTCTGCAAAATGTTGGTGTCTGTTAAACTTGTAGATATTTTGGAGGCACCTGGTGTCAGAGCAGCTTCCCTTGCACAGGGCTGTGAGGGAACAGCAAATTGCAGATACATCCCACCTCACCCAAGACTGTCGCTCTGCAGCCTGCAGAAAGTGATGCGGCTTTCAGACTGCCTGAGACTGTGGGTGGGCCACATTGCCCTCTGGAAGTGTCAAAATCTCTCCCTGGATGACAAATGGAGCAGAGCCCAGCACTGAGCTGTTCTTTGAAATATCTGACTTTGAGTTAGTTGAACTTGGAACAGCTATTGCACAGTTCCTTTTCCAGTGTCAGCTCACAGTGTGTATTGACTTTCAGGCAGCAGACTCCTGACTTCTAAACAAGATTTCACTCACCCTCCTAAGGGCTCACTTCATCTCTGGCTGGCAGCAATGGATGGAACCTCTTTGACTTGCTGGGAGCTGCTCCAGATGATGAGAGAACCACAGAGGTTGCAGCCAGACCTAAACAGTGACAACCTCTTCTGACCATCCTGTGGCACTGACTTTTGGTTAAGCATTAAGCCAATTGTAGGTATAATTGAGATAAATTTCTCAGCCTTCATCCTTCCCTTGTCAGCATCTGAGCATCAGCATCAGCCTCTGAAATACACACAGCCCTGCTGCCCACTTTGACACAGGCTGGTTTTCTTACCTTCTCGTGACAGCATTTGAAATTCTCAATGTTTTCAGAGGAAGGAGGAACAGATCAGTTGGGGTGTTGTTCAAAGCATATTAAGGGATAACCTACTGACACATCACAGCTGGATGCAGAAAACCAATCAGAAGACACAGGAAACAACAAAACTTCACTGATGTACTGCTGTTCAGATGTATCCATGCAACAGCCAGGTGAAAAGCAGCTTATGCTGGTTTTTCATTTGAACCTGCTTTTCTTCCACAGTGGTGCAGAACACCAGAGCAGCAATACCCAGAGGGCAATTCCCTCTCTGGAAACACTGAGGTAAAAGCAGGCAGGGTAAACCAGGTAGCCCAGGGCACAGATACCCAATTTGTGTGTGGAAGACCTGTGCACATCACCTCAGCTCCAGCTCTACCCCATGTGTGTAGGTTCTTCCATCTTCTTTCCAGTGCAATTTCTGCCCCTTCAAACCTGATTATACCCTTGTTTCTCCACACAAGGAACTCAGTAAGGAAGTGGTTTTACAAACTTTCACCTCAGGAAGAGTTTATCTACTGGTGCAACTGCAGTTTCAACTGCTTCTGAGAGGTGGGACATCTATAGGGGATCCAGAGGTACAAGTGCCGCTATGAGAAGGAGGAGGCATTCCCCACACTATTCAATATTAATTTGACCTAAAACTTCTGATGCTGCAACCTCATCTTTGTGTGTAGTGTTGCCCAGGGTCTGTTGGCCCAGGTCTTTGCACCACTCTCCCTCCTCCTGCACAGACACAGGGTCGTTTACTGAGCAGAACCTGCACCCCAGGAACTGCTCCCGCAAGGATGGGCACTGACAGAGCGTGAGATATCTATTCTGTTTTTTCCAAGCAGTTTGGAAGCATCTGCAGCCTCCCAGCCGAAGGAGAGGAAATAACCCACAGGACAATGCAGGCTGGCTCTGTGGTTGGAGGCTTTGTCTGGAGTTAGGACATCCCTCTTCTAATTCCTGCCCCGGCACCGATTCCAGGCAAAGCCACTGCCCTGGTTTGCGCCTTTGTTACTCCAGTGGCAATAACACATCGCAGGGAGGTTTGGGTCATGCAATTCAAGCTCTCCGGTATCCTCCGGTGGCCAGAGAGTACGTGGATTCTGCAGAGGGCTGGGATGCTGACGGCTCCCCCCTGCCCTCCTGCAGTCCCCCTGCGCTCCAGAGCGCCCCAGAGACCCCACTGTCCCCTCCCCATCCCGCATCCCAAAGTACTGTTCCCTGGGAAGGACTTGCCTTAGCACCGTTTGTTTTTTAAGGGAGTTGCTAGAAAACTCTCCTGCCTTTTTTTTTTTTTTTGTTAATAACTATATCATGTCTGGTATTGTATTTCTGTTTTCCCCTGAGGAAAAAAGCCAAAAGAAGTAGGAAAAACAAATAATGTGTGGGAGAGTGTTTTTCTTTTCTTTTTCTTTTTTTTTTTAAACCCCTGTTCAAAGCCTCTTTTTGTTTGGCTCCAGCATTATTGCGACTACAAGTTCCTTCTCTTCAATCTTTTTTTTCTTTTATAAATATATTGGTTTAATTTTAGGTAATGATCTTGTTCATGTTGAACCTCTCAATATTTTTGTACTTAAATCCTCAAAGCTCTGCTTTTCTTCTGTCATGCTTACTCTTTTTCACATAATTTTCCTTTTTCTTTTTTCCCTTTTTTGATTGTTCTTTTTTCTTCTTTTTCTATTTATATATTTTTTATCTTTTTCCATCCTTTTGTTTATTTTTACTTTTTCCTCTTTCTTTATTTTGATTTCCTTCCTTCTTTATATCTCCTATCCATTCCCTTCCCTGCTCTTCGCTCCCCTTCCCTCCCTTTTTGTCTTTATCCCCCTCTCTTTCTTTCTCTTCCCCCCCCTCCTTTAATTCTGAAAAAACCCAAACAAAACCCAGAGAATTAACCAAATTATCTGTAGAAATTACAGAGACATCTCTGGGAAAAGACTAGCTATGAAGCATGTTTGGTTCGTGATGCACTCTCATCAGACACCTTGGCACAGAGACATGTATTTATTTGGGACAGGGGTAAAAAACATGCAGCAGGGAGACTTTTTGATTGTTGCTGCTATTAGTGACAAATTCATCTTTCTTGTCCCAGGTTCCCACATGTTTTTTTAAACCATTACGGTATGTGGTTTCCAACCACGGATGAGAGATTGCTGAGGAAAAATACTCGGCCTGTTAGAAAATTAAAAATGAAGTGTTATCTTTTCCTCCTTTCCCTCTTGCCTTAGGCAAGTATGGTGGAGGCCAGTTCATGCCCTGGGGCTGTGCCAAAGGTAATTTTCAGATCTGTCTCCTTCAGTGTCCCTCCTGCAACCACACATAGAGCCATGCTCATCCTAAACCTACCCATCAGCAAACACACAGCAGTAGTGCCTGTTCAATCTGCCAGAGATGCTTCCCACTGTGACGGTCTGAGCACCCAGCCATGCCCTGGCAGAGCCACTGTCCCCCCGTGATGATGATGCTCCAGAGAGCTCCCTGCCCAAGGGATGTGCCAAGGGAGAAGGGTGGAGAAAGGAAGAAACACAGGAGAAGGCATCCCCAGGCTAATCCCTTGAGGTTGTGTTGGGGCAGTAGGAGCTCCCCTTTGTCCACTCTGCATCAGAAAGTGATGGGAGCAGAGTTTTCTGTGGAGGCTGGTTGATAGGAAAGCATTATTTGAAACTAGAAGTTGGTCACAAGTCTCAATCACTGAACAAACAACTACCTTCCAAGCTCAGGGCTTCCCTGGTTGGAAAAATGATTGAGGTGCGAAAATGAAAGGCACCCCAGCCTCTTCATACACTGCTATTAGATTTAAACCAGAGACACAGGATTTGCACTTCTTCTAAGTAAGGAAAAGTACCTGGTATTATGGCCCCCTTTCTCTGAAATTAGCTTATCCCAAGGCAACAAGAGGAGTTACAGTAATCACACATTCATCTCACAAAATAAAACTTTGTCTTAAACTTCTATCTCCATTTCTCCAGAAAGCTGGTGTGGAGAAAGGGTGGAAACTAAAACCTTCCTAGCACCCCACCAACCTGTACCCCACAGGGAGCAGAAAATACAGTGTATCATCGTCAAGAAACCCTCACTTTGAAGACTAACCGTGGATTTCTCAGTCCTTACTAGGGAAAGTTTTTTAATAAAGAGTAAGGTATTTACATGCTCCATCTCTCTGTGAACATTCACATGAGTGCAGAACTTTGGGGAACACAGAAAACTGATTTCAGAGCAGTCAGAAACATCTCAAGCCGGGGGAGTAATGTGCACATACTCCAGCCAAAAAGCTGCTTCCCTAGCCTATATTTTGTTATGCTTTCACTCTCTGCGTGTTTAAACTTCTTAAAAAATTACTAGAGGAAAAGAAACAATTATTCTATCATACAATTAGAGGACAGGTTTTGCATTTTTCCACCCTGTTTTCTTTCTCTGTCCCAGTAGAAAACTTGGAGTCATTAAGTTACTTTTTTAGGCACAGCTCATCCCTCTCAGCTCCTTCCACAATGAAGAGCTGCTCTGTTTTTCACAGGCAGCTCCGCGCTCAGGAGCTTTTAAAGGGTTTCTAATCCTGGAAGGGCATCTGACATCACCCTGCTTCTTGTCTGCTGATGTTTCGTACAAGCCCCACATTTCCTTAATGTTTTTCCGAGCCACCAATTACTGCAGCAATCTTGTGTTTATGTTCTGGTTTTGTGCTCATTTTTTAATTTTTTTTCCTTTCCCCTGATGCTTTCCTGGCTTGTGTCCCAACAGGCTGCTCTCTCTTAGGCATGTTTTGTGCCAAGGGTTAAGCTGGACCAGCTTGTTACAAAAGAAGGAAAAAAAAATACCCGAAGAAGTGGGAGGGAGGAGGGGGTTTTGGTGTGTTTTTTTTTTCCCTAATTTTCTTCATTGACTTCAGGCACCATGTGATCAGGAAGCCTGGACTCTTTCCATTTCCCTTCCCGACTGAAGGGAAACATTGTGTAGCTGTTGCCCTGCCACCAGTGGGACGGCCTCTTCGTGGCATTACGTAGGAGGATAAAAATAACCGGGATATTTAAGGCTGGTTGTGGAATCCCAGCGCAGGCAGAGTGAGCTTGGTCAGCCGCTGAGCATCACCGTCCCCGGCACCAGCGCGATGTGCTGCGCATGATGCAACTGCAAATATATGCCTGGCAGCAGCAATGAAACAGTTAGACCTTGGGGAGGCCCAGAAGAGGAGAAAAAAAAATAAATAAAGGAGTAGAGAGCGTTTTCATTCTCTTTTAATCCATGCGTCTGGCACAGCTAGTATTTTTCAAAAAGCTGGTTACTGTCCCCCTGGTATTCCGTGTTCTTGCTGCATCTGGGGGGGAGACAGACCCTCAGTAGGGCTTGTTGGACTTCAGGTGTAAGCCAGTGTGACACTTTGTCACGGAGTTTTGTAAGGTATAGCAGCACTTCCCCATCCCGAGAAGGAAGAGGCTGGAACAGCACCGTGTTCCCTTTCAGTCTCATTAGGCTCTTTTCTCCAAATCATAAGTGTGGCTGAGTGTAACGCACATCTTGTCTGCTGATTAAAAGCAATTACATTTCAAAAGCAGCCAGTCCAGAAGGCTCGAGCAGAAATAAGCAGAAATGGCAGTCTCTGGTTTAGGCTCTTTCACAATAACAACAGAAATCTCTAGAAGTGAATTTTTTCCTATTTCTTAAGCTTGTTTTCACACTATACACTAGCTCTAAACTTTCCAAAGTGCAAACTGGATGGTGTCTGTCACAACTGCAGCACTGAGAAGAGGCTGGCCTTGCCAGACTTTTCTGTTAAACTGTTCTGACAAGCAAACCAGTGCAACTTCAGTTTTGATTTGTCCATCTGGGACTAGGACAGTGCAGGTGAGAAGCAGAAGACACCATGGACAGTCTGGTTACTCCTGTTATTCAGAGGATAACCTCCTCACCACACTAGCACATGTCACCATCTGTCCCGTTTTATTCAGTCAGGGTTGTTAAGAGGGCCTGACAGTAGGGACTGAGGGGACTTTTCTCCCTCAGTGCCACTCTGATCTGGGGCAAAACAGGACATAATAGTGGTCCCAGCGGCTCCCATTTGCCCTGCAGGAGCTGAAGTCTTTGGAAGCCCATGTTTTTAGAAGTACATTTCAATGAGTGCAGGTAGATGGCTTCTTCTAATAAGAAAAAAAAAGGCCCCATATCTCCTTCCTGAACTGATCGGTGGCCTCCTCTCCACAGAGGAGGGAAGTCAGCTATCAACCTTGATGAGGGACAGAGATTGTTTCTGCCACATAGCTCTGTTAAATGTTAGCTGGATTATAAAATTGCTGTAGGACCCAATGCAACAAGAATCCAATTTAGGAAAGTTGTGACAATCACTGTGCACAGACTTAAGCTTTGTTTATTATTTCAAGGAATTTAGGGGCGGTGGTGGGGGAGGGTAAATTTAAGGGAATTTGTAAGGTTACACCTGCCTGGACTTTATGCTGGTTTTGCAAGCGCTTCATGTTCTAAATTTATTCCTTCAAGTTGAGTGAAATACTGAAGCCAGCCAGAAAAACAGACAAATGACAGGAATGGCTAGAGCCTCAGTTTTCAGCCCCACCAGTAGCCTTCCATGTAGATAATTCCTATAAATCATTCATATTTAACTACATGGTATTTGAGAACCACTCAGACCAATGGACTTTGATCTTTTAAACTCTTTATTACACTGGGAAATATTATCCCCACTTTATATAAATATGGAGCCACACAGGAGGTAGAGCAAAGGCCCAGTGCCCAATTATCCACACTAAGCCTCTTCAGAGTAATTGGGAAATAATTCTACACATCTGCGCATAAGTAGCAGAGCTGGGGTGTCACCCTGCCATGATGCATGTCCATTTGCTCCTCAGCACTGGAGGAGCATCTGCTGAGTCTCTTTCTGATGTCTAAATACAAATGTACTGGATGTGAGACAACTCCTTCCTTCCTTCCTTCCTTTTTTGTTGATTTGCCTGGAGTGGAGAAGGAGCGGCAGCATCAACTGTTCCTGCACAAGGAGCAGACTGAAATGTTATCCAGCCAGGAGAACCTGTAGGAGACAGCTTGGTAATTCATTCTGCTGAGTGCAGCTGCCTGGATTTATAGACACCTGCCCTGACACCCATGTACTGAAGGAATTCCCAGCTTTTCTGGAAACTGGCCAAACCTCTGGGTTTGTCCAACCACGTGGAGTACCACCCAGGTGTATAGTACTGCTTAGGAGCTTTAATGGGGACCACAGCCATGCTTGCATTGCTGGGCTGGGTGCTCCCTGACATTTCAGGTGCTGCTGGCACAGAGAGCAGGACATGCGGCCAGGGAAATCCATGACTCCTTAGCTTCTCTAGCAGGAGCAACAAGTTTGGCCATGTAAAACCAACTCATCAGTCCACCAGTACCACTGTCAGGCATTCCCTGGTGAATCTTCCATTTAGTTCAGGTGTCATTAGCCTCAGGCACCCTCCCTTCCTGCTGTCGCGTGGGTAATGTGAGCTGCACAAATGTAGCACACAAGCATATCTATCTCTATATCTATATAATCTATATCTATCTATATCTATATCATCTATATCTAACTAATCTATATATCTAAATCTAATCTATATTTATACACCAGTCATCCCTTCCTGAGGGAAAGGGTTTCAGCCTTTCTGGAAGATGAGGAACTACCCAGATTGCCCCAGCAGATTTAGCAGATGGCATCTACCTTCACCAAGGTCCTCCCAGGTGACGGTGAGCTGAGAGATTAAGCTTTGGAGGCACCCAGCCCTTGTGCCACTGACACATTTCCATCTGTTTCGATTTGGGTAACTCATCTACCATGTTATCAGCACATGGCATTTAAAAATTTCATCCTGGGGTGCCATGGCCATGCAAAGAGCACGGTAGGCAGGGATGTGTGTTTGGGTGCTGTCATGCAGCCAAATCTTCCCTGCAGCAAGCACAATCCAGCAAGTTTCACATGCTTTGGAGTTTTAGAACAAAAGTTTCACACAAATTTAATTAGCCCCAGATTTTTAACATTAGTGTGCAGTTATAATGCCTCAAAAAGAGCTAATTCTTATTGACCGTTTCCCCCTGATATGTTTTCCACTTGGCAGGCTCATCACACCTTTACTAAATGAACAAGAACTCCAAAGCCCTCAACACTTAAGCCATTTTTCTTTTCTTTCACACGTAGCTTGCCATGTTGTTACAATTAAATTTCAAAGCTCTAGTCTCTGCATTTGTTTTGTTTTTCTGGCGTTGTTTTTCATCCAGTAGCTGCTACAGCTTAGCACAAACCAGTGTCACCCAACCGGAGGTTAACAGGCCTCTTTTCCTCCCACCAGGTGTCCTAGTCTGCTGCTGAAAGATAAAACTTGATGCTGGACTTGAATGGCTATGTAACAGAGCCCTCATTTCTTTTTATCCTGATACTCTAGTTATGCTGATATGGTACAGCACACCTGGATTCTCTGCATCTATTCACTTATGTGTCCTTGGTCATAACACTTAACACCTGTGTTTTGTCTTTGGCTATGTTTGCCATCATCTCCAGGCTGCAGACTCCCTGTTACAGGTTTGTGTCATGATCTCTTTCACTCTGGGTGGGGACAAAAGCACAAGGGAGTCAAATCCCATGGAGGATCTCCTGCTACCACTCCAGGCACAATGGTTTGAAGCCAAGGGCAGCTCCCCAGCAGGATGCAACCCTTCACACAGAACGGAGAAGCCCCTGCTTCCCCTCATCCTATTTTTTAAACAAGTTGCATCTTGGAGGAGTCAGGTTTGCCTGTTTACTGTCAGCATTCTGATTTGTCCCTCCATGGCTTCCCTCATGCTTTGAGGCAGAGCCCAGCCTCCTTAGCACCTCACCTTCAGAGAAATGAATGTTCTTTGGCATGAAAGGGACGTGCTGTGCTCAGTCTCCCATAAAATATTCCAGCCAAAAGCAGACTGAGAACACATCTAGACATTTCAGCGTTTCCCTCAAAGGTGGCAATCAAGCAAAGAAAACTCAGCCCTTGCACACCCCTATCCTATAAGGAACTGCCTTCAACCACTGTAAATAAGACAAAGGTATGATCTTCAGCTGATCTCAATTACTGGAGCTCCACTGAACAGAACAGCCCTAGAATAATTTACACCAGATGAGCATCTGCCCTCAACATATGTTACATTATGGTTCAACAAGATGGTCTCAGTTTGCCTTGGGGGAGGAGCTGCTGGAGTGGAGTTAGGTTTGCTCATGTCTAGGAATGATGGGCTGCAAAATCCCCGAGAGTGAGGAGATAAATAGGGAAAAGAAGGCATTTGGTTAATAGGATTTCTTATTTCCAGTGATTAGGGTGGGAAAGAGCAGACTGTGTGGGAAACAGGCTTCCCGACACCCATTTTTGGCAGATTTTGATTGGCCCCTGACCAGACATTTATTAAACAGCCTCATAAGTTGCGGTCTCACTAAAGAACAATACAAAACCAACCAAATGTTAATGTATTCAATCTGTTCCTGCTGAGATTTCTGCCTCCCCACCTCCCTGATTATTAGAGAAGGGGAGGCGGGGGGAGGGGGGACATGGAAGAAAAAAGAGGGGGGGGGGGGGGGGGCAGAAAAAAGAGTTTGAATTCCCAGCCTCAGCTGACAGATCTGCTGCAGCCTCCTGGAGTTTTTGAGTCAGAATAAAGGTTCCTCGGTACAGGAACTATAATTGGTTTTGACTGTTCATACATTTTAACTCAGCCCAGGTTAGGCATCCAAGCAAACTCAAAGCACTGAAGAAGGAGCTGGAACCCTAGAAGAATAACTCCAAGGAAGGATAAAGGGCCTTCAAAAGAGGATGGTGGATCATATCTGACACCAGAAACCAAAACGAACTCCAGATTGTTTTCCTCAGCAATCCTGATGAAAAAGTGTGCTGCAAACACTTGTCAACCAGAGGTTTAGGATAATCTGAGCTTCAGCTGTGGGAACAAGAAACAGGGAGGAAACAAATACTTGGGCAAACAAAAACCCAGGGCAGGATATGTGATGGAGCTTCTGGATGCTGACAGAGAGGTGGGAGGGGTTTTAAACCACCCCTCTTACCGAAATTTGTGAGGGTGGTGCATCCCAAGCCTGCTGCCAGAACAGGTTTTGCGATTCAGCTTCTCCAAGTGTCTGAACCTGCTCTAGACAGCCAGCTCTGCAGCGGGAAATCAGAGAGGCCAGGATATTCCCTCCAGCCGCAGCTCATATCCACACATCAAGCCACATCACTGTCCTCATCCCCACGTCCCTCGGAGAGCCCTTCCAGACAAACTATGCCCAGGCATTGTCTGTTGTCTGGAGAGGGCTAGCTGGCAGCAAGCCCACACCATGCCAGGGCATGTGCTGGCAATTAAAGAGTGTAGATGATCATGACAAGTGCTCAAGCCCATGTTGGGGCTCTGTTGGGTTCACCAGTACAGACAGATGCAGCAGCACCAGCTGCAAGCAGCTTTTCCATGGGAAAAGGATCAGACTAGGAACACACAAGGAGAAAACTGCATTTGCAGTTGGTGTCTCTGGTAACAGTCTGGGGCTCTTTTCTACAAGGCTAGCATCCTCTGCTCAAGAACAATGCTGCTGGAGATCTGCTGGTGAGATGTGGTTGTGGTGGGTCGTCCAGATCCGCAGTCCCTTTTTGGGTGGGATTTTCACATCTGTTCTCTGCCCTACAACCAATTTCACTGAGACAGAGCTCAGACAACACTGAGCACTTTGAGAAAAATCTTCAAGCAGTTCCCAGTTCCAGTGGCAGGAATGAGGTGTTTGCATGGAGAGCACACAAATGATGGAGAGTGTGCAGGAGTGGGGACTACCTCCATTTCATTATCAAGAACTACTTTTTTGTTTGTTTCTGGGTTGTGGGGGTTTTTTTAAAGTTTCTTTTTGGGACAGATATTACTGAGAAGTTTCTATATACAAATCCATGCGGTGAAGGTGGAAGCTGAGCTGAAGGCAGGAGTGGTGTCCATGCTGGAAGTCTTGTAGCTCTGCACAGGGGTCCTGACTGATCCTCTGTATTTTTGGTACAAATTTCCCGGTTCAATCAGCCATATGCCAAATTTCAGTGGGCAAGAGGAACTTCCAAGTTCACTATGGCTTAATTGTTAAGAGGCTCCGATCTTGAAAAATTGAATATAAGATTAATTTTGCCTTTGCTGGGGCAATGGAGTTGTTCACAGAGGGAAGCAACTGGGAGCAGATTTCGTGGTGGTTCATCCTTGTAAACTATTTCAAGCACTTATGCAGCCTTATGAAATGGTGTTTTCTGGTCAGTGAGGAACAGCACCTAGAAATAGACAACAGACCCATATGACTGTTCTTGCCCTTTGCTTAACACATCCCACAACCCATCCCTTCTGAGAGAAGGGCACATGTTAGGCATGTAGAAATAAATGTGTCTATATACCAGAATTCCCCATCCTGCCTCCTCAGCTGAAGGCATGGACTGGATGCATCTTGTTATTCTGCACGATGAGGTGCAAACTTGCAGCAAACACACTGAGTGGCCTGAAATGATGCAGTGAGGCAGGGGAAGAGGGAGTAGCAGACCTCCCTCAACTACTAGAAGTAACTCTGCACTTGCTAGGACTGGACATGGAGAATGAAGGGGAGCTCTAGGAAGTAGCTTTTTCAGTGAGGAGGCTTCCCTGGCTACAGCGTGGTGGCCACACTGTCATTTTACTTGACACTCTTCTTTGTGCGGCCTAATTGCAGCCTGGAACTTCCACCTGCATCCGGGTGGGCAATGGCAGGCATCCTCTTAAATAAAAGGCAGGCTTTGAGAAGGCCAGGCAAGTTGCCAGCTGGTCACCACATCTGAGACATTTTATAGAACTCCCCTCCACTGGAAGAGTTTTAGAGCTTTAGACAGTCTTTCATTGCTACAGCTCAAGAAGTTGGTGGGGACAGTGATGTGAATCCATTCTTGAGGGGCTTCTTTGTTGGAAAGCAGCAGTTTGGGCTGTGATTAAGAATGGAAAACAAGGCAAAGAAGGGCTTTGGGGTTTTCCCAGTCTCATAATTCCTGAAAATGTTTCCATTTTCCATCTGGTTTATTCTCTTCTTCCTCAGAAGAGTGCATTTCAGGATTTTTTTCCAGTGTCCTGCAAATTTTTTTTCAGCAGCAGGAAAGAGTTCTCACTGTTTGCATTTGAGACACAACAGGGTGCAACAAACTGGAAAGCTGAAGCAGGCCACACCAGCTCCTCCACCCATGGAGGTCTTCTTGAATGACCTATGGACGCATCTGACTCCAGACCACAGCATCTGAATTTTGGGACTGTGTTTGCTGAATTCAACCATTTCAGCCAATGCCTTTTCCTCAGATGAATTCTGAGTTATCAAGAACCAACAGATTGTTTCTCAGAAGATTGTTTTCTTCAGATTCCTCTTTTTGTTTGCCCAAGGCTATTGGCCCTTCTTGAAGAATCAGACATATAATTAGAAATTAATGTCTATTTGCTTTGATGGATTTTGCCTCTCTTCTGAATCCTGAATTATCCACAAAGCTGTTACAAACAGAATAGAATGTATTTGTTCATCAAAAAAATGATTCACCCGTTTCTTCAGGGATTAATTCTCAGTTTTGTTCGTGAGTGGCTTGTTGCAAATAGTCATAAATTCTACCATGTTGGGTTCCAACCCCGGAGTGATCTTTGTCTGGACTTCAATGGGGCTTTGCATGGGGGGGGCCTGGCCACACAGATCTCATTGCAGGATTGGGCAATGGTTAGTTACATAAGTCATATGATGTTGTTTCTGTTCTGTGACTGGTTGGCTTATGTAACTACAGAACAATAGCGTGCATTTGAATATAAAGGCAAAAATCGTGCCTCCTATTTGTTCTTTGTGAGAGTCTGTTCTGCTGTCTGTGCAAGCTGTAAAGATATTTTCTTTGACAGTCTGTTGGTTGGGAGGACATCTGGAGTAGGTGACAGTAACAGAGCTACTGAGATGCTCTGCATGAGTTCATCTGAGGACTATTTGCAAACACTGGCCTCACATATTCTCCCCAGCAGCAGCTGAAAAGGAACAAACCCAAAGAAACCATGAAACCAGGCCTTGACTGCAATGCAGCTCTACTGATTTGCACCTTATAAATGCCTAGACATCAAGTTTAATGTTTTCCTTATTACATTTCAGGAGAATGAGAAGGCCTAAAAGCATGGACAGGGTTAAAAATGGACAGCTTAGGGCAAAACATTGCCCAGTTAATATTTGTGTGTTTTTTCTTAAACATATTTTTCCCACTTTTTATTTCTGTTAAAATCACAATATTACTTCTATTTAGAGAGAGAAAATAGGAATTCACAACTTTTCAGTTGATGTCTTATTTTTGTTCATCTATACAATTCATGTTCAGAAGATTTTATCACAGTGTCCTGGAGATTGTATCACAAGTTTTCAGTCCTGGTCTTGTTTTGCTGTTTGTTTGTTTGTTTTTTTCTCCTTCTCCTAAGGTTCCACTTTTTGGAGTCATGTGATTACACAAACATTCCCTACTTCCAATGTTTTAAAAGTAAGTTTCTAGTCGGCATTGTTGCACAGAAAAGACTGAAAACAGAAACCCTCAAGGCTGAGAAAAAGAACACACAATTTGCAATTCTTTTAACCTCAAGATTTCTCAATATTATGTTTTTTGAGGATAATGTGAGTAATAAGTTTTAAAAGCCCAGGGCTGACACTACTGAAGCAGAATCAGGAGGAGACCGTCACTTAAGTTCATATTACATGACCTGATGGTCTTCCAGACTCTCTGGAGGTGTCACCTTGCAGGAGGCAGGTACTTTTCCTAAGTCACTTATGACAGTATAAGACCATCATCCCTATTCAAAGTAACTTTTCTCCTTACACATGTTGAATTTTAGCAAAGTCCCAAAGAACACATTATTTTTGCTAGCAAGCTTCAGCAGCTCAGAAAGCATTGTTACAATCCACAGTGTAAATACGTGGTCTTATCCTTTGCAGTCTCCAATGTAAATGTGGGTTTTGTCAAGGATGTTGGATGCACCAAGCCAAAATTCAAGAGGTCCCAGCTGATGCTCACATACCATCTTCTAAGCTCTTTGAGTCTGATTTACAAATAATTTCTAGTCCATTCAGTTCCCAAGTTTTCAATTTCTAACCTGAATTCACATGGCATATGCAGCAGGTTATGTCTTGCAATGTGCAGCACAGCCGGGGAAGTATTGCCCTTCTACTTAATTTTTCACACTCCTTTGAAACATTCTCATGTTCTAGAACTTGGAATTTGCTGAAAAGTTGCTTTTTATCATGTTTTATTCAGATGCCCCTAACACAGATCTAGTTAGCCATTCTGAAGGTGACAGAAAGCAAAATTCTGGTAGAAGCTGGGCACCCTCCTCATGGCACAAAGGGAAGCTTGCACCAGCCACTATCAGAGTGAACTGTGTGCATTGCAGACTTCCACTGATAAACAGGGCTTTTCCTGGAGAACCTAAAAGCTGCTGAAGGCCAGGGGAGGCAGCAGGAGTGATGTGCCTCTCCCTTTGAGGACTGTTCTTGTGTAGTACTCCCCAAAAACAGCACCTGTCACCCTTGCAGAAAAGAGGAAAGCCTTTCCCAGGTGCCACAGGACCTCCTTGCTAAAACCAGCCAGTGGAGACCACTGTAAGTTTGAGGATAACATATCTTCAAATATGTAAATGGATGAAGAATCAGCAAACAGCATTTTTTCACTGCTCAGATATGCAATCAAGCTGTTGCATCTGTGCCAGTTCCCCTGTTCCAGTTCACTTTGTGCATACATATTCTCTGAAGCAAATGAGTGGCAAAGCATGTTACCTGAAACCTTTCATTAAGACCAAGGTTATGAGGATCTAAGATCATGCTCTGCTGACACACCGTTCCCCTTCAAGTCACGGTAAGTTATGAAGCCAAAGCCCCAGGAAAAGTGAGCTGCAAGAGATGCACAGCTAACACTGCTTAAAGGGCAATATTGTGTGTTAGGGGACTAGGATGAGTGTTGGTGGCCGGGTTCTTGGTTAGGACATCATTCCTGGACAATAGTGAGGCACTGTGCAGAAGAATTAATGACTTTCCCCACCTGAATGCTATTTTAATAAAATTGAAATGTCTTCCTTAGATGTCTCATCATTATGCCCATAGTTAGAAGCTGATTAATGGCATGCCCCTCAAACACATATCTGGGCACATGTACAAAGACTTTTTAATAGTCCCTAACAATGGCCAACAGCTGGCCACAAAACCAGATGATTCTCCACCCTTGTAAACTCATGCTCGCCAACAATAAAAAACCCTTCTGGCTACTAAAAAGCCTGATGGAACAGATGAATCTTGTTATGGACTGGATTTTATAAATAAAAATTAAAAAGAGGCAAACATTTTAGCATGTGCATTCATAGGCTGAAAGCAGACACAGGTTTCACAATCTGGACTAGCCAACTGCAGAATTCCAATTTTTAGAGCTAAACTTCATCTTCCAAAGACTTCTTTAAATACATTGCTGGATTGGGTTGTTGCTGGCAGAGGTTGAGGGGGTGTTGGTTGATTGTTTTAATTTTTTTCCTAAATTCTGCTGCAAACCCAGTAAAACACTTCCTCTGTCCTTTGGGGCAGGAGTTTTGAGTTTATGCCACTCACAGGCAGAAATCTCAGGAATGATCTGAAGGCTTTGCTCTTCAGGCACTGACGTAGTCTGGTCATATCAGCCCAATCATATGCTACAACCAAACACTACAGAATATCTATGCTTGCTACCGTGAGCATCAGGGTTTCTCTGAGCCCCTCAGGAGATGGCAAGGTGAGTTTGGAAAGCTGCCCAATCCTATGGCTGAGGCACAACCCTGTGAGGCAGGAGACAGGGGAGCCAGCCCAAACCCTTTCCTCCCTGCAACTCACAATAAATCTCTCAGCTGGATCAATTAGCTTTGCATCCAGCATGGCCACATGCTTTCTGGAGCAGGGCTGGCCACCTCAGGCTGGACCCAGAGCCTGGCCACACACCTCGAACCATCTGAACAGACATTCCCCAGCCCAGCTCCACATGGGAAGCTGCAGCCACACCAACAACAAATGCAAATCTCCACATCCTCCTTCCTTTTCCACATTTCATTGCATTTTATTTCCCCCCATTCTTTCCCTTATCCCTGTAGCTGGTGCATGCAATTAGAAGAGTGCAGACCCAGGGAGAGCTGCAGTGACCAAGACATTTTAGGGTAATCAGTTTCACCAAAAAAAACCGATAAAAATATAAAGGAGAAAAAAAAACCCTCTAAAGAAGCTCTTTTTGTTTGTTGTTAACAACTCTCTGATGTCAGGGCTTATTCACAATTTTAATGAAATTAGGCTTTATTGAAGATTCAACACCTTCGATTGTGGCATTAAGGGTTCACGATAATTGGTCCTCAGACCATCCAAACAAAGTGTGTGTTTGAGGAGGGGGAGGCCAGCCTTCCCTCTAAACCTAATGTCTTTAAGATTTTGGTTTTTTTTAATAAACAAAGCAAGCAGAAAAGCCCTGATTCTAATAATGATGATGACTACAGTGTCGGGCCATCATTATAGAAGAAGAAGCAGCAAAAGAAAGAGACAAGTCCAATTCTTAGTTAGTCACCTGAAATATGACTCCTCTGTTAGTGGATTTTTGCAGGGATAAACAAGGAATTTTCACAGCCCTGGTATGCCCCAAACAAGATTTCTAGAAGTAAGGAAGTGAAGAATTTGACTGAAATCTTAGCACGAGCTTTATTTTCACTGCCGTGGGCAGGATTTAGAGAAACATCAGCCTCTGCTTCATCAGATCCTGACATAGTTGAGCCCAGCACCTCATTGCACTGAAAAGGACCCCTATTGATACAGAAAATGGCTGATTATTTACATTCCTGATGACCATGTAGGAAGTGGCTGATAAAGTGAGGAATGAATAGGATTCCTTGACCTCTTTAGTGTGAGTGGCATGCAATGCCATGGCTTGCCTAAGCTTCACTGCACTTCAGAAAAGCCTGGCATAGATCAGAGCAACCCTTGGATCACCCTGAATTACAGCAGGGACATTGTCAACCTTTGCCAAAGCCTGTAGTCTCAACAGTACCAATTCTTATGTCAGAACATATTTGTTCCCTCCTGCAATGGATGCCCATTCCCAAAGTTTAATACACTTGGTGAAAGGTACCTCAGAATCAATTTTATGTCACACAATGCTTTCTAGATATGGAAACACTAATCCTTTTACCCTGCAGAGTTGGACAAGCCAGGATTCTCACAACACCTTACGTGTACTTACAACTGCCAAGAGTTTCCAGTAAAACAGTTGGGTTGTTGAATTTTTTTCCCCCAAGCAATAATATGTGGCTACACTGGTGGAATTTTGTCCGGTGTTTTCTTGCTGGCATGCACTGATCTCTTTGTAATCTCAGCCCCATGCACTGCCAAAGCACCTGTGCATCCAGAGAGAGAGTTGCTAGGAACAGAGATTGGCTCTAAAATACTCAGGATAGAGATTCTCACTTGCTTGGTTTTCACAGTGTGGGTAAATGCAGGATAAGCAATAAGAACTCTGTACTCCTGTCCCTGATGCTCCATCTCACACTGCACTGACACTGCAGCTGAATGCAGGGCAGTCATCTCTGGCTCCCTCCTCCAGGGCCAGTGAGGTGGGAAGCAAACCTCCATGGAAGTGGCATATGGTGGTGATGAAGAAGACATTACAGGTTTCACCTGTGCCTTTCGGTCTGAGAGAGACCATACTGAAAGGGAAGCTTGCAAGGGACAGTCAACCTACCACAGGCCCTCCAGACAGCTCCATTCTTGCCTGTGAGAGGATCCACATGCCTTGGAAGAAAGGGCAGCCCTTTGTGTGAGGGTGGACTGGGAAGAAGGTCTCATAGAAAGCATGATTTTGTCTCAGCAAAGCCAGGTTGTTCATCTGGATGAGTGTCAGTCTGGGACAGTAATGCCATTGGACCTCATGGAGTTGAAACAGCTGCCAGAGCTCCAAGGAAAATTCCTCCCCTCAGCCAGGCCAAAAATCCATTGCATGGGATTTCTGACATCCTCAATCCTGTTTTTGGCACCAAGGTAGCCCTGTGAGGTGAAGATACTGCTTCAAGAAGTTTTGTTCAGCCAGAACCAGCAGCCATAATGCTTTGGATTTTTCCCATTCTGCTGACCCTACCAAGCTTTGCCAAGCTGTGCTTTGGCAAAGATACAGGCATTAAAGGACAACATTCTGCTTGGGTGAGAGACTCAGGGGTTGGTTGGATGAAGGGAGATCTTTTTTGATTAAGCACTGAACGATTCCTGCAGGGATTTGGCTTCATCATCCAGGTCCGACAGTGGCTCCACAGTGACAGCTGAGGGGCCTCCCTAGGGCAACATCCTCATGAGCACCTTTGTCCCTATTTCCTATGGAATTTTCTGGGAATTAGGCACCTCCATTTAGTTTCAAACCTGCAAAATAGAGGGAGAGGTGTGCTGTCTGACACTCTCATCATCCTCTCACTCTTTAGTCAGATTTCCTCCAGGTAAGGACTGATACCACACTTTGGACATGTGGTCTGCTTTTGGGTTGCTGAGAATGAGAAGAGTGTCTTCCACCTGCACCAGCTTTGCAGAATTGCAGCTTCAGTGTGATGGAACCTTTGATGTCCAAAACAGAGGAGAAGTAGGAAGAGGAGGAGAAGAAAGAGGAGGAGGAAGAGGAGGAGGAAGAGGAGGAGGAGGAGGAGGAGGAGGAGGTGGTGGTGGTGGTGGTGGTGGTAATGCCTCTCTGACATGACCTCACATAGGCTGATTTACAGCCAAGTCACGAACACCAAATAAAGAGTCAGATAGCTGTACCTGTAGGTACCTTTCAAGTTCAGCCCATCCTCGATGGACCTTTGCATCATTTTAAATTAGGTGCTGATGCATTTTATTTACACTGAATTTAACTTAATGTGCTTGCTTGCTAACTTCCTGCTTATCTGGATACCACATAAGCATATGCCCAATCCAATTACAAAAAGAATGAGAAATACAGTGAATGCTACACATTTTAAGTAAGCATAATAAATTACCAGAGCTATGGCACGTACCTGTGCATGTGAGGGAGAAAAAGAACAAACAAGCCAAAAAAAGCAAAACCCAACCAAAAATACAGCTGAATTTTCCCAGCCATTTAAACAGAAGTAACAGCATATCCCCTGCAATACTCACACAGGGCTTCCAAGGTGAAACTCATCTTTTTAACAGCAGCTGAAAGCTTCCTGCCACACTGAAAAAGGAAGAGCTGTGTTACAGAGGAGTGGGAAGAAATGTGGAGGGTGCTGGGTATTAAATGAACAGCTGGCTGAAAGGCACAGTAAACTATAGTGAGAAACTGCAACTCCTGGATCTCATGAAAGAAAAAATTCTAGTGGAAAGTGTCACAATTTTCCACCACGTGAGTAAACTCTTTTGGATAGCAGTGAGGCAATGCTACTTATATGAGATGGGGAGTGGCAGCTGTACCTGCTTCCAGTGAAAGGAAGAGGGTAAAGACAGAAGTTTGAGTGATTCTATCGCTAAGTGAATCAGAACTTGAGGAAAGATAAAAGGTATTGAAAGCATTGAAACACAGTCAGCGAATATCAAGAGGCAGTATGAATAAAACAGAAGAGTGGAATATATGATTCAGGATGCTATTTATAACACCTTATAGCCACTGGAAACAATTGTAAATATGAGTACATTTCTCATATATATGCATGTATATGCAAATAAAGTATATATATTTCTGATATATATGCATGTGTATATATATATATTCATGGGCAGAAGAGGGACCTCATTTGTGTCTGTCAGTGTCTGAAGAGAGGTGTCAGAGGGTGGATCAGGCTCTGCTCGGGGGTATCCAACAATGGGACAAGAGGCAACAGGCAGAAACTGATGCCCAGGAAGTTCCACATGAACATGAGGAAGAACTTCTTTACTGTGCAGGTAACTGAGCACTGGAATAGGTTGCCCAGAAAGGCTGTGGAGTCTCCCTCACTGGAGTTATTTCATAAGAATCTAGGTGCAGTCCTGTGCTATGTGCTCTTGGATGACCCTGCTTAAGCAGGGAGGTTGGGCCAAATGACCCACTGTGGACCCTTCCAACCTGACCCATTCTGTGGTTCTGTGGTAAGCAGAATCTTTTACTCATGAGGGGCTTATCACCTATAACTCAACACATTTCATGGAGGTACTGCTCTTAAGCACCTTGCAGGTGAAGTTGCTCTGATTAGGGTATGAGGATAGGCTTTGGCCACTGCTTGTGTGAGGGTGAATTCAGCTGTGAAACAGCCTGTCCTAGAGAGACTGGGCTCTGGTTTGATGTGTTTCTCACACAAACTTATGGCTGCAGACAAGGCAAAGAGGGATTTCCTGCAGCCGCAATGCCTGGCTTTTGTGGGGTGGCAGCTGGAAAGCCCGGGCGGGTGGATCAGCCTTGTTGTGACAGCCAAGGCCATTGCACAGATAGATCTGTTTGCAGAGAGGTCAATAAGACACTTGTAGGAGCGAGACACCCACTGCTCACAGCAATTTCACCTCCTCCTCCCCTTGTGCCTCAAGATCAACACCAGCGGTGCTGCCAAGCCTCTAATTACATTTTTAAAACCCTGTCAGGTCGTGAGGATGTGATGAGCTCTAATTGTGGAAGAGTGTTTAGGGAGACTAGTAATTACACAGCCATTAAGCCAGTTAAACACAACACAGTCTCTTTTGCAACACTGTGTTGGTTGGCTTCCTCCCAGCAGTGACACAAATGGGGGATCAAGCTGAAAATTAGTGCTCAGCAGGTACCAAACAATAACTCTCTGCTCCTCCACTGACCAGCAAAGACTCCTCCTGTGCTGGGGCCGGGGCTGGGGCTTCCCAAGCCCCCACGAGCAGCTCAAAAAGGGGATCTTTGCTCGTGTTTCCCAACCAGATCAGCCCATGTATTCACAGTCATGCCCAAGATCTGCCAGTGTGTGGGTGTTATTCTTCTCTTTCTGAACTTTGAGAATGCTTGTGGCATCCTAAAAAACCCAAAATGTTTGCATGAGAAGCAGGTGATGGGGGAACAGGGATGTGGGAAGCCCCTCCAACTCGCTCCACAGGAAAGTGGAAAATCCAGGGCAAAGCAGGGATGTGCAAATAGTTCTTACCCTATGTGGCCTCCTGTCTCCATCCTCATCCAGTAACCATCCCACTGCCAGACTTTGCTGAAAATTGCTTGTAGCTTTAAAAGCACACTAGACTGACTAAAAAAGGCTTTTTCCATTCTTTTGGTTTTAACCAGCAAATATACCCTAATGAAAGTACTCTAAAGAAAAACAAACCCAACTAAACTTCCCCTGCCTATGTGGGAGGAGTGGGGAGTAGTGGTCATTAGACCAAATTCTCCTCTGCCTACATCCCAGACCTTGTGACAAGGCAAACTACAACCCTTGGCTTTATTCAGCTTTCTCAGTTTCTTTGATGTTTACTTTTATAACTGTTTTCCTCATAAAGGTTAGTTATGTATATAGGAAGCATTTTCCAGATTCAGACTCATATAGAGGAAGACCTATCACTATCCAAATCTCAAGGACAGTAAAAGCTGCATAGAGAGAAGCTCCAGTGAGGAGCAGCTGAGGAGGCTTTTTCCCAAGATAGACTTGGTCCCAAGACTAGACTGTCACAGCACCAATCCTGACAGAGCTCTAGAAGCATTTTGACAATACTCTGGGGCACATGATGTGACCCTTGGGGATGGTCCTGTGCAGGGCCAGGAGTTGGACTCGATCCTTGAGCGTCCCTTCCAACTCAGCATATTCTGTGATTCTGTGCAATAAGAGAAGTAGTGGAACTTACATAAAGAGTACAGTTTGGATGTCTGAATAAGCTCCAAAGATTTGTACTAAAGGTGTTCCAAGCAAATTTTTGGCTTTCAGCTCCACATCCTAAAGGAAGGGAATGCCTTGGCTGTACTGCACCCCAAGCACTCAGCAAATGAAGCAAATTTAACTCTGAGGAGACTGCCTTTCCGTCTCCTCACACAATTAAAGGCAAAGCTACTGCAGGACCGTGGGCTCTGCAGGTGAAGGGGGATGTCCCCAGGTACCCCAGTGGGGAGGGGTTATCTGTCACTTCTGAAAAGATAGATGACTGTGGTGCTGTCCTCTCTGCACCCTGGTGCTGATACTTTGGGGACAAGGAACATGCCCTGGGAGGGGATGGATCCTGCAGATCTGGGCCAGCTGCTGCTCCTTCCCAGGGGAATGGGAGCTACAGGGCATGTGCATGGGAACTGCTGCTGGGGAAATAAGTAGCAGTGCCCTGCCAAAACAGCAACGTGTCTTATGCATCATGCAAAAAATCCATCTGGCCAGTCAGTCCTCAGGTAGACTGAAATTACCATTTATATTCACTGTGGGAGCCCTGTGTGCAACTCCAGGAGTCCAGTAACACGGGAAAAGTGTCACATAATTTTACTTCTTTGCTCTGTTATTACCAGAGCTGCCTCATTGAGCCATGTCAGGAGGAAAGTCCTCTTTTGATGTAAACCTGTTATGAGTGAGAGTAAAAAGCTTAAAAAAAAAAAGAAATTACTCGTTCCAGTCCAAACTCACATGACAGAAAGAGAAAAAATGAAACAACCAAAAAAATCCACAGGAGATGAACATTATTCCCACGTGTGTAAGAGGGTATTAAATCAAGCAGTGACAAACTTTAACCAGAACCACAGTATTACTCAGAGCAGCTTGTCCAAGCATGCAGAAATCATGGTCAGAGAGTCTCCCCAACAGTAGAGGTGGTCAGAGCTGCCAAGAAAGACAAGTCTTTGCTGGTTATTGCTTTATGTGGAGGATCCTCTTATGAATGGTTTTAATAAAGACCTAATTGATTGTTCTGGAGTCTATCAGGCTAATAAACATTTATGGTCCTGACTCAGTTATCTAGAACACATTCCATGAGGCACTTAGAGGCAACCATACAAGACAGCCAGACGCACATCTGTCATGTGCTGGTGACATACATTAATCATGGACTAGTCAGGCACAAGGTAAACCTTAACAGAAAGTGGAATATCTGCATCTTTTTGACTAGTCAAGAAGTGGGAAAAGCACTTTGTTCTTGTAGTGCCAGGCTGGTGTTTGGGAGATGTCTGTTCAGATCCGACTTCTGCAGCGGGTTTCCATGTGTGCCCTAGAGTAAATTGAGGATGGCAACACAGTGCTGAGCAGACCTTTCAGCTGTCCTGTTTTCTGGGTGCAGACAGAAGCAGAGGCAAACACAAGGAAGACACGACCATAAAAATACAAATTAAGATAAAGCTAGATTCCCCTGCTGCTTAATCATGTAAATGTACAAATATAGCTTGATGACAATGACTCAAGGGAAACAATGACCTTATCAGCAGACTTAGATAGACTCGAGCCATAAATGAAAATAAATGATCTACTGACATTCCTTATCATCGCCCTAGAGTCTACTGAAGAACTCAATTTACCTCCTCATAACTATTTCCTCTAGCACACTCAGCATCAGGAGAGTCTGTTGTCACTCAATGAGCTCCCTTTTTTTTGTTCTGGCACTGTATTACAGGATTTCCAGCCACTGCACCAACCTTACACTGGCTTTCAGATGGCAAGTCTAGTTCTACAGTACCTAGTAGAGCATGAGCAGTATAGAAAACTGCCTCTCTCCCTTCCTTTTTTGTCTCCTAAGCTACAGCCTTTCCTCCATTTTCAGCCACTATACCATTCCTTTGCACTCCCAAGAAGCAGTCCCATGGGATTTTAATCAGTCAGGTTCCCATATCCACTAGGCAGCATCTGGAAGAGCCTCATCTCTTTGTACTTATGGCTTGGGAACTCCAGGGAATACAAGGAGCCACACAACATTTCTTTACATGCTCACATTGGCCCCAGCTCTGCTGGCCCTGGCACAGGCATCTGCAGTTGCTCAGGAAAAACACATACACCAGAGAAATCCAGTGTGAAAGGAAAACTGCTGGGACAGAAGGAGCTTTAGACCTCCAGTTCATGTGTGTCTGAAGCTAAGACAAAGGACTTAAGGGGCTGCTTTTCCTATCAAGATAGAGTGATTATTTCTAGTTTACAGACAGGTAGTTATTGAAATCAATTCTTAGGGGAAAGAAAAACAGAACTTAGAATTGCTTGGCAACTTGTGCTGAACTAAACATAGACTTCCTAGTTCACTGGAAGTTTGAATACTTCATATGTACTTTCAGTTTCATTTGGAAATGAGGCAAATATTTTTTAGTTCCCTGAGAAAGGCTAATCCTAAAAATTACTATCAAGTTTCAAAAAGTTTGTTTAAAAACAAAAGGCATACCTCAGAAAATTTTCCAGAATGAAAACTTCTTTTTATTCTTTCTCTTTTCAAGGTATAAACTGTTTAGAGTCAAGACAAGGTATTTTTAAAATATGCTTATTTCAAGAGAAATAAAAATTGACCAAGCATTTCCTGCTTGCCCTATTAATAATTATAAACATGTGACTTTGAAGACCTGCAGGGGAAATTTTTAAAAGAAGCATCAGGAAAAGAGTTGCTTACTTTCCCAATGATAAACCAAGGAAAACAAACAAACAAACAAATAAAGCTCTGTACTTTCATTACAGGAAAAAACTAACAAAAAGAGAGAAAAGGGAGAAATGCCCCTGGATGTCATGTGGACACATCCATAGCTCCCTGCCCCTTGCCTCCCACAAGCAGTGAGAACAGTGGCTGCACCTTGAGGTGGCACAGCTAGGCTGAACACAGGACAAGTTTGGTGACCTTCCTAGCAGTTTAGCAACACTCAAATCATGGCAGATACCATGGGGCTGGTTTTTTTCTTCCTCCATGCCCATCTGCTGCATCCATGGTCCTGCTGGTACCCTGGAACATCTGCTTTACCTTGCTGGCACAGCTGTGAATGATGTACCTTACACTTGGTTTTGGCACTACAAAACCCTTTGACACAGTTGTTTTTCCTCTGCAGAGATGTCCACCACAACTAGAAATTCTAAGAACAGATTTTGGGTGTCTGCTGTCACTGCAGATGGCAGGCTTAGTGACACAGGGCTTAAAGTCCTTCTCCCCTCTCCATGCCGAAAACATGCCGGACCCCAAGGTCCCCCAGATTTCCGTGGGGCTCTTCCCAGAATCACACACCTCATCACAATGAGTAAGTGCAGCATCTGCCCCCCAATCTCCACTGCTCAGAGGGGGCCTCATGGCTCTGCTGTTATGGGTAAGGTCTCCACTACCAGCCAGGGAGACAGCCTGGATGACCAAGGCACATGGTGGTGCATCCCAGCAGGTACACAGTGAGTGATAGTGAGGATCAACACCCAACGCTGGATTTCAGGAGCAAAGGGAAGGCTCTGCCCTCTCCAGGTCTGACTCTCTGGTGAGATGTCAACAGGGTACTTCAACCAGCAAACCCTGTGCCAAGCACAGAGTGGCCAGTGGGGAGACACTCCATCCTTCCAAATTCATTGTGATCTCCCTCCCCTCCCTGCCCTCCACCTGGGAATAAAAAGCACTGGGCTGTGTTTTCCCCTCAAATTCCTCTTGTTTCCAGCAAAACCTGTGCTTTGCAGAAAGCAAGTTTTGGGGACAGGGAGCAGCACACATCTTGGGCTGTAAGGCCAGGTTTTCCCAGGCATTTTACCTCCCCACAATACTCGAGGAGAATTAGGCATTTTAAACCTCTTCATCCATACAAGCTCCAGCTCCTTCTCACCAACTGCAAGTGCTGTTTGGAGAGGCAGACAGGCAACAGTGGTTCACAAGCACTCCTGAAAGTTTGTGTTGAAAGCAAATGCTTTTCCCAATTGCCTACTGCATGTAATATGCAGCTGCTTTATCTATGTCTTAGTGGTACCTGTGGGATTTGTTCCAGCTGCATTTGGGCACTATGAGAAGCACACAAAGATAGGAGATGGCTGGAGAGCAGATTGGAAGGGAATTTTCTCTCTTCTTCCATGATTTCTTCCCCTTCTACCTCATTTTTTGCACCTTTCCACAGAGGAAAAATTAATGGCAGAAATAAGTTTGATCTAGAAGAGGAACAGAGATTTTATTTTGGTTTTTAAAAGATGAAGTACTTCAAAAGAAATTCCAAGTAAAGAAAAATAAATCACTTTCTGTCAAAATAGTGTTTAGGCCAGAACAGTTTCCAGCAGCTGTGCCCCATGTTTACCTCAGTATCTTCTTCCCCATCTCATGGTACTTTTAGCCATATTTGCCAGAAACATGCTTCAGTATCAGCATTGCTGGTTCCAGGATTAACTCTCTGCAGACTGTCCTCCTGGGTAAATGCTAACAGAGGAGCTGTTGTTGGATGGCTCTTGTTGAATACCTCCATTCCAGGCTTTGGGTTTTTTGCTTGATTGTGTGTTTTAACATGTTTGAGGCACAGATAAAGACTCAAATGCTGCTTCCATACTGAGTGAAGCCAGGGTGTGCTCCTTCCCCCCCAGTACCACCCTGTCCCTCCATTCACTCATGCCTAGTTGTAGCTGTCAGGGAGAAAATAATGTAAGTGGATGCATGCAAAGAGAGAGAGAGAGGGAGTAAAGAAAGGAAACACCCTGAAGACAGAAGTCTGTGTGTCTGCTGCCAAACACTAAAACAATAATGGCCATCAAACACAGACGCATATTACTCTGCTGTCTCCTGCCTGGCTGCCCACATGGTCAGGACTTTAGTCCAACACATCAGTTAGAAAGTCAAAGACATTGAACTTGGGACCTTTTCCTCTGATAAGGAGAAAGTGCGACAGCCAGACCAAGAGCAGGGAGCCTGCTATCTCTTTTACACACTGCAAGTAAGCTTCATGCTGATATTTTAAAGATCTTTGCCCTTTAGCTCGAACAGGAAATCTTAAAATGGAAAATATGCAGCTTAAAGGAAGGGGTGAGGCTCACTTGAAATGTAAGAATGTACATAAGGATAGGAAACAACAGGTTGTTAAAAAACTACTGTTCAGTTGTTTAAAAAAAAATCAAGGCCAAATATAGTTTATATTTCCCCTCATTAGGGATTAGCTATTTTTTTCTCCTTCTTTTTTAAGATTTTGCCATGAGCAGAGGAAACTCTTTCTATATCCCATGTCCTGGAGCATTACCTAGTTTTGCTTTTACTGCATGCATTGCTCTGAGATTTGGTGCCTTCAGGATTTGGTAGCAGCTGATGTTTTGGGCAAGCTGATGTTTTACCAGCAAGTGCTGGATTAGGGCACCTCTTTTCCTCCCAAGTTCTGCCCTGGCTTCCAAAGTCTATTTGATACAGCAAGGGCTGCGTGTGTGAATCAACAACCCACACACACAGATTTTCTTTGATCATCAGTGGGATGGGATTCGAGTCCAAATGCCAGCCCAAGACATGAGCAGGGATCAGTCCATTGATTTTCTGTCATGGAGTCACTAACTAGCTTTAATGCCACCGATCCACACGTGTCCCAGACGACATCACTGATGTCAGCTTAAACTTAACCTGCCCCACTTCCTTGCTTAGCAAACATTTTCTTTCTTTCTTTATTATATCCCCAGATAACAGGAGAGAGAGAAATTAACTCAGTATTACTAACAGACTTACAGCCTTGCCCTTTAGGTGTAATTAGAGAGAGAGAGTTACTGCCAAGACATACAGTGTCCAAGGGCCAGCTGGGTTCACCATAACACACTGGACAGGTACTGTCCCATGCAGAAAGCAGAAGCCCCAGACTTGGAGTGTGCACAAGGGCAGGAAGCTCTGACCTTTGAACTGAGGCATGAAACCAAAACAGGGAATTATGTCTTTTACTGTGTGTTCTGCATCTTATGTGACCTGACACCATTTCCACGTGTTCAATCCTAAGATAAGATCAGTTTTTCACCTGCTTACTCCTTGTGGGCACCAGCATAACTCCAATGGTGTTCAGGGAATTACTATTTTCCTGCTACCATTAAGGTGAAGAAAAAACACAGAACTGAAGTGACAGTGTTATGGGAACCAGCTAAGATGATGAGCAGAGCAAACTGTGGGTCTCTCAGTGGTGTAAGCACACTCAGATCTTGTTGTCCAAGACCAGTTGCAGCTGCTTCCACTGCAATCAGAAAGGTGATGACACGTGAGAAGAAACAGCTAGTTTCAGGAAGGTCATGTCCACTCAGTTGCAATATTTTGCCTGCTCTCTGCACTGCATCCCTTGATAAGGAGACTGAAATGAGTGAAGACAGCAGAAAGGCTTTCCTTTTGTAGCACAAGTAACACACAGCCCAGGCAGCCCTCAATTTCCTTATCTCTGAAGCTGGACCTGAATCCAGGTCCTTCCTTCCTTCCTTCCTCTGTTCCCATGATAAAGGACTTCTAGTTGATTTTACCAGGTTTTTCCTCTCCCTCTGGCTTGGACTGAACCCTGGGCAACTTCTCAGGCTGTTCACTGCCTCTGCTGTTAATCACATCCCTGTGCTGGTGCAGTAACAGAACTCTCAGTGATGGTCTATGGAACTCATTTATGCAGACATAAATTGCAAGATGAGCCTCAGACTGTCACACCCAAGAGAGACACAGACAGGTAGCTCCCTGTGTGGGGCACTTAGGCAGGGGCAGGTGAATCACTCCGAAGAAATAACAGAGACAGTCAGGTGCTCACCAGCCTTTTCTGCCTCTCTTCTACTTCCATTCCTCAGGAGCAGCTTCTCAGCCAGGATAGATCAGTTGTGGTACTTCTTCTCCAGTGGACACCACCTGACGAAACACAAGATGTCTCCACTCAGGGTTGTCAGGAGGAAAATTCTGAGCTTGGCTTACAATGCTTGCCCTCTTTTACCGGGGTACATATATGGATGAAGGTTCTGCAGGTTCATTTGTCTCCCATAATTTTTTTTGCAGTCATTTGCTGTTATTCCTCCACTTACCCAAAAAATATGCAGGGTCTGCTGGTGCAAGAGGGCTGAGTCACAAGTCAGGCATCCTGAGTAGCATCCTCAGGTTGGAGAATATACTGCATGGGAGGGTGTAGTGCTGCATGCCCATCACTCATGGCACCAAGTCCAAGGTTGTAGAGTCTGGTTTGACTCCCTCCAATACCTGGAAATTCTAGAAGTACCACAGGTGTTATTCTTTGCCTACTAGATCCCAGGTAGCATCTTCACAGGGACATAGAATAAAGAACAATAGCAGGAAAGAGGGTGGGGTACTCAGTGCTGTTTAGCCTCGTCTCAGACTGGTAGCTGTACTCTTAGGAGGAGCAGCCACAGAGCAGAGATATCTAGCACAGGTTGGATTAATTCACAAGCAGGTGTTTCTTGGCTGCAGGCAGAGGGGATTGAAACATTCCAGCAACTTTGCAGTAATAAAGGCTCTGCTACCTTGCACTAAGGCAAAACCGTCAGCCTTTTTTCTGAAGCCAAATATTGTCTTTTCCCTCACAGGGAAGAAGTAACCCATCTCACAGCATCATTACCCTACAGCCTCCAGCATTCTGTTTCATTTCACAGGCTGTACAAGAGAGTAGTAGCACGTTCTCACCCACAGTAATAGGGCACTTAGAAATATTTGCTAAATGGGAGAGAAAATTCCAGACTCCTCCGTATGGACACAGAGTTCCATGAGCAAAGCTGCAGCTGGACTTCTGGACACCTTAGGTCAAGGTTAGACATTTCATCTGCCTGCACACTACAGGATGTGCCCTCATGTTTTTCAGGTTACTTACCATCCTCAACCCTTAACAAAAAGCCAAAATTTCTCTGTCTTTTTACTTGCATGTTACCTTAAATTGTTTTCATAAAAGAAGTTTTACAACAAAGTTCATTCACACTATGCATCTTCTGATAAGTATGGTTTAAGACCAAGGGTTTGTTGAGAATACAACAAACTAATGAAATAGATCTGTTTTGTCAAGTCTGGAAAAAGGGGGAAAAAAAGGTCTGGTAGCGATTTCCCCAAAGGACCCATCATTCAGTTAAATTTAACTCCCTGGTGGTGGGATGTGCCTGTAAGCTTTCCAGAAGGTCAGGCAGTGATTCCACAGTCATTAGGACTAGGTAATCCCTGCCACAAAGTCAGTCTGGATCAGACTTGATAGTGTTCAATTTATGGACCAAACATGCCCAACAGAAAATGTAACTCCAACTTGAACTTTTTTGATGGTTCAACATAATGTGCAGTGGGAAAGACCATACCTTTAAGCTTTGCCTATAGCTTTAACCCACCAACCCTTCCTAACAGATCTAAGCAGCAGGTAGGTTTATGCAGGATCAACACACTGTATTGTGCAGCCACAGCACTTTTGAACTGATACTAGGAAACCAAAAGAGCTGAATTTGCTGCATCAAATGCTGCCTTGGAGCTGTTCTTATTAATTTGGCAGCAAGTGCATTCTTCATAATTACATTTCTTTGTCTTAGAGGAATCATGGAATGGGTAAGATTGGAAGGGACCATAGGAGATAAATGTCTTATTATTTCTCCCCTTGCTTTACAGGCACAGCTGACTCTTCCCTCTGCTTGTGTAACTCATTAGCATATTTGAATCAAATCTAGAACAACTATTATCAGCTCATACATAGCCTGAAGTCTGTTGCTTGGGACCTGAAGAGCAGCTTGTGTGCCTAAATTTTTGCTGATTGTTTTTTGTTTGGTTTTTTCCCAGCTAATTTTGTCCACTAAAGTGATCTGTCTTTGACCACAAACCATGCTTCTTTTACATCCTTAGACCTGCACAGATACAACCCAACTGTTACTTCTTTTGAAATGGTGAGGCAACCAGACCTGTGCTTTTACTGCAAAGTATCCAAATACAAAAACAGCCTGGCATGTTTCATTGTTGCCTATATTTTCACTGAACCCTTGACCTGTACAATATCTGTGCTGTATAATATTACTTTGATGGGCTCTCCTCACCACTTCAGACACTCTGAAGCCAAGGAAATGTTCACCAAATGATGTCTGACTCCCAGTACAACTGGGGCATTACGTGGGACCTGAAGGAAAGCCAAGCACAAGCACTATGTAACATGAAAATAAAAGCTAGGATTCAGTGGATGGTTTCTAGAGTAATTTTAGACTCTGAAGTCAGGATGCAGGCACAGGACAAGCAGGATAAAAGAGATCCATCACTTTTTCCTAGCTAGAAACTAGGTGGGACACTCTAAGATGGCTCAAACAGTGACAAACATCTCTTTTCAAACAGCCAAATTCCACCTGTCCATGACCTCTGCAGTCTTCAGCAGCAGGAGCCTGTTACCACATGGCCTTGGCACATGAGAGCACTCCCAGTCCTTTCTGTTTAGTGGTGTGGCACAGTTGCCCAGGGGTGACCAAGTTCATTTCTTACTCCTGGGAAGCTGTTTTTACTGTTATAAAATGACTAACAAGCAGGAGTGTGCATCTGTTTTGTTTTGCCTTCTGATCTACAGCAGCACAAAACAGGAGAAAACTGTTCTCCAGTTACTCCCTTCCATTTTGCACCGGTTCACCCTGGCTGAAAGGTGGGGCAGAGCTGAACTTGCTTTCTTTAATTTTAGCTTCTTGTCAGAGTTTTAGTGCAACTGCAGTTGACAAAATTTGACAGTATCTCTTACAGGAGCCTTTTGAACTGAACATCACTGAGTGTTGCTGCTTACACATCTTTACTATAACAAGCCTTTCCATTTTTGGCAGGTGATGTGTGTTTACCAAAGGCCACTGTACCATCTTGCTTTACAGGCCCAAAATGCCAGGACTCATTTTCATGTTTCCCCTATGGAAATTAACAAGTAGCTCCCACTTGTTGAAGGCAGATGCAGCACAGCACAAGATCAACCAGGAGCACAGACCACACCAGATGTCTGACATGAAGAAGCATCAGGGTGAATTGCAACAAGGCATCCACACTTCCACGTGTGACAGTGATACTTCTGGGATGAGAAATATGAGCTCTGCTTGTGCTGAAGGGAGGGTAAGTCAGGTCATCCATGTTCGCTCACACCCAGCTCTTGCTGCACTGCCAAGTGGTGTGCTCCTAACCATGCCTAGAATCCTATCCATGATGTATTTAAGGAATAATGAAACAACTTAGCTAGCTGTTGTCCCACCACCTCAATCATCATCAGCATTCTGAGGCCAGTCTATCAGCTGTTGGCTTGGACAAGGAGAGAAGCTGTAACAGAAGGAGCTTCTGGGGTGATGCATTAAACCTGTCTGCTCCTGCATCCCGGCCAGGACTGGCAGTGTTTGGAGGAGTCCTATTCTCTTGCAAATCCCCTGTTTCCACAGAGAAGAGTTTGCACAGTTTCAGCAACCTCTCCCTCTGCCTGCTTTTCCTGGAGGATCCTAGGAAGTCTTCCCCCTCAGAGCAGGGAGCAAGACTCCACAAACAGTAGCGTTCCCAGACAGCTGCAGCCTGACCTTTGTTTCTTAAGGGACAACACTGCATGTTATTTATTCAGACATTTTGTTCCCAACTTTTATTGCTCTGTTTTATATGGTAGGCGAGGTCAGAGCCTTTGTAATATAGGAACATCATCACCAAGATTTCTCCCCAAAGCACAAGCTCTGTGGTGCAGAAGATTCAGGTGTGTATGCTAAGGAAAAGGATGCTGTGTTTTCCACCTGGAAACTTATTTCAGCTATGGAGAGACGAAAAAAATTGGAGGTGGATGGAAGAAAAGTTTGTGCTCTCAATCTTTTTCCCCATCTCTAACAATGTAAGAAGCAGCATCGTTTTGATGGTAGATCACTGATCTTTAGGCTGCTATATGGATTAGCACCAACCTGTGGTTTCTCTGAGAGTAAAAGCACACAGGACAAGCTGAATTAAAAGCCATAAACATGAATGATGGTTATTTTGTTTTGATAAGAAATTTGGCACCAAAAGAGAAAAAGGAAAAGAAAAAGGAAAAGCAAAAGCAAAAGCAAAAGGAAAAAGGAAGAGAGAAAAAAACACACCAAAAAGAGGACAAAATTAAACAGGGGAGGGAAAAAAAAAGAAAGAAAAACTCTTCCTCGTTTTGAAGCTCCCCTTCCTCCCAGCCTTTAGCCTGAAGTTTGAAACTGCAATCTGACCCAGAAAGGTGAAGTCCTGAGTTTTTGTTCCATCCTTAGATGAAGCACATGACACCACAAATCTCTTTTAACATTTCTGTTTCCTTGTTTTCCTCTAGTACCAAGATAAAATGGCACCAAACTCTGTCCTGTTCCTGTTTTATGGTTAGACAATAAATCACTAGTAAGCCTTTATTACAACACTAATCAATTACTGACGTTGTTTCAGAACTCCAGAAAAGAATGCATTATTGATTTCCATGTCTTAAAACAGCTTACATTACCTTCTCTTGATAATACAACTTTAGTATACAGAGTAACCTACATTCTTTTTATGGTACAAGTGGACCTGCAAATTTACAAACTACCTAAAGTTCTGGAAATATGAAAAGTGATTCATAAATTAAAATCACAGGGAAAAGATTGAAAAACACCATAGGCATATAAGATGTCATGACATACCAGCTAATGAAACTCCTTTTATTTCTAAAGGGAGGAAAGTTTCAGAAACAATAGTCTCTCTTGCCTCAAAGACAGGCCATTCTCTATGAAACACTATAGTTGTGCCATACTCAAGAACAGCCCTGCAGTAGCAATGAATTTATTCACAGCAGAAAAAGAAAACAGTTTTACAAAGCATTTCACTGTAGAAGCCTCTGTTTTAACTGATCTTCAAAGAAAATTGACAGCATTTCTAGTCTTTCAGACTGACTCAGCAGGCTGTGAGTGCTACCCACCAAGCTCAGAGGTGAAGGGTTTTGCTGCTGTGAGACTTCCCAAGTTTTGTATAAGAAAACGCTGCAGGAACAGGCTTACAACGTTGTTCTCCCATAATTTCATATATTCAAAATGACATGGTGTCCTTGGCAACCATTCAGCATTTGACTTCAGCTGTGAGCCTTCAGCAATAAACCACTACCACCACCAGCAGCAGCAGTAAGGTGACTTAAGGACATATCAGCTGCCTTTACTTTGACTCCAAGGTATGACCCAAAGCATAACTACCCTCATCCTATTCACTGGGTTGAATTTCATACATCTATGCCCCAGGCACAGGTGGAAAAAAAGCTTTTACCACATCCTTGTAGGTCATACAAGCAAGGTTGAATTAATTAGTCAGCATAACATTTGTTCAGGGATCACCCTGACCTTACACAGGACCTTGCACTTGACCTTGTTGAACATTTATGAGGTTTCCACCTCTCAAGCCTATCCAGGTCCCTTGGCTCCATCCTTTCACTCCACACAGCTTGGTGGTGTTGGCGACATTGCTGAGGGTGCACTTGATCCCACTGTCCATTTTGCCCCAAAAGATGCTAAGCAGCACCAGTCCCAATATCAGTCCCTAAAAAAACCTCTCACAACTCTAATGCAGTGCCAGAAAAGGGAAAAAGACATTCATGGATAATTTCAGTATCTATTCTGTCCTGTCTACACTCCTCTGCTTCATGTAAAAAATTATTCTATTTCTAAAAAGTACTTCTACTTTCTGTACTTCTACTGTTAAACAGTCCTGTTCTATGTCTTTATTGATGATTTAGATGAGGAGATTGAGTCCATCATCAGCAAATTTGCTGATGACACCAAGTTGGGAGGGAGTGTCGACCTTCTGGAAGGCAGGAGGGCTCTGCAGAGGGATCTGGATAGACTGGAGAGATGGGCTGATTCCAATGGGATGAAGTTCAACAAGGCCAAGTGCAGGTCCTGCCCTTTGGCCACAACAACCCCCTGCAGCGCTCCAGGCTGGGCACAGAGTGGCTGGAGAGCAGCCAGGCAGAAAGGGACCTGGGGGGACTGAGGGACAGGAAGCTCAACAGGAGCCAACAGTGTGCCCAGGTGGCCAAGAAGGCCAATGGGATTCTGGCCTGGATCAAATATAGCGCGGCCAGCAGGCCCAGGGAAGTGACCCTTCCCCTGTACTCTGCGTTGGTGAGGCCACACCTTGAGTGTTGTGTTCAGTTCTGGGTCCCTCAGTTCAGGAAAGATCTTGAGGGGCTGGAGCGGGGCCAGAGAAGAGCAACAAGGCTGGAGAAGGGAGTGGAGCACAAGTGCTGTGGGGAGAGGCTGAGGGAGCTGGGGGTGTTTAGTCTGGAGAAGAGGAGGCTCAGAGGTGACCTCAGCACTGTGTGGAACTCCCTGAAGGGAAGTTCTGGCCAGGTGGGGGTTGGTCTCTTCTCCCAGGCACTCAGCAATAGGACAAGGGGGCACGGGCTCAAGCTCTGCCAGGGGAAATTGAAATTGGAGAGCAGAAAAAAATTCTTTGCAGAGAGAGTGCTCAGGCATTGGAATGGGCTGCCCAGAGAGGGGGTGGATTCCCCATCCCTGGAGGTTTTTAACCTTGGAGCTTGGCCGTGGCACTGAGTGCCATGATCTGGTAATCAAAGTGGGGTTGGACCAAGGGTTGGACTTGATGATCTCGGAGGTCTCTTCCAACCCAGCTGATTCTATGATTCTATGATTACTCTGCAGTAGTTGGATCCATGTGAAGGTGTTTGGTATTTATTGCCCTGGTGAAGTAGTTCTTAGTAATGCAAAAAACACCACGAGCTCACAGAAAGCAGCCACCTCTGCTTCCCCTTTGCTGTGTGACAGGAGCAGGGAGGTTGGTGATGAGTTAGAGGTGCCTGGTGCCCTTGCTTGGAGCTTGGCAACTCCAGCTGTGCAAACTTCATCCCAGGCATTCCGAGAGGTCCTTCAGATGTGTCACTGACACAGGTAGTGCTGAATATGGGAACAAACTACAGGTGTGCTCCTCAAACAGAGACAACCTCTGACTAAAGCCTGCCAATACAAGGGGGCACGGGAACAAGCTCTGCCAGGGGAAATTGAAGTTGAAGAGCAGAAAAAAATTCTTTCCAGAGAGAGTAATCAGGCATTGGAATGGGCTGCCCAGAGAGGGGGTGGATTCTCCATCCCTGGAGGTTTTTAAACAGATTGGCCATGGCACTGAGTGCCATGATCTGGTAAAGGGACTGGAGTTGGACCAAGGTTTGGACTGGATGATCTCGCAGGTCTTTTCCAACCCAATCCATTCTATGATTCTATGATTCTAAAGATGTTAGCAGTAATCACTTTGTCAAAAGTCTCAAATGATGTGAAATTTCCTGCAAATATGTTGCACTAAGAGCACTGAAATGCTATCTTTGGGACAGAAGATGAAACTATCTCCTGAACAGGTGAATTTGTCTTTTTTGATAGCACTTACCAAGGGAGCGCTACAGCCCAGCATTATCCTTTCCTGTCCAGCCACTAAAAATTAAAGGCTAAGTCATTTCACACAGTGCAGTTGTCAGCAAGCCATTTAGCTAAACCAGTCCCAACCTAACCGTGAGTACAAAGGCCAAATCATATTCAGCCCTGTTTGTGTTTGAGTATTGTGTTGCAAACATGGAACTGCCAGTACCATGCAGCTCAGTTAATGGGATTTTGACTCCTCTGCCCACGAACCACGTCATTTTGTAGGCTTAAGAGTCCCTGGGCCAGCTCTTGTACTTTGGCATTATGCTTTGGCACCTAATAGTCCTGGATGGTTTTCCTCTGGTAAATATTCAGTTAGCTGACCTTATGAGTATTTTTCAGTAAAGACACAGAACTACTCTTTTTTCAAGGTCACTTTGGCAAGTACTAAGACCTTTTTATCTACAACAGACAGAAAACAATGGAAAGCCAGTGGGTCAGATCCATATGTCATTTCTGAGCATGGACAGTGAACAACACCCAGGGGGAGAAAACAGCAGGCAGATCCTTGAAATATCCTTCCTGTGAGCTTTGCAAAGCTGTCCTTTCAAAACATACTTTGAAGCTGCTGTTTGGCAGGTGCAAAAATCATTCCACTGCGAAAAGAAGTTTATAATTTCTGAAAGAATTTGGTCTAGACCAAGTAGAACACATAGAGACTTCCTAAGATAAACAGCAGTGTGATGTATTAACCGATATGGAAAGCTGATGCTTTGGGAACATCAGTCCCAAAGAAAATGTCAGCAAACAAGCCAACAGCTAGTCAGGAAATTATCACTGATTTGCTGATTTAGCCATCTTGCACGCATGCATGTAGTGCCTATCATGGAGGAACTTCTGCATGTGTGAGAAAGCTCAGTGTGTGGTAGATAATGAGTTGGTGCTGGTTTCTCTGCAGCAGGGAATTTACCTCCAGGCCTTTGGTGAGCTAATGAAGGAGTTCCCTTGCTGTCCAACTGCCAAGACGCAACAAGAGAGAGGGAAGGCAGGGACAAAGTGAGCAACAAGAGGCCCAGCCTGCTCAGGAGGTCTGTGTGAGGAACATGCTTTACACAACCACGGGAAACACTTTGCTTTTGGAAAAACTGGAAAGCCCAGGGCCACCTTGACTGGAGAACATCCCTCAGTCCAGACCACCTTTGGCAATGTACAATCTCTCCACAAAATGCCACCTGGGGACAGGAAGACATGACACCTGGGGGCATCAACTGGTACCACAAATATTTTCTCCAGGACTCTAACCTACAAGAGAAAAGCAACTTTGAGCCCTTCCTTGCTGTGAAGACTCCAGCTGAGAAAGTTCTCTGGACCTGCACCATTAGCTCCCTTCCCTGAAATCCCTTCTTTTGTTTGAAAGAGCATATTTGGCTTGGCTCAAGAAGTTCTCCATCTTATCTAAACAGTGCATTAAAATCTTCCTGGTAAATGCCAGGCATGCACCAAAGCAAAAGGAAACAAATGCTTGTTTGTTCTTCACATGGAGGCTGGATTTTTTTACTGTGGCTGGCAGGATGGAAACGTCATCCTGCTCAAGGTATGCATATGATGGGTGGTCACACCTCAGGAGCAGCACAAGCCTCCCTGTCCGTGACACGTGTGTCACTGCTAACACTCATCCCTCTGACATCTCCCCACAGGTTATCTTCCTCCTGGGGGTGGGAAACCAAGGCTCAGAGTAAGAGCAGCAGGGTTTCTCCTTTCCCAGCCAGCTAAACTAGGACTCTGAAAGCCTGGTTGGGTCCAGCTGTGGTGAATCAATACAGTTTGTCCAAAGAAAAATTCTCAGTAAAGGCCCTTGAGCAAGTCCTCGTGCAGATGAATCAGGCTGTGTGACACAGGACATCCTGCCAGGGTTTTGCACAGAGATGTGGGAGAAAACCATAGATGATCTGACCAATTCCAAATGGATGCAATGAATGGACAGACACACTGCTACTGTGTCTCTGATCAAAGCAAACACAGAGAGGCAGAAAATAAAAGATGGTACATGTGAAGAAATTAGCTACATTAATTTTCCACATCAAAAACCAACATTTGTCAAAAGAAGTTCAGACTTATTACCATGTTCGGCTGCAGCAATGAGCTTGTGACATTTCATCTCCTGTTCCTGTCTGACTGTTTCTCATGAAGCAAAGAAATACAGGTCCTTACCAGGCACTGCCATAACTCTGTGGGACTCAGAGGCCTCCATTGTCATGAAAATGAGAGTTTCAAAGTGGTCTTTTCTTGGTTCCTCCTGAGACATGTTCAGAAAATAATGCCAGAAAGCTCTCCACTTTGGCTTACTTGTATTGTTTCCAAAGGTATCTGAAGTTTTTTTCCAGTATGGATGAATTGGAGTGCTGTCAGGATTTCTGCATGGAGTTAGAGCTGGCTTCTGGAGTGATATACAGCACAATGAGGATTATGACTCATAAGGCAAATGTACAGCAATGCCCACCTCCAGCAGCTCCAGAATGAGGGTGGAGAGAAAGTATCTCAGCAAGGAAGACATGGGCATGCCTGAGAAAGGGTCCACTGTCTCAAACAAGAATCCCACTTCTAAATAGAAAGTGTCCTGGACACAGTACTGGCATTCTCCTGTGCAGGAAAAGCTTTGGACACTAGGTTTAGACAGCCAGATGAATCCCCCAGCTTTCTCTTGCACCCAAACTAAGGTATCTATTGCAAGAGGAATGTGCTACTGTGGGGGACAGGCTGGGGGGAGAGGCAACAGCTGGGGGAGACCATAGGAGCATCTGTAACATCTACACTGCTTCCCTTGTGCAGCTCTTGCCATGAGTGGCGCCTGGGGGCTCTGACAAGACTGATGTCCCTCCATGTTACATAGCACATAAAAACACACAAAGCAAAGTTTTCCACTTTTGGGCAGCTTGAAGTCTCCACTAGTGATGAATGGGGGGGACTAGAGACACATGGGAAGGGAATTGTGTTGCCTCATGGCCTGTGGCAGAACCAGGGCTTTCCAGGGCCTCCCAGTGACTGATGAGGACTATAAAACAGACTTGTGTGCTTGCCCTTTTGACCAAAGGGAGTTAAAAGTGCATTTCTAGCCAGAAAAAGTGCTGTTTCTGCTCTGTAGCTGGAATATTTTGGGGCTATCAGCTTGGTTTCGCTGCCTAGTTCCACCTCAGACTCCTCTGGATGTCTCCTCCAGCCTGAGCACCCCACCAATTCCCAGCCCAAAAGTGTCCTGGCACTGTGGCTTTCCCACAGCAGAGGATTCCTTGGAAAACAACCAAGCCACCTGAAAATGCACTGTCACACAGCAGCTACTTCTGCTAGACTTGACTGCAATCTGGGGCTTGGAAAATACGGCTTTACTTGTTTTAATTAAAACCAAATCCCTCCACCCAGACTTCTCTCTCTGTCACTCTCACTTTCTCTCCCCAGCCCTCTGACGCATTTTAGCAGACATGTCATCAGACTCTGGTTTAAGGGAGGGGAATGGCCACTCTAATACAGAGTCTTGCATCAGTATCCCACCCTTCTCTGGGGGAACTGAGACGATGGAGTTGGCAAGCAGGAGGAAGACTGCCGAGCAAGTGGAGGAATACATGTACGTGTCGGTGCATTTGTTTTTCAGTGGGAAAGTAGATGGTGCATAAAAGTAAAGCCCCAGCTTCATCCACTGCTCCTGGATTGGCCAACTGCTCCCCAAGCACCAGTGGGCACGGATCTAAAGGCTGGGATGAGACAACTGATAACATCACCAACAACAGCCAATTCTCCACATGAAAACAAACATGAATTTCTAAGGATGCCATAAATTGCACTGCTTATAAAATTAATCTAAATGCATTAGAATTTCAAAATTGAGAGCATGAACATATGTTTCCCCATCCTAAAGGCATAGCTTCCAGCCTGCCTCAGTCCCTGTGCCTCCTCTGCCCATTGTGCTGGCTCCACAATTTCAGGAGAGTCTTGCCAGCACTCAGAGCCCCATGTGGTGCCTTGGCTGTGTGAACGTGAATGTTCAGGCCTAGACCTTTGCTGAGAGATCAAGGGAGTTTGATAATGTCTTTCAATGACAATACAAGTGTTCAAATCTGTATTTGGTGTTCTTGCCAGGCAGCTCATGGGTGTTCAGCCTTTAAAAAAGCCTGGTTGTTTATTTAGCTTTCTAACTGTGACTTTAAGACCTAATTTTAGATTCCTACTTCTGAAAATATATCTTGCCAGCCTTACCACGTGTAACTAAACACGTATTCTGACATTCATCTCACACTCAAGAATTTAATTTCAAAACATCTCTGTTTTATTTTAAGACGTGGGGAAATAGCAATTTTTTGGCTACCCATTAATTATCAGTCATTAATAAGGATTTAATGATTAAAACAAATAATCCAAAGGTGCATATGTCTAATTAAGCGTATGTGCCTAACAATTTCCAGAGAATGACACACACAAATTAAGTATATCTGTACATCTCGCTGAAGCACAACCTGAGAGTTTATAACTGGTCAAACTCATAGCAGGACCAAACTGGCCCAGGACCAGGGACTTCAGTGCAATAAGTGAATGGACCCCACCCTAGTTTCTTCCTCAAAAGAGTTCCGAATTTCCATTTTTACACTAACATGGCATGCAGATATTTACCACAGGTCAGAGCTAATTCCTTCCTGGTATAAAACACTTGCTATAATTAGTGCATGGTGCCATCTTCTCCACTGAATTAATTTTAAGCTGGTGTACAGCCATAAGATACAGGTTAGACTGTAATGGGTTGATCCAGCCTAAGTGAGGCTCAGACTCACTGCATCACAAGCATCCTTGCAATTCATTGCCTGTTTGTCCAGCTGGCATGTATTTTGGGGCAAGAAGAATATCTTTCTGGGCTTTTGACCACCACCTAGCATTGCAGGACCCAGCATTCAGCAGAAGATTCTGAATGCCACCTCTGCGCTCATGGCATATTTTATATGTTGCCTTCTTTTCTCAAGTGAAGGCCACTCAAGGCTTTTGTGAGAGCTCAGAAAACTGTTCCTTGTCCAGGAATAATTTTGCACCAAAAGGGTTCAAGTGATTCACTGAACTTCCAAGCATTTTGAAGCTTACTCACTACCAGACATAATAAACTGTCCCAACACAGCTTAGTTACTGGTGCAGAGAAGGCCTTATGGAAGGAGCACATTGGCTTTTGCAGAGCATGCCAAGATCGCTTGGTGTCTGGGAAAGCTAAGAGCAAGTGGACTAGCCAACCTTCTGCATTGGCATAAGGGGGACACATTAACACATCAGCAAGTTTATGCTGCTTGCTAAATATCCCAGACAAGGGCTGGGCAAACCAAAACATCAGGTACTGGCATCCTTTCAAATGAAGAATATGATGGCCAGCTCACAGTTTCACCATGTCTCTGCTTCCAGAATACAGAGGCACTTTCTTCTGCAAGCCAGGCCATCTCTGCTGTGCTTCAGGCAACATGGGCACAGATATATATGCCAAACCTGAAGCATTTCTGGATTTCAGGCTCCCTATCACCACTTCACCATCTGGCATGTACACAGTGCTGCCTGGCCCAGGTAATGTGCAGAGAGCTTTTTTCCCCACCACAAGACAGAAATACAGAAATCTGTGACAAAGTGCAATTTTAAAATAATTCAGTTCTGCTCCTGTAAAATTTGCAAACATAAATGGAGATAATGCCCCAGGAAACAGTGAAGTAAATGCTTGCCATGCAGCTCCAGCCATGCACACACTTTAGGACCAGAGACTAGAGGGTACCTTAAGACAACACCATGCACAAGGCTGGCAACCCTTCTTGGGAGTCAGAAAGCTGCCAATTGAAGAGGCAGGCAACCTACTACACAACCAAGAGGCAGGTGCCCTGGCTTCTTTTTGAGTGGTCTTGGCCCTACTATAGACTGGGGACAAAAGAGAAGCCATTCCTCTTGCATTTTGGCAGGATGGAAAGTTTTGTTCCTACAGCACTTGCTCTAGGTACATGTAATTCAGAATATGGTACAAAGCTAATTTGAATTTCCGCCTCTGACTCCAGAACCAAGAAATAGCTAAGGGAATTTCTCTCCTTGGTGTCTGAGGTCCTCAGCTGTGCTTGGAGTATGGCAGGAGTGAGAGGGTATGATGATGGCAATGGGGGTGAGGCTGGTGCTTTCAGGATGACTGTCCTTTTGCCTTGATGCAAAGCTCACTGAAGGGCTTTCCATGGAGACTGCAGGTGATTTTTTTCATTTGCTTTAGTAGGAAAACTTGGAAGCAGCCAAAGGGGATGAGTTTTTTCAGCACAGAGGCCTGATTATTTCTCCTTTACTGGTCAGAATTGAGGCACAGCAAGCAAGACTTTCAAACTGAAGTCTCAGTTTGTGGAAAACAGAGAGAGTATAAAGAACAAAGAGAATGTAGATAAAGCACAGTCAAACAAAACAGAACACCTGGAATCAGGATCTGTCACCTTGCAGAGTCATTTGAAAACTTCAGTTAAGCTTTTATTCAGGATTAGGAAGTCAGACTTCAACTACCTACTGCTGGAACTAAGGTCATGTCTTCAAACAGCTTCAGCAGCAACTCTAGGATTGTAAGTATTAAGATATACTGGATACAGCAGAGCAACACAAAAAAATAAGACTATGTAAGCCGTGGCAAAAGAAAACACTGAGCTTGCTTCCAGGATGCAACAAAACCCAGGCAGTATAGCATTGGTCTAGCTATGAGTGCAGTGCCTCTCCTCTTCCTTGATCCAGGTGCTCTTTCCACTGTCCTGTGCCTCCTCTTGCAACAGGAGAAGGAACACTATAGAGAGCAGAAGACTTGGTTGCCTGTAGTCCACTAATATCAGCAGAGGCGCAGCACTGCAGTAGACACAACAGCACAATTAATAACTGGAATTAAGTCTGTAATTGGGCACTATGACGACAACAAGCATGACATTGCAAAACCATTATTTGTGTGCCAGGCAAATAATTGTAGACGTGCAGCAGTCTGGGAGCATTTCATTTAGTGGTGATAAGATAGCAGCCACCATAAAGTTAACTGTGTCTCCACTGGCTGTTAAAAGAAAAAGTGGGGTTCTTTGACCTCTGGCATTCCAGATGTCTCTCAAGATTATCAGAACAGTCTTTTCCAGCCTTTAAACTTTCGCCTGATTCTACAGACCTGCCACACATAGTTGTTGTAAATGAAAAGCTTAAGAATTCTTTTCTCTGTGTGAGGAAAGCATCCTCCTCAACCGGAATGCATAACCAACATGAGTTAAGCACCTGCCTGACTGTGACTGCACCCTTATGGGTCCTCCTAAGATATTTTTAAGCCTTAAGTGACCTGTGGTTTGCTGACCATATTAACACATTGCTCGAGGCACTGGAAACTGTTTCAACTATATTGGAAAATCTTGACCATAAAAGACAGAGAGACCCAGCACAGACCTGTCTGTGCAACCACACTACCTATTTCATGCTTTTCCCTATGGAGATTAGGTTGGTTGGACCAATACAAAGGTGGAGCTAAAGAAAAGTAACAGGCACAAGAGAAAATAGAGGAGAAAGCAAAACAAAACAAAACCAAAAAAAAAAGGAGGTGAAAGAGAAAGAGAAACAATGAGGAAATAGATGCAGTGAAAGAGAATGTTTTTGGCTCAGGAAAAGAAAGCAGCAGAGGAAAGTGTATATGGTGCTGTGTCAGGAGCAGGGTGGTGTGGAGGCAGGTGAAGGCAGGTGAGCTGGTCCTTGTTTCAGGAAATGAAAGACTGGGGAGATTTGAGCTCAGTTTTTGCTCCTTCCAGAAGCTGGACAAATTTATTGACCATGGTTAATTAACGTTTCAGATGTCTCACGAGCCCTGAAGCAACTGATGCTTAAGCATCCGTTAAGGATCTGTTGCCTCTGGACTGAATGAGTATAGAGGAAAGCGGGGTTTTCAACCCACAGGGATTTCAAGTAGATAAATACTTACCTGACTAATGCACAGGTGGCTTGTACAGGTACTAGGTGATGGAGGGGCAGGTGGCAGGGGCATATTACAAGGGGAAACTGCCACTGTGTTGCCAGATCTGAATTGAAGTGGTGAGATAATAAGTAATAGGTACAAATTGAAGGAGGGGGAATTTAGATTAGTTATTATGAAGAAATTCTTTACTGTAAGGGTGGTGAGACACTGGAACAGTTTGCCCTGGGATGCTGTGGATGCCTCAGCCCTGGCAGTGGTCAAAGCCAGGCTGGATAAAGCCTTGAGCAACCTGGTCTAGTGGGAGGTGTCCCTGCTCATGACAGGGTGGGATTGGGACTAGATGGTCTTTAAATGTTCATTCCAACTCCTTCATATTCTATTATTCTATGATTCTGTGAAATCTGGTCACAAGCTGACATGGCCTGGCATCTTTGACATAAACAGCACCACCTGCATTACCATCAAAAACTGGCTGTGCTGTGCAGGCACAGAACACGGCACAGGAGCAAAGCACACTTCAGCATTCTCAAATGCAAACTGCTTAAATTGATATCAGAAAACTGAAGCACATTTACAACAACTGAAATACGCAGAGGTATCTTATGCGCGATAAAGGACTCTTGTTCTATTTGAGATTATTTGCTTTCACAGTTAGTACCCAGCTAGAGACTTTTAGTTCTGATGTAATCAAAACAGTCACAAATTTTATCAAAGAACAGCTTCAGCCTCTATCCAAAACTCTCTCAGAAATGAGAAAGAATTTGCAATGAAATTGCAAGGAGAAATGTTATGCTCAAGCAAAACATATTTCTTATTCTTCTCTTGTAATTTTCTAGGCAAGTTCTTCACTCAAAGCTGGTTTGTCTTTCATTATTTCTGGGTTGCCCTGTGAAGAAGGCAAGAACAGAGGGGGTAAGAGGACTGATAATGGAGAGAGAAGTCTGAAGGCCACGCCACCAGGGGTGGGTGCTGAGCATGCACAGGGACCACTGCTGAGCATCCAAACAAGCACGAGGATCTGGGCCCCAAAAGCTGATGAAGAAGGTCAGTAAGAGTCATTCCCCAATGTTCACTCTTTAGGCTTAAGTCTTAATGTCTTTGAATCCCAGGTGCTGGTCCAGTCCAAATTGGTTGATTTTTTAAAGTGGGAAACCCTCCTCAAGGAGATATTACTTTATGTTATTTTCTTCATTGTGCTCATCTGCTGAGGTGCATATTCCCTCCTTCCTAGCAGAGGCTCCATTTTTCCTATCACCTACTGTTTTGTGGCCATTTGAGACTCAAGAGACTTGTGTTTCAAGTTCAGGGAAATGACCCTGGACAAATCATATTTTCTTTGGATTTTCCTCCAACTCTTTATCTGTCTTTCCTTCAACCTTCCAGTTTCACAAGCCAGATGACTTAATGTAAGGAGACTGTTCCTGGGGTCCCAGTGCTGACAGCACACCACTCATTCCAATAAGGTAAAACTTGCTCCCAGAAAGAGGTAACTCAGTCATAATCAGACTTCATCATGCAAGACATGTGTCATCCTAGTACCCCTCCTCACAGGAGTCACTGCCTCTTTCTTTGATACCTCCCTTTAAAGTTGGGTGCTGAGAGTGATTGCTTTCAGTCACCTTTCTGCCGACCTTTGTGCAGCTAAATTACCTGATAACAAAGTGCCTTTGCTGTTCCTGTGGCACCTCAAATTTTGCAAGTGTTCCACAATCTCCAGCCTAATGTTCTTTCTGTCTGACTTTAGATGCAGACACTTGCAGCCTGGACTCCCATAAGGAGTCAATTGGAAGGATTAAGTACTTACTGTACAGCACTGTCTAGAGGTATCTGTCTCACCTGGTAACAGCAGGCCCCCAGAATCTGCCTTGCCCACAGTAAGAAGGTGGAAATCCCAAGCCAACTCTGTTTTTGCCCCTCAACCAGACATGGTTACAAAGCCAAAGGAAAAAGTTCTTGCACTACACCTTAAGGTGGGTCAGAGTCTTCGCAGAGCCCCTGGGTAAAGATACAGAAGCTTCTGAGCCAGATATCAATTATATGCAAAAGACATTCTGAAATTAACCATTCAAGAGCATTTGGTGACATCAAGTTTCTTGTGCCTGTTGCTCTTGGAGACATATTTGCCATGAATACTCACTGTGAGCACCAAGAAAGCCTCACTGACAGCATTAACTATGTTCTAGAACTTCCCATCCTTGCAGTGTAATCATGCCTGAAGACATTGCCTCCCTAAGTGTGTGCAAGTTGATGCTGTACTTGAATCAAAGAGCACAGAAATGCTCCCATCACCATGCTGTGATATAGTATCATTGATCTAACTGATCAATTTGATATATCTGACAACTTCAATGCTTACGTTTTCTTGAAATAGAAATTGGTCTCAAACAGGCTTTAATAACTTACTCCCTAAACTTAGTGTTGAGGGTTCAGATTGAATTCAGGCACTTGTGACTATTGACAGGGAGGAAAAGTTTTGTCTGCTATGACCTGCAATACTGAATGCAAAGACCTTCATAAGTAAGGATCTGATCTGCATTTCAAGCTTTGCTTATTGCAAAGTTATTATTCATTTCTCTACAGCAAAGTTAGCTCCAAGTCTATAATAACGAGAAAGAAACATGAACTGCACAAAGCTTCTGTGGAGAGTCCAGAGCAAAAAATCTGGAGTTGCTCAAAACAAGTGCTTATAATGAGTTGTTAAAAATCAAAGCTCAGATGGGAAGGCTGGGTCCAAGTCCAAACACCCCTGAAGTCCTGCAACTTCTCAGCCCATGACGTGTTTGGGAGGGGATCATCTCTCCCAGCGCTGTCAGCTATTGAAAACAGGACCTGAGCATTTGTTCAGCCTTGCAGTTTAAAATACAGACTGGCCTTTATCCATCAAATGCACTGAGCCATGCTCACGCCCTATTGTGTCCTGCAGGGGCTCTTCTGAATCAGGACCAAGAAGCAACTTAGACCTCAATATGAAGGAGACAGCAAATCCATCTTGCAGATATTTTTTCCCCTTCTTTCATCACTCTGTGCCTTCCTAAAACTAACAGCAAAACAGTTCTGTGTGCATATAAGCAGCTTTGAATCAGTGCTCTTCTGCTGGGTTCTTATGTTACATTCTTTTGTGCTACATACAATTTCCACTAGGACATTTTGTCCCCCAGGCTTCATCAGCCTGTCTATTACATCCACCCCCCTGCACCCCCGCCTCCCTCTGGTTGCATAACTTTAGCCAGGATGTTAAATTAACTCTCTTCCAGATGAGTTTGACATAATCTTATTTACTTTCATAGAGCATATGCCAGTATGCAAATACATTACTCAGCACTATCGACTCTGCACTTTCACCAAACTATTACTCTTTGTTTTTTTAATGATGGTTCACTAGATACCAGACAGGAACATTGCTGTGCCAAACAACAGAATATTCATGTCTAGCAGGATAAATCTGGTGACATTAAAAACTAAGCCTGGCTGGCACTTAATAAAGACTTTTGGCCAAAGGAGGAAAACAACCCTTTTCCCACCTCAGCACTTCACTCCTGCTCCTTTAAAGACATCAGATCACATTTTCTTGCCTTCTGAAGGAAATCTCAACCAGCTTCTCGAGATCTCCAGTACACTGGTGGCCACAGAGGTAAAGCCACACAGACTGACTTCACACTAAGTGGTGACACAGTGTCTGTGTTTGAACAACTTCCCAACTCACAGGCACAACCCCAGATGTCTCCTGGCTGTGTGGCAGGGCAAGACCAGGCTCACACCTCTCTCTTGCTGTGCCTGTGCTTACCACGAGGAAAAAACCCAGGTGCAGAAGCTGAAATAACAGCTACATAACCAGGAGTATCCACCTGAAGGCCCGTTCTGGGGTCAAGGAACACACGTCACCCGTGATGGTGAGGTCAGTCATTAGCAGCACTGCTGCCCACACAGGGGCTGGCTACACTTGAGACAGATGTCCAGGAGAAGGCAAAACCAGCCCCAGATGTTTGTCTTCGAACAGATGTAGCCTCTGGGTGAAAACTAGATGGGCTGCACTGTCAAAATCATGGACTCATGACTGATTAATGAGTGTCTACCCAAGGAATTCAAGCTGATACAAACACCCAAGCTAGATATGAAGAATCAGCAAAATCCCTCTTCTACCTGTAACCCACTGCAGCAGTCCCATTTTATGTGAGGTAAAGAAATCACAAAACATAGTGGAGGCTTCATACAGTCCTGGTTTGTATCTACTCTGTCCTACCATGAACTTTCAGGATGCAAAAGTGCACTTGGAGCTACATTTTGTATGTGATTCCCTGCACAACTAAATGCACAAGTAGGCACAAAAGGACTTGAAAACAGCATTTCCAGACTGGAAAACAAAGGCACAGCAAGTAAACACAAGGATGTAAGAAGTTCAGCTTAAATGCCAGAGAAGCAAATTTTTGCTTCAAGTTGCCTTTCTTACTGCTGTGGTGGGTCTGGGGATGGTCATGGTCCTGCTGGGCTGCCCACCCTCTTCCAAAGGCCCTTATACACTCAAAGGTTGCTGTCTGCTGGGAGAATCCAAAGCCTTGGGAAAAGCAGACATGAAACAGAGGGCAGGTGTCCAGAGGCTGCTTTCAGGGCTCGCCAGGCTTAGGCAGCTCCCTTGCTATTCGAGGAAAAGGCTTGTGCTGCCCTTGTTTCTTTTGCTAACACCTCAACATGGAATGACCAATGTGTGCACAGAAAAGAGGCTCTTTGATTCAGCAAGAAACACCACTCTAGCTGCCCAGTAAATACCCTGATTTTAATAAGGCTCCAGTCCAGCCAACCACATCCTACACCAGTCTATTTATGGCACAGTTAAAACTAGCACAGACTTTTCATATGGAATTAGCATTTCTACTGGTTTTAATTGTTAAAAAACTTGGAACTACTAATTCTTTGATGGCTAAACTTGCTGTGTTTTTTCTTCAAGTGAGAGAAATCTAGTTTTGGGGTTTTTTCTGCAGGCTCATTTCTCTCCCTCTCTTTGTTTCATGTCTGATTACATTTAGCATGGATGTTTCTGATATACTCACATGCCAAGAAAAAGTGTTACTTTCTTTCATCCTTGAACAATCCAAACTCATATTTAATAACTGAAACTTGGCATGTTGATCAGTTTTCAATAAAGGCTACACATGTTTTGCCAGAAAAATATATTTAACTAGGACTGAACTATCTGTTCTTGAAAAATTATCAGAATTTTATGGTGTGCCCTTTTCATCAAGTAAAGGGACTTCATCTTGCAAGGTTTATCCTATGAATGACTTGAAAAAGTATATTTAGTCAAACGAACAAACAAGAAGTGTGGTCTTGGTCTATGCCATTTATCCCAAATTGTTAATCTAAGTGAAAATATATCTCAGTGGGAAAGTAGAGTGAAAAATACTTCAAATGTAACTGCAGCACACACAGACATTGTGAAGGGAGTTGATCAATTTCTCTGAGTCAGCAGATAGCCATAAAGAAGCTTTTGGGTGTCTTCTGCTGAGAGAACCAGGAGGGAAAAAACGGTATTGTGAAAGGCTTGGGGAAGGAAAAGAGACCATCGCTTCAGTCAACTGCACTGGAATGGGCTAGAAGTTCCGTCTCAGGAGTAGTAATTTCAGAAAGGCTCTGTGAAGGCATTACATTTAGCAGGTCTTATTTTCAAGGGTTATCATTAGATACAAAAGCAAACCAACAGATAAGGGCACTACTTAAAACACACTTCCATTTTGAGGAAGTATAAAACCAAATTCCAGCTTTCAGAGGTAGCCTTTGAGAGAAGGAAAATCAAGATGAGACAAGGCAACGCAGGACACATCCCATGGCTTTTGATTCTGCTCAGGACTTGCTGCTCCAGCCTGTTTCCAATATAGAGCCATCAGAAAATGTCCTACTGGGGGTACACAACTGAATCTTGCACTGAAAGGGTAAGGTGTGGAAGGAAAGTATTAAAAACTTCTCTCTTTTTGAAGATTTTCATACACTAACAATACATGAAGAGAGTAGGGAGGCCTGTCACAGAACAGGGTTGGCAGAACCCACAGGATTCCTACAGGATGCAGGAAAGGAAGAGCAACTGCTAATCCCCAGTTTTCCACTGGCCTATTATCAGCAAACAAAACAGCACTGCCATTAAAGTCAGTGTCAACCAGTCTCACCATCTCTTGCTAGCCAGTACAGCTTCACTGAATTTGGATTATCCCAGTCAAATCCACAAGGGAAAGCAACATTCGGTTCCTATCTCATGCCTTTTGCCTAACGCAATTCACGTGGATTCCCTACACAACTCCAAGATAAAGAGATTAGGGCTGTTAGATGGGTTGTTGGTAAGACTGCACAAGAAGGGATATGCATAGGTGAGGAAAGAAGCTGGACCTTCTTTAGAACCCATTTTTTCGTCCTTGCTTGCCACTTTGCTGCCCCCCACAAATAGCTCATTCCCGTGATGAAGTCATAGGTCTGTGCTTACTCCATCGTCTATTGACATGGAGATGACTGTGACTCACAGGTTCAACATTGTGACATGACAGCTGCGTGATAGGCTGTCAGGTTTTCCTTTTCTATGGAATTTCATTAAAAAACACTTATTCACATCACAGCTAATACGTTCTTCAATGTCTATTTTACTCCTGTGTCTACTCACATTGAAAATTGCTCTGGGGAGTGCTGTGCAATCCTGTTTCTACAATGACAAAAGCTTCCTTCTTTTCCTTACAATAACACACCTAGCACAACATATTCTGGGACTAAAAGTGGTCCGGAAATGGGATCTAAAGGGACAAGTTCACATGAGGCTGGTAAATGACCACCTGTCAAGCTATAGCAATACAGTGCATGTTCCCTTAATCATGATAGGAAAACATGCTCACACAGACTTGGCTCAAGACCAGGTCAGACTAATTACACAGATTGCAGGGAATGGGCAGATATTCAGTAAATGCATGTGGGAACTGGTCACCCCCGTGCAGCTGATGGAAAGGACCATAGAGAGCCGCTGAAACCAGGTAACTTTCCCTCATGTGCTTCTCTCTCCTGTGCACCAATGTCTGAAACAAAGAGTTAAAACCCTCCACCAGCACACAGACTGCTCCTCGTGGCTAAGTAAATGCTTTCTGTCCTAGTAAACACAAGATTCGCATAAAGTAACAAAATAAGCAATATGAATGAGCAATATGACTGATGCAAGACACATTGTAACCAATGAAGCAGGACTAAAATTGTTTTCATTCCCAAGCAACATTACAAACCAGGCCCTTACCTGAAATTAGTACACCAGCCTCCTTAAGGTTCACCCTAGAGTCTCTACACTCCTAATTCAGCGGATAAGCTAGGTGCCCTTCACTGAGTCACTGCTGCTATTGTGTAAGACAATGGATTGTAAAGAAAAGTGGAAGATTTTATCAATAGAAACACTCTGGCAATCAGTCCTCAGAGGATAAAAATTATAGATTCATCTCACAATGAGTATGTCTTCACTCATGGGATCATTATAATTATTAACTGGTGTAAATACTCTATCATAATTACTTTCACATTTATTCATAGCCTTAGCTGCATCCATTCTCTTAAGTCCCAAATCTATGCTACAAAGAGTTTAGCTAATTTACCCAAGGAAACTTTAAAGGAGTTCAGAAGCAAATGCTTCTTTTTTAAGTTGAGCTGTATAATTTCTACACAAATGGATGGTATTCTGTCTCCCATTAAAAAAAAAAGTTGTGAAAAAATTATTGTTGCAAAACCATGCACACAACACTGTGTCCTAACAAACTGGATGTGCCAGAATTAAAGTTGCCCATGCCGCTGTCTCTTGGCTCCTTTCTTGCATTACAGAATCTCAAGCTCTGCGTCACTCATTGATTGCTCAAGGTAGACGTTGTTGTTCAGTGTCAGACAGATTTATCCCTTTCCTAAATTCCACCTAGGGCTTCCCATTGACTCGGCATCCCCGAAGGCCCAGGGCCTGCCAGTAGGAAGCACTTGGCACAAAGACTTAGGTGGAACTTAGACTGGCTGAATCTGGAGCCTAATGAGCAGCTATTCCTTATTTTGTTTCTTCCTCATTGTGCAGAGCGTGGCCCCGGGCTTCAATTACTGCATGCTATTCAATCCCTGCTCAGAATGCACCATCATTAATTTCCTCATGTTTCCTCATTACTGATTTCCTATGGCATTTCTTGTCCCCACCTCCCAGCGCCCTGAAAGTACAAGCTGCGCGGTGGCAACACACGAAGTGAGCCGTGAATCTCTCATTGAGCAAGGATGGGCAGCCTAAACTTCTCTGTCCACGGTGAGATGTCTTCCAGGTCAAGAAATGTTTTGTGCCTCCAGCCATCTCTGTGCCTCTTGGTCAGACAGGGTCCTGGCTGCACTGTTGTTCATGGCAAAGCTTCCCTGGAAGTGATGGAGCCACCAAAACTGTCCTTCAGCAATACCATGGGAGCATCATTATGCAGTATCTATGTCAAAAATCTGAGAGTACTTGCCATATTGCTCTTATTAAGTGAGCAAAGGACTGTTATCATAGAGTAATGGGCTCCTGCTGGTCCATTAACGTTGGAGCAGAGCTGGAGGCATTTATGGAAACAATGTGGAAAGCCTGGTATTTATTCTCAGAGCAGGCAGCACTGATCCTTCTCTCTCAGTGTTCTCCTACAATGTCTTTATTCCTGTTCAAATGAGGGGAATATTTATCTAATCATTTCCTCTGCTGGACGCTGGTGCAGGGAAACAACAGATGTTCTTGACTTCAGCATAGCAAATAGTTTAAAAATACATCTTGGGTGAATCAGCTGTCCAGGTCAATTTATCCACAACGCTGCTGTGTGGGAGGAACCACTGAAAGACGGCAGAGGTGTTGTTTACTGATTTGTGATTACCTAGCTCATTAGCACAAATTTAATTGCAAACACTCCTGGTTAAACTCAGGAGCACCTTGCTGCTAAGCTCTCTCTTACTCATGCAAATTCAGACGTATTACGTATAAGAAGCGGCTAACTCGTGTGTTTTCTAGTTTTCTCCTATCTGACATCTTACTGTATGTTTTGTTAAGAGGCATGTTATCAAGTCAGATTACATTCCTCAGAAGCACCACTGATCTTAGCCAGGGAGAAAGGTTTGAAAAATCCTCGAGCAGTGAGCCGACTTCTCCTTGGTGGGTGTTGAAACCCGCTTACGAATTTGTCAAGCATCACAGTTTCCGTAGAAGCAAAGTGTTGCCAGTTCTTCTAAATTCAAAAGAAATAGCAAAAAGCAGAGCAGGTGTGTTGTCTTCCCGAGGCTGCAGATAGGTCTGCCAAATTCTCCCTGCTCCCATCAGCTTCAGAAACCAGGAGAAATGTTAAATTTTTGAGAGTAAATTTTTGAATTTTTGAAGAGTGAAATTTTAGGGATTACACCAGCGACAGAGAGATGTATTGGTTTTATATTGACACTCCTCAAGAATGTTCTGAGAAGCCAGGTCTGTACTAAGACACTTCATTTTTATTAACAGAGGTTATTAGTTAAAGATTGCTAATTAAAAGGTGAGGAATACTGGAAAAGAGTTTGAGACACGGAGGATGGGGAAGATCTCTTCTGCATAGTTTTCCACAGCAATTCAGGGTGCTGGGAGATGGTCAAAGAGCAACACCCTCTCTTGTAGCAAAAAAAAAGGGACTCTTCCAGGGAGACAGACAAGTTAGAAGTTCCAGAGGCTATTGGACAGCATTGCCTTAAATACTTCATACAAATAATCATGAGAGAATCTGGTCTTCCAGGAGGATGCCAAAAAGTGAATTAATAGTAATTCCAGTACTTATTTTCCTCTTCAAAGACAGCTCCACAGAGCAACTTAATCTTCTCACACATACATTTCCCTGCATCTGCTAGGATATACCAAACCTATCACCCATCAATGGGGACCATCCCCTGGTTAGCTAACAGCTGGTAATTTCTCAAATTTTCTTTATTTTTCTGTGACTCCTCCATTGGGTCTGGAAAAATGCAATGCATTGGCCCCATGCATGCTAAAAATCACAAACAAACAAACAAGAATTCATCCTCTTCACTGTGCGAATGTCCCCACATTACATGCAGGACTTTAAAAAGGATAGTCATTGTGGAGTTCTTGTTTGGACCAGTCCCACTGTGGGAGTCACTTATTTAAGTCATTGTTAGAGTTTGGGGAACATCGAAATTCAAATGGAGCAAACCCATTAAAACAATGACAGATGGGGCAAACCCATCAAAGCAAGGATGCCTAAGATCGATTAAAAAAAAAAAGAAAAAGAAGAAGAAAAAAGGAAAACAAAGTATAAAGCTCTTTGTTTTCCATTAACAACTCAAGGTAATTTTGCCTCTTAGAGAAACTCAACAACCCTTTGATTGCTTGAATGCAGGAAAGTTGCTCCATGCAAGTGATTCTTGCTGGTGCTAAATTGTGTGTGTACTGGCTGCCTCTGTCAGGGGCTGGTGAGGTTGAGAGGATGGTACTTGTTGCGAGGGAGCAGCACCTCTGGAAATAAATACCTGAATCTCAGACAGCAAACTGGGGGAAACTCAGTGACAATCACAACCTGAACTCTCGTTGAGAACAGGACCCCTGAGGTTAAGCCCTTCTTAGTTACAGGCTCTCAGAAAAGAAACACTGGGCTGATGTGTCATAAGTGCAAGTCATCATCAAGCCTCTCTTCTGCATGAAGACCCACCTCATGGCGTGTGAAAGCCTGCCGGCTGCCCATCAATAAAAAACCCCACATGATCCACAGACCTCCTGCCACCAACACTTAGAACAACCTGAGCAACACTAATTCTTACAAGGCACTAAAAGACCAACAGCACAAATTGACATCACCTCACTGCAGGGTGTTTGACCTAAACTAGATAATGCTCTTGAATGGTGACAGTATATATTGCTGACCTCGCTCAGAGAATCACAGAATCACTTAGGCTGGAAAAGCCCTCTAAGATCATTGAGTCCAACCACTGATCCAGCACTGCCAAATCCACCACTAAACCATGTCCCACACCTACATGTCCGTTAAATACCTTCTGGAAAATTAAAATAACTAACTACAAGATACAGTCAGGCTTCCAAAAAAGCAGGTAAGAACAGATCTGACCACAGGCATTGCTGACATTCTCAGCATGAACATTTACGATTCTAAGTCTGCATATGCCATCTCTGTATGTATGCACTTGCTACTGCTTGAAACCTGTCTGGAATTGCTCAGTGTTCAGAGATGTGCCCTTTACTCTGCACTTACAGTCCATAACTGACAGCTGAGCAGGGGTTTATTTCTGTTTAACAAAAAACAAAACATCCCATGCAAGAACAGATAAATAAAACTTGAGCTCAGTTGCACTTTATGAAGAGTATACCATACATGGCAAAAAAACCCCAGATCCCCAAAAGACAAGTCCCCTTGAGCAGAACACAGGAAGGAAATTTGGTGGCCACAGCTCTGGACCGTCATTCTCCTCAGCGAGCAGAGAGCCTGTGGAAGGATGGTGAATCCTCAGCACTGCACTCTCCAGAGTGTGCCTTGCATAGCAGGTGTATGTGGAACCTGCCACACTTACCTCTTCTCTCAGCTCAGGTCAGATAATCTGGGTGGCATGGAACATAAGAAACCTTCCAGGTACTAAGACTCCCTTAAAGAATGTACCTCATTTCACCTGCAACCTTTTTAGGGTGAAATTCAGCACAGCACCAAGGATTATGGAATGGCTGCTTTTGATGAAGGGATAGTATTAGATATAACCAAGCATCACGCGTTTCTTCCTAGTCCTCCTTTTATGTTATGCCAGGACTGGAGCAGGGCCCTGGCAGCTCCTGGCCCTGTAGGCTATCTGCTGCAGCACGCTGCAGAGATAACAAACTGCAATCGCAAGGATGCCAGGAAAGCATCTCGTTGTCTGGCCCTGTTGGGACACCGTGACACAATCTTTCTCAAAGTCTGCAGTGCCTGATTCCATCAGCTGCTCTCACAGACAACCAAATCAAAGGGGATAAGCTGCACATTGTGGCTCCTGAGAGGGAGTTTGTTGAAAATCGAGTTTCAAACCTAAGCTTTAAAATAAACATATCAAGATAAACAGGTTGGTCTTTGTTTCAGGCACAATTGCCTTGACTGTTTTCTCTTGTTGTTGATGTTCTTAATGTTTTTAATGTGCGATGCCATTTCCTGATTACTGTCTCTGCTCCAGAAACCTGTGCTCTTCCATCACCTTGGCCTCTTTCTGTCTTTTGGGGTTTTTACGCACAGATGATCAGTTTAGTGCTGACTCAGACTAGACACTAAAGCCTTTCACTCAGACATTTTTACTCTGCCCTGCACTTGCAGTGAATTAATGCTTGGACTGGCCACTCAAGATGAGTTGTCTGCATTGGGTAATAAACCTTTTCCTGTAATGAGTGAGCAGCACCAGTGGCAAGTCTATGGCAACACCACTTCCACAGTAAGATGTGATAGTTGTGGAAGAAACGTCCTCCTTCTGCCTAGGGATGGAGAGCAGCACACAGAGACCATAGCAGACTGGCATGGCAAGTGCTACAGCAGTCTTCTTTCTGTCCCAGCACAGCATCATCTTGAAAAATGTCATTGCACATCCCAAGGCAAGAGGGACACAAATTCTGTGAAATTCTCTATCTGAATTAGGCAATCTCTAAAGCCAGCTTTGAACAGCACAGAAACATGCTGTGTTCTAAGTTAGTGGAAGGAAAGTTTTAGACAAAATTGGGAAATTTGGAGCAAACCGAGACTTGGAGAAATGGTCTGCTGGCAACAAAGAAAACATCATTTAGGTTGTTATGTAGGCTGGGAAAGCATTAGCTGAGAGCAGTTGCAAATTTAATACATTTAATTTCCACACTCAGGACCATTAAGTTACAGTCCCTTGTCGTTTAAGGGAGGAAAAGAAAACCTTTTGCCTTGTGCTTCATTAGTGAAAAAACAAGAATGTGTTGATCTTTATGTGGGATGTTCAAATCCAGGTGTCATTGAGCTACCAATGCCTGCAAACACACATTTTTAAGCACCCTGCCAACACTTACACAATTCAAAATCAAGACTCAGATGAAAGTGGGCCACATCTTTTTAACATGAACTTACACATACTTCACACGTGTCTGCCTGAATTACCCAGAAACATTGTGATCGAGTCTATTTTAATGAAAGATTGTGAAAGCAACCTGTATCATTTCAGCCTGCAATATTCAAGCCTTCTCTTCCTGGAACTGGTGAAGTTCTGGCATTTATTTCAAAGATATCAGATCGCTTATCTGCTTTTGAAGCATTCTTGTTCTCCTATTTCTAATAAGGGAAGTGATTTTAATTTTAATGTTGGCTTCGAGAACTCCTGAGCCTGAAATTTGGACATGGAAAACACCACATGGCTTAGGAGATCTGTAAATTAACATTTACAGGAAGAGGAAACAAACGAAAAACAACTGATGGGGAAAAGATATCCAGAGAACAGCAAGTTTCCACATCAGGCCCTTTCTCCTGAGACTATGCTAGAAAGGAGGTTTAGACCTAAAACTGTTGGCATATGTTTTGGATGCTCATTCCTCAAGTGATTGTCAGAGAGACTTAAGAGCACAAGCCTTGGATGCAAGTCACAGCCGGGACCTGGCAGCATTCTGGGAGCACAGATGAATGAGGGGGCTGTGCAGACCACCAGCCCTGCACCTCTGAGGGGGCAAGGTGCCTCCCTTCCCTCTCTAGGCATCCTGCTAGTAGTTCACCAGCCTTCATCTTTTCACAGTAATCCTTTCTGTACTGGTGGTTCCTGGCACATCCTCTGCTAAGACATGGACTTTGTGCAGAGAAAAAAACCCGCTCTGTATTTTAGTGCTGAAGTTATTAATAATTAACATTCGTAACACAAAACCGGTAAAACCAGTCCGCTAAAATAAAGCCAGGCATTTTATTATTTTAGGGTTTAATTTAGTCATCGTAAGTTACTCAGGCTCACGTTTGCAAATCACGCAGGGCTGGGACTTCATCCTCCGGCCCGACCAGTTCTGGTGAGCGGCCGGCAGCGCCGGGGGCAGGGGGGCGGCTGCCGCAGGGGGATCGGGGCAGAGCCCCCCGAGGGGACAGGGACAGAGCCCATCGGGGGGGTCGGAGACAGAGTCCCCCGAAGGGACAGGGACTGACCCCACTGGGGACACTGGGAGAGAGCCCACGAAGGGGACAGGAATAGAGGCCACCGTGGGCACCGGGATAGAGCACACTGGGAGTACCGGGAGAGAGCCCATCTCGGGGACCGGGACAGAGTCCACCGTGGGGATCAGCACAAGAACCCATCGAGGGGACAGGGACAGAGCCCATCGAGGGGATCGGGACAGAGCCCGCAGGGGTTCCCAGCCGCCGGGGCGCGGCGCCGGCTCGCCATTGCCCTCTGGAGGAGCCGGCACGCCCTCCCGCCGTCCAGCCCGGTCCGTTCGCTGCGGTTTCCCGTGGGGTTGCGCTCTGTTTTTAGGACTGTTTTGTAACTTTAATTTCTCTCTTTTTTTTTTTAAGGACTATTTTCAGCCTCGCACCCGCTGCGCTGCAAAAGCCTCCCGCCCCATCCGTGACTCTGGTACTTCTGCGATCGGGGCTGCATGGCCGCAGCTCCCCGAACCGGGGGTTCCCTGCGACGCAGGAGAGAAAAGTAGCCCAGGAATGGCACGGGCCAAGGAGCTTGAAGGGCCGCGCCGTCGGAGCGTTTCGGGAAATTAACAAAAAGGGATGACTAAAAAAAAGGGGGGGGGGGGGGGGGGGGTGGATTAGTGACAAACATAAAGCAAGAAAAAGTAAAAAGGAACATGAAAGGTTAAGGGGAAGGACGGCGAGGCACGGCCGGGCGCTCGGGATGCTTCATTCCACCTCCTTCCCTTTCCACGCCGGACCGCCGATTCCCGGTGGAAGTTCCCACCCCGCCGCAGGTGCGGGAGACCCCACCGGACGCGAGTATCCCCGGCCTGTGTGTTCTCGCGTCCCGCCCCCCCCTCTCCGCCGTCACGGCTCGCGTCACGGGGCCCTCGGGGCGGAGCCCTCACTCCTTCTGCACGCCCCACCCGAGTCCGTCCCGCCCCTCCGTCCCCCCCTCCTTTCCCCACATTTCCGTTTGTTGTCGCCGTCTCCATGGCGGCGGGGGCGGTGCGCCCGTGAGGTGAGGTGATAAGAGGGGGCGGCGGCGGGAGCATCGCGTAGTGCCGAGCGGGGCGCGGCGGCGACGGAGCGCGCAAGGCGCATCCCTCCTTCCCTCATCCCCACTGGCATCACCGCGCGCCCGTCCGTCCTGCCCGGCTCCCCACATGGCCGCGGTTCCTCGGGAAGCGCCTCGCGCCGCCGCGCTGCCGGTGCAGGAGCCGCGTTGCCGGGCGGCAGCCGCCGCCTCCTCCTCTTCCTCGCCCCGTTCCCCGCGGCGCCGCTAGCGCCCCGCATCCCGCTCCCCGCAGCGCCGAGCCGCAAGGAGAAGGAGAAGGGCGCTTCCGCGGCACCGCCCCGGCGGCGGCGCTGCGCCGGCTCCGCGCGGCTGGACGGCGCGTCCAAGCCGCCCTCCCTCCCTCGGCTCCGCGGCGGCGCTTGGGACGACGGCGGCGGCGGCGGCTCGGCGGGACGCCCCGGCGCGGATGCGGTGGGTGCTCCGAGCACGGCTCGCTGCCTCCCTCCGTCCCTCCATCATTCCCTCCATCTCTGCTCGCGTCGCCCGGCTCACCCCGCTGTGTCTTCCCCCACCGCAGGCAGCCCCCCGGCGAGTGCGAGATGGCGCTCAGCGGCACACTCCTCCCTTCCATCGCCACCTTCGCGGCGGGCGCCGCGGGCCGCGAGAAAGCGGCGCGGCCCGCGGGCCCCGGCAACGTGAGTATCGGCGCCACGGCGGCGCGACCCGGACGGGGTGGACGGGACGGGAGCGGGGTCGGGCGGGGCGGGGGCCGTCGGGCCGGGCGGGCGCGGCCGGGGCTGAGCCGTGCAAATGTCCCCGCAGCGCTGGCGGGAGGAGCTGTCGCAGCTGAAGCGGCCGCCGCCGGCGCTGGCGGCGCGGCCGGTGGAGACGCCGCCGTCGGAGCTGGAAGCCGCCGCCGCCTCTCTGGGGCCCCGCCGCGACGCCGAGGAGTTTAACGAGCTGCTGGACTTCGACTTCATCCTCTCCAACTCCCTCATGCACCAGGAGCCCGCCGCCGCCGCCGTGGTGGTGGCCCCCGCCGCCACGCCGGCCCCCACCGCCAGCCCCTGCCCGCCTGGGCCCTTCGCCTACCCGTTGCCCCGGCCGGAGCCGGCCGGTCTCCTCTACGGTGGTGGCGGCGGCGGCAGTTGCGACGGAGCGCCCGCCACCGGGTCCGCCGCACCCTTCAACCTGGCTGACATCACCGACGTGTCTCCCTCGGGAGGCTTCGTGGCCGAACTCATGCGGCCAGACCTGGACGCGGTGTACCTGCCTGCGCCGGCGGCGCTCCCACCCCTGGGCAGCCTGCAGGGCAAGTTCGTGGTGAAGGCGGTGGGCGAATACAGCCACCCAGGGCTGAGCCCCAAGAGCGGTCCCGCCGCTCCGCCTCCCGGCGCCGACGGCCCCGGGGCTCCCTACACCCCCCTGCCGCGGATGTGCCCCAAAATCAAGCAAGAGGCCGCCCCGCCGTGCACCCTAGCCCCGCCGCCGCACGGGAGCAGCCCCCGAGGAGCCCCCCAGCACGACTTCGCCCTGGGCAGCCGTCAGCTGCCGGCCCGGAGTACGCCTTCACTAGGGCCCGAGGAGATGCTGAGCGGCAGAGACTGTCTCCCCGCCGCCCCGGGGCTGAGCCACCCACCGCTGCCGCTGCCCCCGGGGTACCCCCCGGCCCCCGGCTACCCCACCTTCCTGCCCGAGCAGCTTCCGCCCAGCACGCTCCAGTACCAAGGTGAGTCTCCGTGGTGCTGGGGCAGCGGCTGTGGCTGCTTTGGTGCTGCTCACGGCGGTGCTCACTCCTCCCTGTCCGCCCCTAGAGCTGATGCCACCGGGGAGCTGCCTGCCCGAGGAGACCAAGCCCAAGAGGGGTCGCCGGTCGTGGCCTAGGAAAAGGACGGCCACACACACCTGTGACTATGCGGGCTGCGGCAAAACCTACACCAAGAGCTCTCATCTCAAGGCGCATCTGAGAACACACACAGGTGAGTCCCACTGCGGGCTCAGTGGGATGTCCTGGCCTGAGGGGCATGGGGCGAGTCCCTTGGACAGTAAAACGTGTGAGCACGGGGAGAAGGGCTAAAAGCAGCAAGATACCACCTTTCTCTGCTGGGTTTCCGGACCTTTTTTGGTTTTTTCTTCCCCCTCCCCCTTGGCTACGTGAAGTCCTGTGGAGTCTTTGCTTATTGGCTTGACATTTTGCTTAATGGCTCAGAGTGACTCAGATGTGGGAGCGGGTGGGTTTCTTGCCAAGGCACAGTTTGTTACTCCTCTCTTGCTATGCGGCGAGCTAATTAGCAGGTAGTTGGAAGTCAGCTGGGATTTGTTGCTCTAGATGATGTTGGCCCATTTCTGAGAAGGGAGCAGACCGACCTCAATGGTCTTGCGTGTGGTTTAAGTGCTTCAGAGCGCACCCCTCTTGGTTGGCTGTAGTGCAAGAGATTGTGCACCTCTGCTGCTGCCTTTTGGGGGAAACGGTGAGGGTGGGGCTTTCAGCTGAGCTGGCAGGATGGATAGGGTGCCTCGCCTACCTGTGGCAGGGCACCTTTTCCTGCACCATCACCAAAGGGTACAGAGTTTAACTGGATTGGCAGCTTCCAGAATTGGGATAAAATCTGCCATAGTGTGTATCTGAAGAGTTCAAACTAACCTTGCAACTGAGCGCGTGGTGTTGCAGTAACTGAGCTTGTGAAAGAAGGTACGGCACGCGGGTTTCGCCAGCATGGGCATTCCGTAACCGTGATTAAATAACCTGGTAATTTGCATACTTTAAATCCCTGGATTGTGAACTCAATTCAAAACTTTCTCTTGAAGGGGAGACAGGAAAGGGAAGAAAAAGAACAGGTGATGTGCTAGTTATGCTACATCTTCAGCTGATGGCAGTGGGAGAGGAAAAAAAATCAGTCAAGTGAACAGTGGACAGCTTTCCCAAGCCAGTCAGCACTGTCTCCAGTATGCGTAGGACAGGGAGTTTGTAATTGTCAGGGAAGCTCATCTTGCCGTCAACAGTGGTTTTGTTGCAGTGTAGACACTAGTAAGATTGAGTCCTTAATCAGGCTGAGCTAATGAAAACAGTTTCCGGCTGTTTTTTCATTCTGGAGACCTACAATTACCTAAACACGTTGTCTGCTGAGCTATTTCTGGTTGCTGTTTGGTTGTGTAACGTTGCCAGCAAAAATACACACTTGTGTGCTCTGAAGCCTTGTGTGCAGGACAGTGGAAATGAACATTTTAGTGAAGGTTTAAGTGACACCAACATTTTTTTATAGTACCTGTACATGGTGAAAAGACAGTCTTGCTCTACTGGTCTTCTGTAGTTTGTTTGCAACTGCTTGAGAAGCTCATTGTATTTGACTGTCCTTTTCTTTAAGCGGGACAATATGCTGATGTTGTTTAAAAGAAAGGTGCTGGAAGTGGTAGCCACAAAAAAAAAAAGCACATCCCAACTGATGTGTTTTATTGTCTGGTTTTTTTAAAAGGTGAGAAGCCTTATCACTGTGACTGGGAAGGCTGTGGATGGAAGTTTGCCCGATCGGATGAACTTACTCGTCACTACAGAAAACACACAGGACACCGCCCTTTCCAGTGCCAGCGCTGTGACAGAGCATTTTCCAGGTCGGACCACCTTGCCTTACACATGAAGAGGCACTTCTAGTTGGAAGCACCACGTGGACCTTTCCCCCAGCTGCCGCAGAGATTCAGTATTTACAGCACAAGAACTGTCTTCCGCAAGACTGGGAGAACACAGTTTAAGCACTACAGATAAATCGAGGTGAAGTCTTCCAAAGAGTGGAAAAGAGGGATAACCGCATACGGACATCACAACTTATTTTTTTTATAGTTATACACTTAAAAGTTAAGAGAACCAAAAAAAACATGTTGGGGTCAATGACTGGATCTTCTATCATTCCATTTGTAAATCCAACTTGAATTATTTCCGGACTACAAAATGCCAAGGAGTGACTGGAAGTCACGGATATCAGGGTTAAACAGACTGTGTGTAGTTCGGAGGGTGGGGATATTACACAGGGAAATGGCATTCCCTTAATTGTCTTTCAATGCAATATTAGATGTAAATGTCATCTTGTACTTTCTTTTTTTTTTCCTTCTAAAAGCAATTACAATGTTAACAGAGGAGGAAAAAGTTCAGGTACAGAATTATATTTTAAAAGCCTATTTCATGGTGCTTAGTGACTGTTGGTTCTAGAGGTACCAAAACCAGGAAGCCAAAGTTCTCAAACTGCTGCATATCTGACAAGGAAATATTTTTTGTCTTCCGATTGCCAATTATGACCTAAATCAGGTGAATAAACCTGGTTTATCTTTTTTATTAAGAAAATAAACTTTATGCAGACAGTCTGTAATGCACTGTGGTTTCGATGTGCAATAGTTTGTACAATGGTTTATTCCCAAATATGCCTTAAGCAGAACAAATGTTTTCTATATAGTTCTTTACGTAATAAATATGTAATATAAATTTAAGCAAACTTCTATTTTGTATATTTGTAAACTACAAAGTAATAATAAAATTTTGTTGGAATTTGTATTTTGCATATTCAAGGTGAAAATAAGTTTTAAATAAACCTATAGTATTTTATCTGAATGGTTGCTCTAGCTTTTTGCTGTGCATGGACAAGGCCAAAGAAAGTTTATTAAGTATTTGTTAGTGGTTGACTTTACCAAGGCAAGGAAGGGGGGGTGGAGGCAAAGCCTTGTAGTCTTGAGACTCTGAAAGACAGGATTGTGTAAGTGCAGTGCTGATGGTAACATGTCTTTTTAGGGAAAAAGGTGTATGGAAGATTCTTGCTCTGAGTATCAAATTGCTACTTAACTACATGATGAAAGTGTAGTTTACTGTTTTTAAAGTAACTCAGTTTGAATTCCTTGTTAGAGGAAATGATTTTGTTGAGGATGTGGAGACTTTGTGCATTCAAAAGATAACAAATTCTAGAAAATATTTTTTTTGTAGCTATCTTTTCAGCATGAAAAATGTATAGCTGCTTTTTCTTGGGTTCCTTGGGTAAGCTGGTGTAACCACTTTAGTGTGAGTGAAGGAAAATCAAATGTCGCAAAGCATAAACTTGGCTCGAAGAATAAAGAGCGTGCGTATGAAACACCATTTAGCAATAACCTACATGGGGAGTTCCTTGTGTAACCTGCTCCGTCCTGGGAATTCAGTAATTCGACAGTGTGAGAAGAGCCAAAATTCCTGTAGGAATCCACACAGATCTGGGAAAGGCTGAGGCTGCCTGCTGGAGCTGTGCATTGAGGACATGCTGTTGCGAGGTCTTGGGAGCACTTCCAGCCGCACATGCCCCACCACAGCCCGACGTGGTGAGCCTGCTGCATGCCCCAGCTCCTCACCAGCCCTGTGGTCCTTGCCCTTGGGGACATCATTGTTCTAGCTGCTTCACAAGTCCATAATAACGAGATGATTACAACATTAATGCTGGAAAAACAGGACCTGTTTTTCTCACTGCTCTTTGTAAAGAGAAGAAATGGTTCCTCCTTGACTAGTTCAAAAATGCCAGTCAGATAGGAATTTGGATGTGTGTAGTGTCCAATAAAGCTGAGCATGGAAAAAAATTGCAGGGAAGAGGCATTTTTGTAGTGGTTAAAACAAACGTGGCAATATCAAATTTTTGTTTCCAAATGTGCCTTTGGAATGCTATTAAAGTTCAAATTTTTCTGTCTTGTTCATGTAGTGGTTGGTGCCATTTCTTTCTAAGTCTGTATAAGTAATATAATGGTTCAGAAAGTATTTCTCACCCCTTATCACCAAGGCATGCTTTGTCCCACTGAAAGCTATCTTTGTTAGTTTGGTTTATAGGTAACATGGGGAGTAGGGAATGTCGTTTGGTTTGCAAATAGCAAGTATTTAAAGCTAAATTAAAGTTATGAGTCATCCTTTATCTGAAGCTTTTTCCATGTGAAAACTCTCTACAATTAAACCAGTCATTTTTTTACCTCCTCTGTTGCTTTGCCTGTGAATTGTAGATGAGAGATCCAAGGTCAGGGTTGAAACTGTGTGTGCTGAGGGCCTGAATTGTGCTGTCCCATCTCAATAGCTTGGTAGCTCTGCAGGTTCACCTCTGTACAGCTGCTGTTCAGAACCTCTTACATCTGTGCAAGGTCTATGTCCTAACACATCTGTAAGTACTAAAATCTGAAGATTTCATCTGAGAAACTGGTTTCTTTTGCTTTTCAAGTGTTCTGTCATTATGCACCCTGAAGAATTTTGTAAGACGCTCTAACATTTAGTATTACATTATCTGCCTCAGCCAACTTCAGTTTCTGCTTGATGTTTTTTTGGACCCTAGGTTTGTAGTTGCATGAACAATGGCATTCTTGAGACAGGCCATTGTTCTCTTCTCCTACTAGATTTTTTAATTCCCTTTTTTTTTGTCCTGATACTAACCAAGATGTCCTCACTGTGACTTTCCAGACTGACACAGACATGATTGTAGTTTTGCATTTAGAAGGGAATGCTGCTGTTCCTTTAACCATTTCTAAAATGCTACTCCTGTGCTTTTTGGGACAGGAGCCAACAGCTCAATTTCTGCCATACAGCCTGCAACCCATGAGAGGCAGTCCTTATTCTTAAGGAGGTCTCTGGGGAAAACACTGAAATGAGCAGTTGCACCAGTTGTGCTCTGATAAGTAGAGCTAGAAACAGCACATGGTGTTTGCCACCTGCTTCATTGTGTCTAACGTCCTGGAGTTGCACTTGGGTGCAAGATTGTACATGGATGCAGTGGAACAACACAATATCAAAAAACATATCTCATAAAACATATGTAAAACACCAAGCAATCTTGTAAGTATGTCTTGAAAAACAAGATTTATTTAGTGTTACTAAATGTGTATTCGTGTGCCACTTTACTCAGGCTGGGTCATCTAAAATTAGGGTTTGAGGTTATTAGGGTTGGCCTCTCTGGCACGAGGTGAGCACCTCCAGAGCTGCCCCAGAGTGCTATTTTAGCTACTAAAGGGAAGAGCTCTTGCAGAGAGAGTGATCTCTGCAGTTAAACTGCAGCTGCCCTTAATGCTGCTCACCCCTAGCCCAAATCTCTCTGGAGCACACACAGCATGTGTAGATGGAGCTGTTCAAAACAAGATGGCACATGTCTGCCTACCCAGAGCCAAATTTTCAAAAGTGGCATCAGAATAAAAATCTCAGAGCTGCAGCGCTTCTGTGCACTTGTCAGCTGCACACCACGGCCCTGGGCGTCTGCAGGAGTCAGACTTGGTGTGACTGTGACCCAGCACAAACGTCTTCCGCTGTCCTGTCACACAGTGGGGTACTTGGAAGACAGTTCTCTTCCCCCTCACGGTGGTTAGCAGGTCCTGCCACGGCTGAACTCAACTGTGAGTCTCACAGGGATTTATATTAAGCTGATATGAATCAGTGAATTTCATTCTCCTTCTCTTTAATAAGGGGAGATCAGAGACTCCTGCGGTTAATCACCCCAAGTGCTAACGGTTCAAACTGAATTAGTTTACACAGGTTTCCTATGGGAGTGTGCTGGATGCTGGAGCTAGCCTGCTTGCACTGAAGTACCTGGCAAACACTCAGCAGCATTTGAGTGCAAGAATTTCTGAATTAACCCCAGCTGCAAGCTGTTTGTCCCTGGGCTTTTCTTCCCTGACTGCAATTAGCTTGTTTTCTCTAAGGCAGCAGGAAAGTAAGAATGGGTTGCAAATGTGGATGGGCAGACCAGTAGTTACACCAGAGGACTCTGGGAAGGATCTGAATGTGATGGAAGTGCCAACTGAAGGAAGTAAACCCAAGGTACGGTGAGCAAAACTTATGAGGAGAGGAAGAGGAACACCACCACCACTGCTGCTGCCATCACAGGTTGACTCACTCTTCCCACGAGAGCTCCTCATACTGAATCTCTGTGTGTAGTCTCAGTGGATGTATCTCCGGAGACCAAGGAGATGAGTATGTACTTAAAACAGCAGAAGGCCCATCATTCACCGAAATTTAATTGAGGTCACATTGGCTTGGAGCCACAGGGTAACACACCCACATTCCCCTGTCTGCCGTGCACCTGGATGACTCACGTTTTGTCTGCCCTCCACTCTCGCTGTGACTTACCAGGGAATATTTTCATACTGCTGAGGACATTGCCACCAAGGGCAGAGGTTTTCTCTGTGGCGTGGAAGTGGGCGGTGTTGGTGTTCCTGCAGCCTTGTTCTCCACCCTGGATGCATCTAGGTATCTGTTAGTCTCTTTTTCACCTTTGGATGCATACCTGTGAGCCCTCAAGGCTGGAACCTTAATGGTGTGAATGATGGGAGGAGAAAGAGTGGCTTTATTAATGTTTATTCTATATTTATAGCATGTGTTCCCTGAGCTTTATAGGAGACGAGTGGCCTTAGTAGCTACTCAGAGGAGGTAACAGGCAGCTGCACCTTCTCTCTTCAGTAATGTTTTTTGTGCTCTTGGAGTTGTGACTCCTTGTGTAACTGAGATGGTGATTTTCACATGGACCTGGTTACCTTGGGGTCAACCTCATGATACGCTAATTAAGAAGAAGTCTTAGGGAACACGCCAAACTGCTTTCACTATGAAGCCTAGGTGAGCAGAAGGGTAATCATGTGCTGCTATCTCCTCAGCCATCTTGCTGCAACTCTGAAAAGTTTTGCATGGTTTTGCTTTGGGTACGGCGTGCTTGTTTATCAAGCACAAGCTAAGGCTTGCTTAAATCTTGCCATTCAAGTTCTCCACTGTTAAACTTTCAGGCTTTATTCAACAAAATAATCCAGCTTACCTGTATCAGTTGATTGAGAGCCCTTAATTCAAAAAAAAAAAAACAAAAAAGAAACAAAAACAAAACAGATAACCTGCAGGTATCCAGAAGGATTTACTCCATTGCCACACCAGTTAGGAATGACCTGACAGGCCACCACCAGGACATGGGGGTTCATTTACTGGGAGCCTCCTCCATGATACTCAGTGTCTGTGCCTGTCCCAGTGTCGATTCCTTCATGGATGACAGCAGTGGAGTGTTGGGTGTACTTTGTCCTCCCACCACTGGAAAGACGTGGAAAGGCTATCTGATTTTGCTGGCCAGAGGAAGCAGGCTGGCAGTTGCCATGTGGAAAAACCTGACTACTCAGGCTTTCGCCACTGAGTCCACTGTGCACTTCCTACCATGTAGAAATACTGTGGAGAGGTTTTTTTAATGTGTGAAAAGCAGCTTCTCGAAGTTTCTGCATGAGTTTGATTTGCATACCATGCCTCTGGGAAAGTGCCAGGGCATCCATCACCATTTGATAGCCAAACCTCATCTGGGATCTTCCAGTATAAGGGATCTCCTTAGTGTCTGTCATCATTATGTTCCTCCTTTCTGATAAAAATTAATATTGTACATTAGAATGTTGATGAAGTACTGGGGGCAACATTGATAGTGATTAGTGAAGCATGTTGGAATTTACTTTCTAAGCTCTGGACGAGGCTTTATCCTGTGTTTAGGCTCCAAACATACTGATTCAATAATGCTGTTGGCAACTCAAGGAGGCTACCCAAAGAGATGCATTTGTCTTTGCACTGGGATGTACAAGGTTTGGCGTTTGTTCTCAGTTCCCACATCACCCTGTTTCAGCAAGAGACTCCCCTCCCTGACAAGGGATGGCTGAACTTATTGGCTGTGCAGCAGGTTATTATTTGTGTTTCAAAATATCGAAATGCTTTCCAGAGAAAACAAAACATTTCACTGCATTCAGCCTTCCTGCCTCCTCAGTAACTGTTCGTGCTTTCCCTGGCTTTAGAGAATACTATAATGTTGCTGTCACCTGTACAAGATGTTTGACTACCTTCCTTCTGTAAACACGCTCTACAGCATTTACTTTGACAAAGTTCCCATGCTCACAATGTAAAACTCACTGCCAAGTCTTCCTGTGCAAAGAGACCAACTCGTTGTAGTTGGGGCAGCTCTGCAGGGGAGGAGCAGAAGAGCACAGGGCATAGCAGTGGCCACTTATGTCTGGTCACTGGTATTCTGACCGAGCCACTGGACAGAAATGGGACTATAAGGCACAGGTAACCCTGTGATGGGCACCTCTGGGGTGATCCCACTTTTCTCTCCCTGGAAAACTCCCTTCCAAGCCGATGATTACCGGTTTGCTCAAGTTCAGAAGGTTGAGAAGCAAAAATGCCTTTCCAACCTGTGTTTATTTCATGCTGTAGCGCTACAGCTTCCACTTACTTATTAAATATTTGATCCTCTTTGGTGCCTTCCTGGGCTTCTGGCTTCATAAAGACCTTGTGGCAACGAGTTCCATGATTAATTATGAACTAGCCTAAAAATAGAGGTGGGGGGAGAGGAGAAGAAAGTATTTCCTTTCTGTAGTTTTAGAGGCTGCTGCCTTCCAGATTCCTGCTGTTTCCTCTTCCCTGCATACTGCAGAGAAGAGAAGGATATAAGCTCCTGCTTTAAATCAGCCTTGGTTTTATTGTTTAATGCCAAAGGCTGGAAGGATTTGACTCTGGTTGTACTTTTTAATGAATTTATGAAGAGAAAGTAAATATGAGCTTTTTACATATGGATGAGTTAATCTAGTCTACTATACCCTGGAAGAATGCCAGGAGAATTTAGCATAATATAATATTTCAGTCAATATTTAAATTATGTTTTGGCTTACTGGTTTTTCTAATTTCCAGGACATTTGAGAAGCTCCTACCAATTTTTTTTTTTTTGTTAAAGGATCAGTGTTTCTTCACATTTCATTCAAAACAGGTGGAAAAGGAGGAAAACCTGTACTTTTCAGAATTTTCTGTGTTACATCTCATTAAGATTCAGGAATATGCAGTTTATTAAAATGTTTTCAGCCTCATGTACCCAAACATCCACATGGGTTGGACTAACTCATTATTTATTTGTACACCTTTATTACTAAGATGTTATTAGTAATTGTTGGGTTTGTGTATTTGCTACTGTTTTGTTTACTGTTATGTGGAAAAGGAAAATGACCACAGAAAGGTTTATTGGTCCAAATCTAACTCCAGATTTTTCTCTTTCGTTACACATTCAAAGCCCTTTTTCTACATGCTCTTGTGTCCTAGGTTTTGAAGAGCAAGTGTCAAAAAAACAGTGTCCTTTTGTACTGGGTTACTGAAATTCATTCCAGGGGAGAGAAATCTCTTTCTAAGAAGTTATCAAGGTGTATCATAGCAGTCTGGGAATCCGACTGCTTCATTAACAAACCAAATTCTTATGGTTGCAGGTAAATCCCCTTGGGAAGATGAGGTTAGGGTTTATGCTGATTTGGGGCTACGCAAATGAACTGCTTAAGCAAATCCAAAGCATTATATAAATAGGTAGCACTTTGAAAAAATTTAAGATCTGAATCTTCAGGGTCCAGTAGTGGAAGCTGTGTGTGAACCAGTCAAAGGAGGGGGGAGGGGAGGCAGGGGAAGGGTGGGTATGGGAATTGTACAGAGGATAACGATTTAAGCATTGGCCAAACCACTGTGTTAAGTCAGAGGTTTTCTCTGACTGGCTTCTCCCTGCGTTTTATTTTGTGCTAAACATAAGGTGCCACACTTTACATTTAATACCTCTGCCCAAGTTAGTAATTTAAATAAATACTGACTGCCCATAAATGCATCCCACTAGGCAGCACAGAAGCATGAGACAGAAATCTCTTCCTCTGCAGGTGTGCGTTGTATGTAAGACTTGGTGCCTGAATTTCCTCCAGCTCAGGGAAATCACTGCAGATTTTTCAGTCTTTCACTGCCTGTTACTTTGCACTGTCTGGCTACTGGGAGCAAGGTGATGACAGCAGAAGGACAAACCTCCCAGGATGAACGCCATGATGCTGTGCTGGTGCCACTGTCTCTTTTCCCAGGAAGGAATAACAGCCAGCACTCGGAGGCACACCTGGCTCTGGGTGCACTCTGCCACTGGCTGCATAGCTGCTGAGACAGGGGTGTGAAAATACAAGAGAGGATGATAGAAGGAAAATTTGCAGACAGCTAAAATGGCTCAGCAATGCTTGCTGTTGTGATTTCACCTTTCTATATACCCAGAGCTGTTTTGAGCTGCAGCAGGTAATAGTTTGTCATGACGTTCTTTGAAGTACCTGCATGCTTGTGTTTTCTTTTCTCTTTTCTTCTCCTTCCTTCTCTTTTCTTCTCCTTCCCTCCTTCCTTCCTTCCTTCCTTCCCTCCCTCCTTCCCTCCCTCCTTCCCTCCCTCCTTCCCTCCCTCCTTCCCTCCCTCCTTCCCTCCTTCCTTCCTTCCTTCCCTCCTTCCCCCCTTCCCTCCTTCCCCCTTCCCTCCCTCCCTTCCCCCCTTCCCTCCCTTCCTTCCCCCCTTCCCTCCCTCCCTCCCTTCCCTCCTTCCCTCCCTCCTTCCCTCCCTCCCTTCCCTCCTTCTTTCCCTCCCTCTCTGTTTCTTTCTCCCTCTCTCTCTTTCTCCCTCTCCCTCTCCCTCTCCCTCTCCCTCTCCCTCTCCCTCTCCCTCTCCCTCTCCCTCTCCCTCTCCCTCTCCCTCTCTCTCTTTCTCTCTCTCTTCCTTTCATTCCCTCTTTCTTTCTCTTTCCCAGAGCATTTATGTTTGAAAAGACCTCTGAGGTCACTGAGTCCAACATTTCCCTCCCTTCCTCCCCCACACCGTGATTGCAATGAGAGCATTTAACTGTACGGGTTTAATGCAAGGGAATTTGCAATTGTGCCCTGGAGCCAAGCTAATAGTTTTGTTTGTGAGATGGAGCTCTCACTTTATGGCTGGGTGCTGTTCATGAAGATCCAGTCTTTGGAGCCCCATGGTAGGAGTGAAGTGACAAAACACCTCTTTGAACAGAGAAATTGAGATGAAAGGGTCAAAAATATGGCAAGAGGAATCAGAAACCAAGTGACCAGCGGGCTTCACTTGGCAGCTTGGCAAGTGCTCTTCATGACTGCTGGATGCAATGAAAAAGCAAGCCACACATCACCATTCAAGCCCCCACAGGGCTTCATCTTGTTTCCTTTATTACAATAAAGAAAATGTGTAACACGGTCAAGGCTTTCAGCCTGGGAGGTGTGTGAAAGCTCAGTTCTTTCTCCAAATTCAAATGACATAAAAGTTCATGAGGTTCCCAGCAATCCTCATTATTTAGTATGCACAAATATGTTCTCAGGTGATGAGCAGCAGCAGGAAGGAGACACTGGGGAATGCAAATAAAGATGTGCCCACTTTGTGACTCTTGACAGGAGAAAGTCCAAATGAGCACTGGCTGCTGTGTCAGACAGAGTTGGTGCTGATCTTTGTTTTCTTTAAAATGAAGGAGTGAGTAGAAAACTCTAGGCAGGGTTTTTTGTTTGTTTGGGTTCATTTGTTTTGTTGGGGTTTTTTCCCCTTGTACTCTGTTGAAGATGTCGGGTTTTGTCCCATGTTTTTATTTATAGCCATTTCTGTGGCACTCATCGTTGCAGTACTTGGACAAATTTCTGGTGTCACGTAATTAAGTCTATAAAAAATACATATGTTCTCAGTGGGGGAAGGTATACTCTGCTTTTGGAAGGGATTTGTGCTGTGCTGTTAAACACTACTTTTGCAATGCTGTATCTTTCCACGTGCCTGTGAGTGGGGAAACACAGAGTCTTGTTAAGGCTGTGTGTGCACACACCCACCACTCTGGTGCACAGTGTAGTGACACCTGATGCGCAGTCTGGGATGTGGGTGGGAAATAAGCACTTCTGGGATGTTTGGATTTGACACCTGACTAGGGAGCCTGAGGGATGCTCCTGCCTTCCTCACTCCTCCAGGCACCATGTCAATAACCAGCAGTGGGCTGAGAGGACACTAACACACACACACACAGACCCTAAATGGAGAAGCACAAAGACCCCCTGAGAGTTTTTTTGAGAGGGTAGTTTGTTCTTTTTGTCACATCTGTATGGCCAGGGCTTCTGGAAAGGACAGCACATCCCTTCAACCCAGAGTTTGAAAGAGGAGAAGCTGCAAGTGCTGGGGAGAGGCTGGACCTTTCTGAGGAGCCAGCAGCAGCATGAACTGGGACTGGTCACCTCCCTCTTGTGTGTGGCTCGTGCCACATTCTCTAAAGGAAAGTGACTGTATCCTGCACTTTTGTGGAGTATTTCACAGGGAAATGTCCTCCTGGTATCTGATACCACGGTCATGGGTGCCCTGCAGAGCTAATAGGAAGGACTGTGAGCTGACTGTTTTGCACTGGAAGTTGGAGCAAAGGTCTGCTAGTCACACCAGGCAGTTCTGTCTCAGCAGAAGTCTGACTTTGACAGGTCTCAGGCCAGCATAGATGGCTTTCCACAGTACCAGCTGAGGGAAAACTCTGCTTTTTTATGAAAACACAAACAGATTTGATCAGGCTATGCACCAGTTACAATGACAGTCCTGCAGATATTCCCCGGCTCAGGTTGACCACGACCCAAGTGGTGCCTGGCATGGCAAGTACATGGGGCCCCATATTCAGATGAGCAGGAGATGGTGTTTAAAAATAAGAGTTGACTCAGATACAACGTGCCTTCAGCAGAGAAGTCATCTGACTACCCAGGGCTGACTGATAGCCTGCCACTGATACACCTCTTTGGCAGGAATTTATAAGATATGTAGTAGTCCAAGTCCCATAGCAGTGCCAACTGCAGCCTGTGTGAATAAACTGGAGGAAATTAATATGTTCCCTTTGCAAGAGCAGTTTGTTTCTCCCATTTCAGAGGAAAAAAAAAAAAGAAAAAATAAGAAAATAATGTTAGCTGCACTGCTTTAGTGCATCTTTGTAAAGAGTCCTGGATCCTCAGGGGTGGAAGTAACCAGCTGCCCTCACACCTGCAGATACCTCATTGCATCTTCAGTCACTTGTGAAAATCTTTGGCTGTGTTTGTGTTCCTCCTTGCACTCTGGTTTTGCTAAGAGAGGGTTTGTTCATCACATCTCACATGTTTTATTACCTGGCTGAATCAGGCCCTATCAAGGCACATCTGTCCCTTTGGTTTCTAAAGGCCATACGAGCAGAATTGGGCTTGTCTGAGTCTCCAGCAACTAATAAAAAAGGGTTATTTTATTGCCTTTCTCCTAGGTGGGAAAACCCGTATGCTGATTGTCAGGAGTGAATAACCACAATCCTAATTGAATGCTGAGAATAGTCATGTTTCCAGGTGTTTGAGTTACTGGGCTGTGTCTTGTTGGGCTTTTTTCCTTTCCTTTTAATGCCAGTGTTTTATATAAGGCAAACAAGTTGAGGTATTGCTGCTGGAAGCATTAACATGAGGTACCTACGACACACCGGTGGATTTGGAGCTTGGATGAGAAACATTAACAGACCAGGCAACATTCACGTCTCTCTAGCAGAGAAATCCTGAGATATTCCAGAAGCATTTAAGTGGGTTTTAGAGTGGCTACAGAATTCACCTTTAAAATCTTCTGCCGCTGACAGAGGAAGGCGGTACGACCGGAGCTCACACGGGGAGCTCGCTGAGCTGCGGCAGCAGCGGTAGCAGATGGTCCTGTCGAGCCGTGATTAATTGTTTTCTAGTGCCACCGTGAGGACTGCAGCTCCGCCGGGTGGGATGGCCCGAATAAACAGCCTGGAGACAGCTGGCAGGGTATATACGGAGAGGAGACACCTCAGAGCCAGCGATGGGATCCAGGGATCTCCCCAGTGCGCACAGAAGCGCCCGGAGGGATGGGGGGTTCTCCAGGTGTGAACAGCCCGGAGCGATGGGGGTCTCCCCCCTGGGCACAGCCCGGAGAGACGGGGATCTACAGCCTGGAGGGATGGGGTTCTCCCGGTGGGCACAGCCCGGAGGGATGGGGGTCTCCTCTCTGGGCACAGCCCGGAGGGATGGGGGTCTCCCGGTGGGCACAGCCGGTGCTCCGGAAGGGCGGGTCTCCCGGGTTCGTCCCGGACTTTCCTGATGTCAAAGTGCCCAGCAAATTTCGGCGCCTTTCCCTCTGCCAGAAAAGGCGCCGTCGGCCCCGGGTGACCATCGCCTTTTTATCTGAGGGAACAGAGGGTAAGCTTTGCCAGGAGTTTGGGCTGGCAGCATCGGATTAGGTTGGGATCGATTAGGGTCAATCAATCGATCCGCGGACAGGACTGCGTGTTGCTAAAAGAGAGCTCTGCACAAACAATCCCAGCTCATCCGTGCTTTCCTGCTTTGAAACCCGGGGAGAGAAGCTCAACACAACAGGATACCTACAAGAAGCCATGCCATAGCTCTTGTCCTGCAGCTGTGTGCTTCACTGATACATCAAAAAGTGGTTCTGCAAGGATGTACCTCATGTACTGCAGTCCTCATGAACATGCATCATGCATCCAGGTCTGTTTGTTTGTGTTTGTTTGTACCATATTTAAACATCACTCAGAAGATGAAATAAATGCTGTGTATTTCATTTTACCCTGCAAAGCTGGCCAAAACAAGTGACAGGCTGGCAGTCTTGTGAGCATATCTGGTATATCTCAATATGTCCAATGATGTTTTGGGAGGAAGCGTGCAGTATGTTAAAAACAGGTTAAGGCACTACTTTGTGACTCCTGAGACCTGGCGTCAATTCCCAGGTCTGCCACAGACTCCCCGTGTGACCTGAGGCAAGCTATTTCCCTCCCAAAACACTTTCATAGTCAGAGAAGACAAAATCCTACTTCATGTGAGTTTTTCCTTTGACTTGATGGAGCCAGCTCCCACCCACGCATTTCAGAGCTCAAAAATTAAATACGGGCTTAAGCACCTTGCTGAAATAGTGCCAGAACTTTCCTTGCATTTCAGCTTCCTACACCTAGAAGAGGAACAAAGATCACTTCCCTATTCCCAGTCACTTTGCATGCCATGGCTAAAATTTGGTGTAGGACTGAGTGTAATTACTGGGACCGTGCTTACCCACTGGCCTGTTCCCCTGACAAACTGCAGCTCAGGTGAGAACCAGACTTGGAGGCCTCATGTTTGGCTGTCTTCATTTGCACTCAGATTCTGTCATGTTGTGCTAGCCTCTGTGCACTGAAATAGGCTTTCTCCACTGCCAGCAGATAACTGGGAATTAATAATTCACAGCTTGTATTAGTGGAAAAAAATCAGTCTGCCTGCTGAGGCAAATGGTGAGGTTTCTAGTGAGAGTCTCCCTTACTTTTAACATCTTTCCTTTTTTTTCCATGGAATGGTCTGCTGTGACAGTGTACAGCTAAGTTTATATAACTGACACCTTCCAGTGCTCCCCTAAACAGGATATTCCTGTTGGCAAAGGACTTGTGCATTTGCCTAAACCAACAGTTGTAAGTTTCAGCAGCCCTTGACAGGTACAAACAAGGAACCGCACAGATAGCTGAGGGCAGGAGGGATTAGTGTGCTTAGCAAGGAATAGACTTTGGCATTTACATGCATATCGCGGATACACTCTACAAGGTAAACAAATATGGCATAAAAGCATATTTGGCTATTCAAATGGCCTGATTGTTCCTATTATGATGATGTCTCCCAGCATGTATGTAGTAACACGCTAATTGACTTTGTATGAATCAGGAAGAAAACTTTTCACTATCTGTTTCAGGATGGCTTGTGATGACATTTTCTTTAAAGTTTTATTTATTTATTTCCGGGGACTGTTTGAAATTAAAATAGAGCCTGGCTCCTGCTGGCACGCCAGGCTGTCCTGTGCCAGGGCAGAGGCTGCTGTGAGAAGCTAGCTCCGAGTTGAAGTCTGTAGGTCTCTCCTCCAGGTCCAGGTCCTCCTGTTCCCCGGACAGTGGATGCGCCAGTGGAGGTTTGGCTCGGCCAGGTACAAACCAAGCTGAATATGCAAAGCAGTAACCAAAGACAGCCTTGGTGAGACCCAGGTTAGTTAAGCCTCAGATGCATATGCACGGCTCCAGCCTGACAGTTACCAATAACAAGCACAACCAAGGCCCCCCAGGACATTTAACAAACTACTCACACTCCACACCAGGTTTTTTATTTCAGGGCATTAAACGCATCAAGCAGTTTGTTTAACTCTTCTGAAGAGGAAGTTAAAAAGTCCACGGAGGGAAGCAGAAAGCAAACAGGCCATTCAATTCAGCAACCCTCCATGCTAGAGATGTGCATTAGAACAGCAAACAAGATTTTTAGACATCTGGCTGATAAAATGGTTATTAATGCTTCTCTAGTTATGAGGATAAATTTGTTCTGGTCATACAGCAACAGGTGGCAAACTGAATCATAACCAGCAAGATAAACACTTGCGGCAAAGTAACCTTTGCCCCCACATTCGAGCTAAGTGGGTAAAGTGAATCTAATCAGTCAATTTATTTTACCCTCATTGCATCTGCAAAACTTCTGGGATCTGGCACAAAATTTCCCTGTGTGCTGGTGGTTTATTGGGGTTGGAGAGTTACCTTCATGGGGAAAGTCAGGGAGGCAGGTGATGTCAAAAAAGCCTAGTGGTTTTTGGCTGTGGGGTGACTGAGATGCCAGGGCCAGGCTGCTGCTGCTACAGAGCTGCTGCATCCTGCCAGCCGTGGCAGGGACCACAGCAGAGTGCCACTGGAGGGAAAACAGTGTAACACCTTTCACAGGTCATTGCTGAACTGCCTTGTGGAGGTGCACAGCTTTGAATTCCATCAACCAGTGCTCAGGCAACTCCCTTTCCCCACAGATGACAACATTTGATGGGTAATCGTGCCAGCAAAGCCTGGCAGTTCACAGGCACCCCTTCAACAAAGGGAGGTCGGAGATCATGAACTGAAAGCTGTCCCTCAGACCGTACTTGGGAGTGTCAAACTCTTCTTTTAGTCCCACTGTGTTTTGAGGACCAGGCAAAAAATTCAGCCCTGGTTTGCAGTACTTGGGGGTGTGGCGATAGCCAGCTTTTTGGAAACAGACCAGAGGTCTTGCAGCTTCTGGAGGTATAACCTTTATTTATCTATAATCATAGGTGCCCTTTGGGAGCTGTGGGATCCTTAAAACCCAGGCTGAGCTCAGGGCTGAAGCAGTGCCAGAACTACAGCAGTGCTGCCAGCCCCAGCAGGGACAAAGCAGGAACCCCAAAGCTGCTCCCACATCTCCTGCTGCCCCACTGCAGGCCTGAAAGTGTGTTCAACATGGGGGAGAACAAATTTAGAAAGAAAACAGGTGGAGAAGGAGTCATAAGTCTGTCGGTGTCTCAGTCCTCTGAAACCTTCTTATGTCACTGCAGCCCTGTTTTAAAACATGCAGTACACTGGTATTTTTGGAAGTGTAATCCTGACTGTTTCAGTGTGCAAGAGCTGTGCATGGTCAGTGGGGCCTTGATTTTGTCTGGGCTTGAAGGCACAGCCATCATATAAATAACCACGAAACATTTCAAACCTTTGAAAACATTTCATTTAATTTAACATTTTAATGCTAGGAATGGGCTAGGGTTTAGGTGTGGTGGTTTCACATATTTTTGGAACCTGTTTATCCATCTTTTATTAAGACTTTGAGAAGGCAGCTCAAAATACCTCAGTGACTCCAGTGATGCTGTAATTTCTGCTTCTTTGTTTTCTGAATATGATTAAGTTAAATTCCTGTCTCCATCTCAAGCTGCTTCCTGGAGAGGCACTTAGAGGCCAGCATCACAAGGCCTTGTTTGGTTTCGTTTGTTTTCAGATCAGTGACTGAGCTGGTGAGCAAAGACATGAAAACCTGTTTTGTATCTGGCATTATCTTAGATTTATCCTACCCACCTGTCTTCCAGATAAATTTTGTATATTGTCTTCTTTTAATAAAGATGGCAAGTGAATAATTGCTAATCAAGTGTATTCTGTCCCACAATTCTTGCTGTGCTTTCACAGACTGACATCCATTAGCCAAAGAAAGTCACTCCAACCCAACTTTCAACCCATTTCATTTCAAGGACAGTGTTTTCCCAAGTGTCTTTGGCCATGGTAGCCCCACCTGCAACACCGTGAAGCACTTTAGCTTTGAGATACTTTTTTTCCTGCCCTGCTGCTTCTTCCAAAATGAAATGCAAGTGACCTCAGTCCAACTTTATTTGGTATCTCAACACCCACAGAACCATATGCTTTGAAGGGACGTTGCTGTAACACCATGACTATGACCAGCTGTTGGTAATATGGACCAGGATATACAGTGGAAGGCTTGTTAGTAAAAACATAACTTCATGTGCTGTGCAACACAAAATTTTGAAGAAAATTCTGTGCACATGAAGAAGCACAAACTCAAGTCTGCAAAAGTCTTCCTCTACTAAGTAAATTTTCTGCAAATATTAGCATAGAACATGAGTATCCAGACACTCATCAACCATGGAGGCCATGCCCCTGCCCACATCACAGATCTGGTATATTTTGTGGCCTCATCATGCATTGCAGACTCAAACCACCACACAGGAATGTAAAGAGGTTATCTGTCCTGTGCCTCATTGTTTTGCAGCAAGTTATCCCGGATCAGGTGGGATACAGCCCCTTCTGCCATACACAGCACAGACTTATTTCATGACATGGTGAATAGCCTTTAAGTGTCACCAAAGATTTTGGGTTTTGACAAAATACTGAACAAAGAGTATTAGCAACTTACAGTAACTTTTCCTTCTGTCTGAAGAAGGTATTGAGATCCTCAAAAGACAAGTTCAAGTACTGCCCTGCTATGGACTTGGACTTTTTACTCCCAGATTCCTTTGGTTCCTTACCTACCTAAAGGTTGGGCAGTTGAGTCTGGGGCTTCTTTAATTTTATTTTGTTGGGGGTTTTTGTTTGTTTTTTTTTTTTTGTTTTGGTTTTTGTTGTTGTTGTTGTTGTTGGTTTGTTGGTTGAGTTTTTTGACAAATTGCATCCAATATGCTAAATGGACAAAGCAACTTTCAGAACCCGTAATTGCAGGTTGATGCATCTCAGCTAGTGGAATACTAGTGAATCCAAGGGAGGTTATTCTGCGCAAGACCTGACATTTACAAATGCAGAATGAAGTTGTTGCGAATGAATGTTTAAGGTCAAAAAAAAAAAAAAAAAAAAAGCATTTCCCTCCACAAAACACAGTGTTTCAGTCCCAGCATGAGCCACTATAAGAATTAGTGCAGATGTTCTAAACTCTTCAGAGCAACAGCAAGTGTCCTGTGCATCTTTGTATCTCTCCCTTCTTTTACTCCAAAAAGTGATAAAGGAGTTGACACCCTGGGAGAGGAGCCCTCAGCCCTGCACAGTGGAGATGCTTCTTCACTGAGATGAAGAGGATATTTTTCAGTTCACCAGCACAAAGCAGATTAACCTCAAGAGCTGACCTCTTAACTTTCTTTCCTCCCACCTGCTCATCTCTCTGGTCCCTACAACAGGAATGGAATTTAACTTTCTGTTTTGGAGAGAGAGCTGCAAGTTTGAAGAAGGGAACACTACCACCTTCAGAGAGCTCGTGGAAGAGCAGCTGGAAGTGCAGATGGGCTGTCTCCAAGTCTGACTGAAAGAGCTGGAATGGAAACAACCACGGCTGCTGCTAATTCTTCTGTTCCTGGATCTCTTTAGCTAGCTCCGCCTGCCAGCTGCAGCAAATCTCATCATTCTGACTTTGTGTTTAAATGCACTAGCAGATACAATCTAGGGCTGGTTTGTGTTTTTGTTTTTGTTTTTTTGTTTTTTAATCTTGTTTGTTTTGTTTTAATTTGCTGATATGTAAATGCATGAATTTGGTTTGAAGAGTCTGAGCTTTCTACTGAATATTAGAACCAGTCATGAAAAAGCCTAAGATAAAGAATCCCAGCAGCAGCATCACCTTGTTCCTTGTAGCAGAACTCACTTTTCAAGGTGGAATTTCATGTTCTGTCCAGCTCGTTGTCTGCTCTTGCCTGCACAGCAGTGCCTTTGCACCAGGAGGTGCTGGTCCATCACATTTCCTCCAAGCAGGGCACTACAGCTTTGTCAAGTGTCCTTTTACATGGTTTTTATTACAGCTAACACTATAAAGAAAGAGAGAACTGTACATAATGTTATGTGCCTTGAGATGCTGTCAGCCCACATGCAGTGTGCTGTGCAGATCCAGTCCATGGAAGGGTTATCCCATTTTGGTCATTTGAGAGACCACAGAATTTGAAAAGCAAGTCTGTTCATCATTCTTGCTGTCAAATAAAGATGATGTTTGAAGGAGAGCTTCTTGCAGCAATTTTAGATAAAGGCAAGGCCATGTGGGGGGTGTCATCCTGGTACCATCACAGGGCCCTGAGGGGCTGCCCCACAGCTGAGGGATGCCTGGAGCCCTGCAGAGCCTGAAGGAGAGGTACCACTGATATGTCTTACTGCATTAAGGCTTCTGAGAAGCCTCAGCCACTGACTGTCAGTAGGAGGATTAACAAGGAGAAAGCATCTAAATTTGAAAGCACAGACAGTGACAAGAGGGCTGCTAAGCTGGCATGTCTACTCTGGAGACAGCCACTGTCATGGGGGAGTGACATTACCCCCCTGGTTAGGGAACTTCTACCTGGCTTGAAGGCAAAATGCACCTTTATCACCAGAGTGTGATAACCTGTGGATGGGGTTCCAACAACTGCAAGAGGGCAAGATTGTTTTGGGCACCCCACAGCTGGACTTGAAGCACCAGCCCAGTGAGAAGTGTGGCTGTTTCAGGGCATGACATGCATTTCAAGAACATGGACCTGCCAGCCAAGAAAGGATGAACTTATGTAAGCACCCGTCCAGTGATCCAAAACCTCTTCTAATAAAGAGCTGTTAGGGTAATACACAATAAGCCCTAGAGCAGAGGTCTTGAACCAAATTACTGCCTCATGCCTGCTGCTGCAGAGATTTCTGTAGGAAAACCGCAGGAGGGCTGTTAATCAAAGAAAACCAGTGCCAGTCTGGCAGCAGTGGAACAGCCCCAGTGTGCTCTTGGTACTAGGAAGCCTCATGCCAGGAAGGGCAGCCTGTTTTGGATGCTGCTGTGCGTGCATAATTGGACAAGTCTGATCCAGGCAGGCTCGCCAAGACCCTGGTGAGGTTTGCAAATGCATTTGGCAAAAAGAGTGCCAGGAAGAGCTGCTGAGACTAAATGCCCTGCAAGTTTCACCTCTACTGGGAAATCCTCTTCTGGCATACGTGAAACAAGCCCCCTGACAGCCACAGTCAGAGTGTGGTGGGTGGTAACGATCAGCAAATCTTACGCTTTCTTCTTAAGAGATGCTTCAGGAAGATCAAGCAAACAAAATTCCCAAATCTCATGCCATTTGAATCAACAGCTTCTATATTTTGGTGCAAGGAATAAATGCCCATGAACCTAGAGATAATTTTAGGTGCAGAAAGATGACCTCAGTTTCTCAGCTCCTGGACCAGACAGTCTGATATTTCTTATTACCGGCATGACTAGCTGATGACTAAATATCCAGGAGAGAGACATCTAAGAACTCATTGCCTTTGACTTCTGTGTGCTCTAGAAAGGCAAAAAACAACTGTGCAGCAATGACTTACCCTTGTCACTTCTCCCTTAGGGCTCAGCTGGTTGTTCTTATCACTTGGCTTCAAATGGTGAGAAGATTCATGCTTTCTAAGAATGAAAAATATCATTCCTGTTCCCAACAGAGTCTGTGTTTTTATTCTATTCTCTTCAATTATATCAGCCAGAGCAGACCCCAGACCTGAACGCTCCTGTCCCGTCTTAAAACAACCAATACACTTTATATTCTTCCCTTGAAAATGTGACAAGCCACACCAGAGTTGAAAGAGAAATTTTTTGTCCAGATGCCAGCCAAATCAAAACCAAAGTGTCAGTGTGGGAGCCCTGCTTATAATATTTGGGTTTGAACTGCCACGTTTGTTTGTGCTTCGCTCTGGGTGTGTGCGCACCACATGTTTTTAATGTGCACAGTAAACTTTTGTTTACACACAAACCGTCCATTCCCATAAGTAATGAGGAGTGTCCAGGCTCCAACACATGCTGATGAAAGCAAGCAGACACACACTTTATAAGGCATCCCTTGTGTCACGTGTCTGATGCAGCCACAAATTCGGCACCTGGTCAAAGAACAGCTGCAGCAGTGGTGTGGCTCAAAGCCCCAGGCTTTGATATTAGCCTGCCTCCACTGCACCACGTGTAGAAACACAGCATTTGTGCTCACCCCTTCTCCTATCTCAGCACAAACAAAAAAAAAAAAAAAGAAAGGTATTTTTGAGCCACAAAGAACACTCCTCACCTTGTAGTGTGGGTGGGGAGCAACTCCTCTACCCTTGAGCCAAGACAGAGTGTGAAAGCCGAGTCGTCCAACAGAGTCAAGTGATATCTGACCCAAAGGGCATCTGTAGGTGGCATTGGGTGCATTTCTAAAGGGAGTACAGGGTCAGCTCACTGTGGCCGGCTGGTGAGTGTGCTCAGTGTGGTACTTCCAGAGGAGTGAAACCCTGCAAAACCTGAGGGCTGTGTCACATTGCCATGCAAACAAATGTGTTGCCAGGTGGCCTTAGAGATACCTTTCCCCTCTATGTGGCACCACGGGGAGGCTCTGCCACTGACCCAGAGACTGTATGACACAGTGGGAGAGACATGGCATGGCTCCCATGGGATGCCTGTCAAATTAGCAGCGGGGCTGGGAGCAGATCCCAGACTCTTTGCCAGCCAGGGTGCAGCAGCACTACAGCTCACACTGGACCCCCGAATGCTACAGACCTATCCTTTTTTCCAAGCTCCATTTACTCAAGTTTTGCAACAACAGAGCAACAGCAGGTAACAAGCATCTTGAAATTATGGAACTTCTTGTCAAATTTCAGCTTCGTCTGGAAAACTCAGACTTGTCATGAAGCAGTGGCAGAAAGTAATTATTTTTTAAATCTTTGTATGGCACAAGGTGACAATAGAAGATCAAATCAGTCCCATGATAATGAACCCAAGAACAAAACAACAAAATCACAGCCCCCTGTCAGCAGCCATCACATCACTCTTCTTGCTTCTCCAAGCCAGGAGCAGCCTCTGTGAGAAATCAAGCCATGATTTACTTATCCAGCCCTATGGTTAAAACTCACACCAGGACCTCCATGGGGGCTTTTTCTCTTGGTTTACAAGTTGTAATGTTAAAAAACTGTGAAAATAACTCTGTTTATTTATGTTGCATTTTGCGTATGCTGTGACACTGAGCTAAGGATGTTGTAGGGACTGTGTGTTGATGGAAAAATGCACCGGGGTGGTGGCTCTTCTACCAGGATGCCAGCAGAGACTCACATTCCAACTTCACTCTTCCTTCTCCTAGTGATTATTGATTGCAGACTCTTCATTTAGCAGGATGCTCATGCTACCACCACAGCATTTTCTGTTCTGAGCACACTATGGTGGTGCCTGATAAGGACAGGGAAGATGGAACCCAGTGCTCTAAGTCAGGCTGGCTTTTCTCAGCTCTACCAAAAAAACCCCATAAATTTTAAAGGACTACTCCTCAATGATTGTCAAGAATGGCTTCAGTTGTTTTCTTTCCATGCACCTTAGGAAAGTCTGGAATTCTGCTTTTGGTTCTAGGTTTGGTCCTGAAGGTCTGCATCTTGGAATTTGATTCAAGCAAGGTCCATATTTGGCTGTGAAACTAAATAGCTCCCAGATGGCTCCTTTTTACTAAGTGTTTGAGCATGTTTCAGCGTGTTGTTTAGCATATGGGAAAAGCACAACAAAACAAAACAGACCCACTGTTTCATCAGACTTATCTGAAATTTGTATCCAGGATCTATAAACAAAGAAGCTGAGTGTTTCACAGTGAAATATGGCAAGCAACCATGTGAGCTTGGGCTGCTAGTGCTGCCCTCATGGGAGAGCTGGCAGATGGGTGTTAAACCAGCATGAGCAGCAAACCTGATGTATGCTGAGACTCAGCAATACATAGTGTGTGAGTACAGAAAAACACAGGCAGATAAACATTTAGTGGCAAGCAAAGAGCCATGCTGGCTTGCTGTTCTTTGTCAGTGTTCTGTTGTTATGCATCCAGCTGGCGGCCAGTCACCAGTGGTGTTCCCCAGGGGTCTGTATTGGGTCCAGTCCTGTTTAACATCTTTATTGATGATTTAGATGAGGGGATTGAGTCCATCATCAGCAAATTTGCTGATGACACCAAGTTGGGAGGGAGTGTCGATCTGCTGGAAGGCAGGAGGGCTCTGCAGAGGGATCTGGATAGACTTGAGAGATGGGCTGATTGCAATGGGATGAAGTTCAACAAGGCCAAGTGC